>NC_092773.1:41589818-41921902 GCF_047496795.1 Chiloscyllium punctatum
AGGATCAATTATGAAGGTAGGCTAGCCAGTAATATTAGAATTGATAGTAAAAGTTTCTTTGAATACATAAGAAACAAACAACAGGCAAGAGTAGACATTTGGCCATTTCAAACTGATGCTGGAAGCCTAGTGATGGGAGATAAGGAAATAGCAGGAGAACTTAATAAGTACTTTGCATCAGTCTTCACAGTGGAAGACATGAGTAATATCCCAACAATTAAAGGGAGTCAGGGGGCTGAGTTGAGTATGGGTTGCCATTACAAAAGGGAAAGTGCTAGAAAAGCTAAAAAGTCTTAAAATTGATAAATCTCCTTGCCCAGATGGGTTACATCCTAGAATTCTGAGCGAGGTAGCTAAGGAAATAGCGGAGGCATTGTTTGAAATCTTTCAAAAGTCACTGGAGTCAGGGAAAGTCCCGGATAATTGGAAGATCGCTGTCGTAACCCCCTTGTGAAACAAATGATCAAGGCAAAACATGTAAAATTATAGGCCAATTAGCCGAACCTCAGTTGTTGGTAAAATTCTAGAATCCATAATTAAGGATGAGTTTTCTAAATTCTTCGAAGAGAATGGTCGGATTTAGTAAGGGGAGGTCGTGCCTGACAAAACCTGTTGGAGTTCTTTGAAGAGGTGATAAGTAGGTTAGACCGGGAAACCCAGTAGATGTGGTCAACCGAGACTTCCAAAAGGCCATTCATAAGGTGCAACACGGGAGGCCGCTGAGCAAGGTGAGAAGTCATGTTGTTCGAGGTGAGCTACTGGTATGGATTGAAGATTGGCTGTCTGTGAGAAGGCAGAGAGTTCGGATAAAATGTTCTTTTTTGAAATGGCAGCCGGTGACAAGCAGTGTCCCTCAGGGTTCAGTGGTGGGGCCGCAACTGTTCACTTTGTATATTTATGATCTGGATGAAGGGACTGGGGGCATTCTCGCGAAGTTTGCCGATGATACAAAGTTTGGTGGGCAGGCAGGTACTACTGAGGAAGTGGGGAGGCTGCAGAGTATCTAGACAGTTTGGAAGAGTGGTCCAAGAAATGGCTGATAGAATTCAATGCAAGCAAATGCGAGGTCTTGCACTTTGGAAAAAAGAATACAAGCATGAACGACCTTCTAAACGGTGAGAAAATTCATAAAGCCAAAGTACAAAGGGATCTGTGAATGCTAATCGAGGATTCTCTAAATGTAAACATGCAGGTTGAGTCAGTGATTAAAAAAGCAAATGCAATGTTGTCAATTATCTCAAGAGGGTTGGAATATAAAAGCACCGTTGTACTACTGAGATATTATAAAGTTCTGGTTCGGCCACATTTGGAGTACTGTGTCCAGTTTTGGTCCCCACACCTCACGAAGGACATACTGGCACTGGAGTGTGTCCAGCGGAGATTCACACGGATGATCCCTGGAATGGTAGGTCTAACATATGAGGAACGGCTGAGGATCCTGGGGTTGCATTCATTGGAGTTTAGAAGATTAAGGGGAATCTAATAGAAACTTACAAGATAATACATGGCTTGGACAGGGCGGACGCTAGGAAATTGCTTCCGTTAGGCGAGAAGACTAGGACTCGTAGACAAAGCCTTAGAATGCGAGGGGGTAAATTCAGAACTGAAATGCGTAGACATTTCTTCAGCCAGAGAGTTTTAGGCCTGTGGAATTCATTGCCGCAAGTGCAGTGGAGGCTGGGACGCTAAATATCTTCAAGGCAGAAATTGATAAATTCTTGATGTCACAAGGAATTTAGGGCTACGGGGAGAATACAGGAAACTGGAGTTGAAATGCCCATCAGCCATGATTGAATGGCGGAATGGACTCGATGAGCTGAATGGCCTTACATCTGCTCCTATGTCTTACGGTCGTAATTGCAACATTTAAGAGGCATTTTGATGGGAATGTGAATAGGAAGTGTTTGGAGGGAATTGGGCCGGGTGCTGGGAGGTGGGACTAGATTGGGTTGGGGTATCTGGTCGGCATGGACGTGTTGGACCGAATGGTTTGTTTCCATGCTGCCCATCTCGATGACCCTGAGACAGTATTACATTCAGAATAAGTTTAATCAAAAACAGAATCAAAATGAAAGGGAAACTGCAATGAAAATGAATATATGGAGTCATAGAGTAATAATGTCATAGTTACATACAGCATGGAAAACCTGAAAGTGTTCAGAAAAGATTTCCAAGGATGTTGCCAGTATTGGAGGATTTGAGCTATAAGGAGAGGCTGAACAGGCTGGGGCTCTTTTCAC
The DNA here is from genome assembly GCF_047496795.1 of Chiloscyllium punctatum. Lineage (NCBI taxonomy): Eukaryota > Metazoa > Chordata > Chondrichthyes > Orectolobiformes > Hemiscylliidae > Chiloscyllium > Chiloscyllium punctatum. The sequence goes on from NC_092773.1 coordinate 41,592,059, forward strand.
TCGAGCGTCGGATGCTGAGGGGCATCCTTATAGATGCTTACAAAATTAAGAGGGTCATGAGTAGTGTAAATAGAGCAAATATTTTCCCTGTGGTCAGGGAGTCCAGGACGAGAGAGTATAGGTTTAGGGTGAGAGGGGAAAGATATAGATGAGACATCAGAGCAGCTTTTTCACACAGAGAGTGGGTGGTATGTCATTGGAATCAGCTGATCGAGGAAGTGGTGGAAGCTGGTACAATTGCAAATTTTAAGAGGAATTTGCTGGGTATATGAATAGGAAAGGTTTGGAGGGATATGTGCCAGGTGCTGGAAGGTGGGACTAGATTGGGTTGGGATATCTGGTCGAGTTTCACAACATAATTCCGTTAGGAAGGAGACGAGAATTGCACGCAATATTCCAACTTTGGCCTAACCAATGTCCTGTACAGCTGCAACATGACCTCCCAACTCCTGTCCGCAATACTCTGACCAATAGAAGAAAGTATACCAACACCTTCTTCACTATCCTATCTACCAGCGACTACATTTTCAATGAGCTATGAACCTGCACTCCAAGGTATCTTTGTTCTGCTACACTCTCTTGGAACTTATCCTACAGTGGATAAGTCCTGCTAAGATCTGGTTTCCCAAAATGCAGTACCTCACATTTATCTGAATTAAACTCCATCTGACACTTCTCTGCTCATTGGCCCATCTGGTCAAGCTCCTGTTGTATTCTGTCATCATATTTTAGATATTTTACAGCACTAAAATTAGGTTGTTCGGCATATGATTCACATGGTGGTCTAAACTTTTGTCCTCCATCTCGAAACCCTTCTAATTACCCAAATACCCAGTTTCTGATTTAATACGGATTTATTTGTATGGAGTTTGCACATTTACCGTGGTGTCCGTGTGAGTTACCTCCGGGTGTTCCGGTTTCCTCTTTCAGTCCAAAGATGTGCAGGTTGTGTGGATTGGCCACGCTACTTTGCCCATAATGTTGAGGGATGTGCAGGGTTGAAGGATTACCCATGGAAAATACAGCGTTACAAGATAAAAGAGTTGAGACTGGACGGAATACAGTTCAGAGAGTCGGTGTGGACTTGATGGAATGAAATACCCATTTCCACATTTTTGGGATTTTAAGATCCTATGACTCTTCACATGTGCCTCAAGGGATGAAATAAACTATCACCTGATGCAATATCCACTTGGATTGTTCAACATCAGGTAGACTTAAATAAGGAATTTCGGATACCAGAGATCTGAAAGACTGCACAGAAATTCTTGGTGAAACTCAACAGGTCTGCCAGCATCTGTTAGGAAAAATGCCTAGTGAACATTTCGTCTCCAGTAATTGTTCTTCCGACCTGATGATTTATGATGTTGACAGACCTCCTAATCTTTCCACACAAATTATGTTCTTGTTTCTGATTTACAACATCATCAGTTCTTTTGGGGATTTTTTTATTCCAAAATTGATTCAATAACCCAGGAGAGGCAGCAGGAGTTATTGAACGATAGACATGCCTGATGATCTTCACAGATTTAGTTTGAAGGACGATGATGTCCGAATGAAGGTCAGCTTGTGATGGTCGGGCAAATGAATTATAAGATTAGTGCCCATGTATCTGACTGAAATCGTTCCGTTTAGACATTGTTAGTTTGAGGATCTAACCAGTTTCAATGCTGGCTTTCACAACACATCCATTTTGCTTCACTTGGCCAAACCATGTGACGTCTTTCTCTGCTGTAATCGATCTCCAATTCCCAGGAACGATATTGCAGTGTGATCAGTAAGTGACACAACATATAAACGTGTTGTAAAATATAAGCCATTCGGCCCCCAATGCCGTGCTGGAATTCTGTCCTACTCTAATATCAGAAAACTTACATAACATTCATCGTACTTAATTCCACGTGATGATCCAAGAGTTGATAAACTGGCCCTGATGTAATTGACTCTACTACCACTGCTGGCAGTGCATCCAACGCAGTCACCACTCTGAGAAAAGAATCTACCTCTGACATCTCCACTAAAACTTCCTCCAGTTACCTTAAACTTGTGCGTCCTTGTGATACACATTTCCTTCATGGGAAAAAAAAACCTCTGTTCATCCACTCTATCTATGCCACTCAACATCTTGTACACCTCGATCAAGTCAGTTCTCATCTTTCTTCGCTCCAATGAAAAAAGACCTATCTCTCTCAACGTTTCTTGGTAAAACATTCCCTCCAGTCCAGGCAGCATCATGGCAAATCTCATTTCCGCCCACTCTGAAGCTTCCACATCTTGCTGATAATAAGCTGACCAGAACTGAACACAAACTTCGAAGTGCGATCTAACCTGGACTCTATAGAGCTGCAGCATAACCTCGCAGTTCGAAAACTCAATCCCCCTGCTAATAAAAGTCAACAAACGATACGTCTTCTCAACAGCCCCACCAAATTTGGTGGCAACTTTTAGGGATCTGTGGACTTGGATCCCAAGAGCCCTGTTTTCCTCCTCACTGCCAAGAATCATCCTTCCAATCCTGTATTCTGCGTTCAAATTTTATCGTCGAAAGTGAATGAATCCATACTATTCCAGATTTCACTCCATCTGCCAGTTATTTTCTCAGTTCTACATCCTGTCAATGTTTCGTGGCTACCGAAAACAAATCTCCAAACTATCCACAATTTCACCACCACTCGTGTCATCTGATAACTTACTAACTTATGCTTCCACTTCCTCGTCCAACCCATTTATAAAACTCACAAAGAGCAGAGGTTCCATAACTGATCCCTGCAGAACCAGAACACTTCATTCCCAGGGCATCAATGTGGACTTCAACAGTTTCCTCATTTCCCCTTCCCCACCTCACCCCAGTTCCAAACGTCCAGCTCATCGCTGTCCCCATGACTTGTCCTACCTGCCAATCTTCTTTTCCAACAATCCACTCCACCCTCATCCCCGACTGATCACCTTCATTCCCTCCCCGACTCATCTATTATAATCTATGCTACTTTCTCCCCACCGCCACCCTCCTCTCATTTATCTCTCCACCCTTCAGGCAATCTACCTGTGTTCTTGATGAAGGGATTTTGCCCGAAACGTTGATTTTACAGCTGTTCGGATGCTGCCTGATCTGCTGTGCTTTTCCAGCACCACTAATCCAGAATCTGGTTTCCAGCATCTGCAGTCATTGTTTTTACCTGGAATAATGTTTTGTATGATCGCTTCATAATTCATGAAATTGTCATGACACATGTCAGATACCATGAGCAATTTTCGTTCACGTTGTTTGATGTACATCTTTCGAGCTTGATCAATACTAATGTTGGGGGCTGAAGCAGAAATTGAGGTGTGTGATGGGGTAGTGTATATCTTAGCACACACTCATTCCCTATCCATTAAATGATTAATTGTTTTAGCACATGCCGCCTTTGCCAACAGCCCCTCGAACTGTATCTCCACAACTTTCTGAATTGGCCCTGCCTGGTTTTTGAGAGTTTCCTCACTTTAAACTGTTAATTCTTTCATGATTTGTCTAACGCTCTGCACGTTCTCATTCATACCCTGTAGGTTCAATAAAAATTGACGAGGAACGGCACAGCATTGACCCTTGTGACAGCGTGATCCTTCTGGTGTCGAGTGAGATTATGGCATTCCCCACATTTGGTGGCCCCTGTGGCATCAAATGCTTTGTGCACCATGGCATTGGTTAACATGTGTTACATTTGTTTCAATCGAACGAGAAATATTCTGGCGTTTGAATGTTTTACGTTATCATTTGACATCTCACCTTTGTCAAAAAGTGTGGAGCTGGAAAATCACTGCATGTGAAGTAGCATCCCAGTAGCAACACATTCGACGTTTTGGGCAGAAGCCCTTCAGTTGAAATGTGAGGATGGAGAAAGGAGCTTAAACGTAAATGGGAGGGGGTTGTGGAGCTAAGGTAAAGTATCTTAGAATGCAATAGGAAGCTGGAGCTGTCGCTGGAGGTGATGTCGATAGGTCGGAGCAAAGGTTGGAGCGGATATGTTGGAAGGAAGATGGATTAGTGGCAGAGTTCTACAAGGTAGTGCTGAGTTGGAGGGTTGGACCTGGAATTGAGTGAGGGGAGGGAGAGTAGGAAACCGGAGAAATCGACGTTGATACTGTGGGGTAGGAGGATGCCTAGTCGGAAGGTGAGCCGTTCTTCAACCAGACGTCGCGTGGCTCGTGTTTGGCGGTGGAGGAAGGTCAGAACTGGGCCAATACCTCTCACCTATGTTTAATAGTACTATTCCATGAACCGGTTTCTCGTTGGGATTGGTCATTTCTATTTCCCTCGGGCTTCTTCAGAGGAAGAAGTATGTGGTGTGCGTGAAGCAAGTGAAAATCCCACCTCCAACGATTGTTTTGGTGCACCCATTTCCAAATAACCTCCACACAGCTATTTTTGCCCTTTCATATTATATAGCCTGTTGTCCGTGGTGGGGATTGCAATGAATGCTGAAGGTGCATTCATCCGTTTTTCTACTTCTTTTGTGTACATACATTTCACAGGTCTACCTGTAGACTGCAGATTCAATAAGTCTCTGCCAGGAGATGGCATGAACGGAGCGCTAAAGTACGTTGACTCGTTATTTTGGCCTTTCCCCCTTGTAAGGTATGTCCCATCCCACGTATTGCGTGATAACAACGTCTCTCCTATTCCTTTATTGCATCAATGTGATCTCTAAAGTAACAGAATATTAAGGAGTTGAGCTGGAGAATGCATCCTGTCGCAAAAAGAGCGAAAGGTGGACCCATTGCCTCTCAAAAGACCATGATGAGAAAACTGACAAGGTGGGGCAGCATCCAGAGAGCGCGGGGAATTGTGTAATGGAAATGGGGAAGGGAGAGGATAACATTTGTTTTATGGTGTACATCCGCAGAAGTAACGGAAGTTAGAAAAGTTTTTTTTAGCAATTGGACCAGGAGTGGTGCTGAAGAAGAAATGAAATGGTCCGTGATGGGTGGAAGCTGCAAATTTTAAACGACAAATGTTTTCATGAAACAAATCTAAACGGATTGCTGACTGGGTCAGCAAGGAAAACAAGAGCCCAGGAAACGAGCAGGAGAAGACACGTTTATTCGATCTGTTCCATCAGTCAATATGATTGTGGCTGACTTCAGACTTCAAATCCAGCGTCCTCCCCATTTTCCATGATGCTTTGAGACACTATGAAGTTGTCGATTTCAGTCTGAAATGAACGAAGTGAGGGAGCATCCTCAATCCTCAGTGATATCAAATGCCAAAGACTCCGAGATGATTTGAGGTAAAAGGCGTTACCTCCTCTCACTCCTAAAAAAACTTTTCCTTATCTTGAGATTGCGCCTGCATGTTTAAGATTACGACACCATCGGGAATAATTTCTCAGCATCTCCCCTATTAAGCCTCTGTCATTCAGGATCTTATATATTTCAATGGAATCTTTTCTCAATTTTCTGGTAACTGAACATATGGACACATGGCATGCAATCTTGACAGCAAATAGTGAAATTATTTTATAATTTATTCATGGGGTTTTGGCATTTCTGGCTGTCTGCTGGCTTTTGTTCCCTATACGTAGCAGGTCTCGAGGAAGCGGTGGGGAGTTGCCTTCTTGAACGGCTGGATTCCATTTTGTGAAGTTAAATACAAAATGCTGTAAAGGAAGGAATTCCAGGATTTTCCAAAAATTGGCACATTTTGGAAGCAACTGTTTGTTCAAACCAGGGTGGTGAATGGTTTGATGTGAAATTTTCAACTGGGATGTTTCCTATTTATCTGATGAGCTTTACATTCCAGATAAGAGTGCTGTGTTTTCAGAAGTTGTTTAGTATGGAATTTCTGCTGTGTATCTTGTCTATGGTACGCACTGCTGCTACCAGTGGTGTAGACAGGGAGTTTGTAGCTGTGATGCTGAGCAAGCTGCACTGCAAGTTTAATCTCCCTAAATATTGAACGCACATCTGCTCCATGTGGTTACTCAATGCCTTATTGGCAATTTTATTTTAGTTCAGATTGTTTACCTTCTTGCAGGCTGATCGTTTAAAAATAAACACAAAACTGTGGATAGCCTCAGCTGGATGGAGAGAACAGATGCAGGAAAACAGCAGGAGTCATTCCTTGCCCGTTAGAAAAGGAGTATTGTCGTGTTTCTACTCCTTCTTATCCTTTCAGTTCTTTCCTCACGTGGACTCCTCGTTCCACTATTTGCTGCAGCTAATCTTGTTTCTCAATTACTTGGATTTAGTCATTGATTGAATTATTTTCATAACTGGATATTTAGCAGCATACTTTATCTGGTCTCTGAACTTTTTCTGTGTCACCACATAAATACATGCATTTGTGCAGCAGCTTAAGTTCCGCAGCATAAATACAATTAGTTCAAAGAGACGATAAACAGCATAATCCAATGAATAACCAGCATTAAAATAATATAAAATACAGCCCAACCAGAGGAGTATGAAGCTGGCAGATATGGCAAAGAGTAAAATCACAGACTTCTTTCTGCTCTCTACCTCTGGATCGTTCTCTATTTTTCTCTGATTCCCCAATCCCTTACGCACCTTAATAGCCTGGAAGATGTGTCTGACAGTCAGAACATTGAGAAAGAGAATAAAAATAAATGGTAACATCGGTCTTAAAAATTGTTCAAAATATCTGAAACTTACCCACCGACGGTCGTAATAATAACTAGACCGGACATGACAGTACCATTGAATGTTGTTGATAATCGTTCCAGGTTTAAAACGAAAGTACGAAGGGATGTTCTTTAGCGAAAAGAAAATACAGATGATCGCTAGAACCCTCATTGCAGTTTTCTTTGTGCAATACGTAGTATTCATCTGATGAAAACAAATGGCGACAAATCTATCGAAAGAAAAGGCAACAGTGAACCAGACAGAACAGTCAGTGGTCAGGCTGAAGAGGACATCGATAAGACGACAAACCGGAGTGATGCTCAGGAAACACCGTGGATAATAAAATTGTTGAAATCGGATAAGTACGACGTAAAAAACAATGAACAGTAGATCAGACATTGCCATGGCCACCAGGTAGATAGTGCTGCATGTTGAAAGACCACATTTGCCCCGAGCTAAAATTACAATCATCACGAGACTAACTGTAAGAGAAAGGACAAGAAGAGATTTCAAGTTGCTGATGGAGCATTATTCATGCCGACTGTACGTAATGACACAAAGATGATTGTTGTACTCTGAAATATAAAGTTTAAACCATCTGAACGAGACACAGGGAAGAACATGATCAGCGGATTGCTCATGAAAAGACAATCATGTATTCTCTTTTTGGTGTCGGCAGTGGTTGATTTCATATGTTTCATAGACGAAACAGACTGGCTGGGGTTTCCCATATGACCACAACATCCACCACAGAGACATTTTGGATCAGTTAAGCAAAGAATTGGAGACACCCTACATACATATGGGATTGCAAAATTTCTGCATTTCGTTTTGAATCCAACGTTTGTCACTTATCAGATTAAACGAAATGTTATCTTATTGTATATTGGCACAGACCTCTTACTTAAATAGTGCATCATACATGGTGGTAACCAGTGTGCAATCACAAGAAAGTATCTTTTATTTGGAAATGATGGTGGAAGGAAAGGTATTGCTGAGACAGATACAGATTTTGGGAAACTGAATAGTTGCTACGGCGATGTTCGACAGTTGGAATGATTGTGTACCAGGAGCCAAAACCATTTTCACCTGTGGTCAGGATGAAACCAGGGAGAATGAGATTACCAGAATGTAATTTCATTTAGTTTTTTTCTGATGGCTGCCTTATTGTGAATCACTATTTGTGATTTGTATGTGAAAGATTTGAATCTCTTTTCAGGAACGAAAATTTAACTGTAAAAATAGGCACAATTAATTGTTAAACAGATAGCCAATCCTACTGTAAATGCAAGGCAAACAGTCCCAAGTGTGGCGTTCGACAGATTTAACATGTGAATATTGGGAAGGTCAGAGGTCATCGTACAAAATGCAACAAACAAGTCATTGAGTTTGAGCCCAAGAGAGTCGGAATGTTTATCATTATGACGCTTAAAGAAGGGAAATGCTCATAAATCAGGAAATTGGATTTGTAAGCTGTGAAGTGGCATGGAGTATGACAGATGGGTGAAGAATACACAGCGCTTTGTGATGTAATTACTGAATTTTATTATTTGTTGAAACAGACTTTTTTTCCTATTGCTATTCCTACTTTTATTTTTATATGTTGCCTTAAAACTGATTGACGCACAGTTCTCATCGAGAGCTCTACCTCCGAATGATGCCACACATCACAAAGTGCAGTGCAGCGATCTCTGAACAATTAACTGTAGGCAGATTATGAATTGCAGATTTAACAATTGATAATCTTATTCTATCCACATACAGATGGCAATTCGTGATAACATTTCCAACTCTATATACATACCTATTAATGCTCAGATAAGACATTAGTGTCACCATTGTTTCACAACTTGCCCTAACTTTGATGGAAGATTAATCAGCATCATAAACATTGCTTGAATCAACATGATATGTCTTAATGGCATTTTGTTGAATGACCGTTATTGCTCTCGGAAAATATTGCATGTGTTTATCTTCAATGGGACATTTCACTTTCTAAACTTAGCATCAAACATAATCAACCAGTTGCGAATATTTTCCTAGTAGCAAACCATTGTATATTTACAAACTGCATTGAGAACTTCATCACTGGACAGTACAGTAATGAGGAAGGTCATCCAAACGAAGAAGTCACTGTTTCATATTCTTATGGTCATAATTACCTTTGCAGTCAGACATTATAAATCATTCTATTCCCCACAAACAGCTAAATTAGCAGTCAGAGATACTTCCACTCCATTTAATAATTCCCACTCAGCATAATTTTCCTTTGAGTGATGCTCCCAGTTACGCTTTCACACTCCGGTCATTTGTTCCTCTTTATTTAGGAAATCACTTTTGCTAAAATTCTATTTGAAGATGCTCACTGAATCACTATGTCACTGGAATTGGGTGTCAATTTATTGACCCACATGCAATATAGATCTATAGTCAAAGATACTCTTTGCAAAATTTACAATTGGAGTCACAGGTCGTCTCCTCTCAGTGCTCCACACTTACGACAATGCTGCATTTACAGGTCACCACAGAAACGCAAGAATGCTGCGTCATAAGTTTCTATTTCAGCAGTTACCCACACTCAGTGCAATTCGACAATGGAATATCCTCCTAGTACCATGTGGCCACTGGAGCCAGGGGATCTGGACTGAAGTTCGTGATCCTTGTTCAGTACAATTACACAATCAGTAAGCACTTCAAACAGTGTAATTTCTGGAGATCTAGATCAATTGCACACAACATTCCAGTCGATCGCGGGATAATATAGAGAGCCTGAAAGCTGCAGACAAAAGGTTTTCTTTATTCCAATTGAGAAGTAACACGATAGTGATGGTTTGGAAATATTAACCGCAAACATTAATATTACACATGAAGAACCAGGCCAGTGCCCATTAAGTGGAGGGTTAAATTTAACCATTATGCATGTCGATGGATCAGCATTCAGACAGCACTCCATATCAGGATGTAAGATGCTCTGGCGAAGTAAAGACCAAACTTCAAGACACGATTCTACTCCAAAAGCCCATCGAAGAATGCTTTTGCCCCAGAACTCTCAGTGTGCTGTGTTGTACTCACCTCTGGCATGATCTGAAACTTACAGAGGCTTATTGGGTAGAAAATAAAATTTATTTGACTGACAAGTCTCCATTTTCCTTCAAATGAACCATTTTGGAATGGAATAAGACATGCCATTATTGCATCAAATTGCCTGATCAACTCCCGTGATGCAACAAACGCTGTGCCAGATTTCTCCCAGCAAGCAGTGTTGATGTGGCAACCCTGACAATTGGACAAAACAGCAGGTCCCTGTATTCTGACTTCACTCTCACCATCAAGATAATCTCAATACTCAGTTGCCTCAAAACATTCCGGGATAGCTCAGCACCTAAATGTGATCATCAATAAATCAGCCCACTTTAAACAGTAATTCAAAAAATATGAAACATTTCATCGAAGCCGAAGGAGCTGAACATGCTGAACTGTCCTGCGGGGGGTCAATGCCCAGAATGGTCATCCACACCCAGCACAGGTTTAGTCATAAGCAAGTTCCCACATACTAAACACAGGTGAGTAGTCATTCCCACTCACCTCTGCTTTCCGATCATTCAGAAAACAAGGAACATGTGACGTTATTAAGAAGTAGATTAGCTCAAATCGGCCAACAAGATCTTGAAATACATCGATATGGCATCGATACAGCCAAGCAATTATAATTGTTGGCATTTATACATCTATATAAATTTGTCTGTGTGGTGTTAATCGAAATCTCTGCTTGGACAGACACGCCACATGAAAACGGTATTGATGCCCCACACCATGTGGCAAAGAAAGTCATTCAAAGCTGGGTCGACAAACGGTACAGATTATTTTAGCAGTGCGCTGATGCGTTGTCAAACTCACCAATCCCCTCAATTCTGAACATCGGCACACGCAGCAGCTCTAAATTTTACTCCATTTTGCCAGATATTATGAGCCTTATTGGAACCTTGGAACAGTAAAATAATCTGAAATATCTTCAATTGTACTTCAGTCACCCCAAATCGATTTCTCATCCATCAGGAAAATCTGTTGTACCACACAATCTCCAAAGTTCTGAGTCCTCTAGATGACGTACAATAACAGGAATTTATCAAAACTGACACAGAACTGCAGTCCAACGTATAACACGACGGTTTCACAGTGAATTGGTCTAAACTATATCCAGGATATTCATCTCCAAAACGTCAGAATCGGAAAAATGACAGCGACAATAATAAAAATAATAATAAAAGTAAACGTAAATTCGGATCCAAATACAGAGTAACAATTCCAATCAAATGCCCAAATGCCCTTATATACCATTCATATAGACCAGTATCGTAAAGGGAACATCGAAATATAACTCAACAAAGGGAAAGTTGGGAAATATCTTGTTTGAAAAACCTGTTTCCCAACTGTTGGATTGCTGCTGCCACAAAATTCAAGATCGCAATATTTTTCATATTCGACTCCGCCCTGCAGTACTGTGCCTCTTTTTACAAATGGCACGACTCACATGTCTTTTGTGGAAACAAACAATCCAGAAATACACATCATATTTGGAACCCTGTGCTCAATACCCCTCCCAGAAATCTGTCCTCACATATATCGTGGCCCCACACACGCACTGATTGACGAAAACACAAAAGATGTTCAAAGCCATCACTTATCACTCCGTAATGACTCAAACCAAACATTGCCCACCTGTTATCTGCTCTCCCAATTGGACCAAGATACCTGAGAGAGATCCACAAACAAAATACCTTTGCATCAAGGAATTTGGAACACCTTACTCAGAGGTTACGAAGATGTCGGTCGTGACAAAAACCATCTGACTGATAGTCACGTTTGAGCGACCACGGAGAGAGATCGGTCTTCCTCAACACTCTCTCGACCATCCAAAGTCAGTGCTCATTCAAACTCCATCAGTGTGGCCTCAGTGCCAACCCATTCTGCGCGGCATAGAGAAAATGTAATGCTGCACATTACTGAGGATACTCCTAATCAATAAACTATTCACACTAAAATCAGTAAGTGGGGACATTGTCATCTGCCATCGGTATTTGCCATGCTAAATGGAAAGGAAATAAATATTAATCATAGAGTGGAAGTAAGTATAATTTAATGCAGAGATTTATAAAAGTAAATTGTTTCAAGACTTACTAGGAATACCAAAAATGGCCAAGATGGTATAGTAAATTTTTTCGATCATTATCCTTGGAACATACATTTTGCTGTTTGTGAAATAGCCTTTGATGTCCTGCTGCTGAGAGTCTGTCTGAATTGGAGAATTACGTGGCGCTGACACAGTTCAAAAGTTATTAGTTTATATCATGTGGTGCTCCACTGGGAAACATTGAACTTTTATCTAACATTTTTAACAAACAACGTATGACAGAAGGTTTATTTTTAATTTGTGATGTAATTGAGATTTAAGCCTGTAATTGAAATACCCCAAAGACTAGATTAATCTCATCCTGTTAGATCTCTGATATTAATTGTAAATCTTCTTCAAACTTCAATGCTTGTACAAAATCATATATAGTTCGTCCCATCAATACCAAAATATTTTTCGATATTCTTTTCAGTGACGGCATGCATTTTGATCAGGCTTTACAGTCATTCAATAGTTCACGCGGTGGACCTTTTTAAGAGCTGTTCTATTGCATATTGTTGTATCCCTATTTTTCTTGTTAATCCAATTTTACAACACATGTGGGAAATTCTATCTGTGAATGAGAACTCTCAATCTGAACCTGAAGCTGATAGAAACCACAACAGCTGAAACGTGTACTAAGTGATATCGTTCGCAAAACAAATGCAAAAACTAAACAGAAAAGATTTAGACCTTTGACTTCAGAATCCAGAATGACAGAATGATACATAATACAAGTGACCCTTCTACACGTCGTGTTCATTCCACCAAAATGAATCTAAATCTACATTAATCCCACTTTCCACCACTTGGCATATAGACTTGTATGTTATGACATTTCAAAAGCTCATCCAAGTAATTTAAAAAGTGTGTATGTTTTCCTATCTCAAGCACCCTCCCAGACAGTGCATTTCAGGTAAATACCATCCTCTGGAAGAAACAAATTTCCCTCATGTCCACTATGAACCTCCTGCGTTTCACATAGAATTATGCAACCTTGTTCCTGACACTTGGACTGAGAGAAACAGCTGCTTTGGATTCACACTGTCCATGCCCCTTATCAGTTATACACCTGCTCTAGATAAGTCACTTCGAACTTATCCACCCTCCTTCTGCACAGCTAAATTGTTGCAAACTGAGCACCATTCTGTTGAATCTCCTTTGCACGTCCTCCAGTGCAATCACACCCTTCCTATGGTGCAGTCTACAGAACTACACACAATACTCCAACTGTGGATGAAACAAAGTTCGGTACAGCTTCAACATGCACTCTCCTTTTATAATCCTCCCACATTTCTGATGAAGGCATTATGCCCGAAAAGTCGACTTTCCAAGTCCTCGGATACCGTCTGTTCTGCTGTGCTCTCCCAGCGCCACACTGTTTGACTCTGATCTCCAACATCAGCAGTCCTCACTTTCTGCTTAGAACCTATGCATCGACTGAAAAAGGCGAGTGTCCTATAAGCATTCTAAACTACCCCAGTATCCTGTCATTCCATCTGCAGGGATCTGTCAACAGCGCCTCAAGTCCTTTCGGATCCTCTGTCCTTCCTAATGTCGGACTATTCATTGAGTATACCCTTTTCTGGTGACTGGGTTTCTTTTAAGGTGCATCATCTAACATTTCAGAAGGATTACATTTGATCAACCACTCATCTGCCCATCTGACAAATCTATCTATTTCTATCTGTCACCTAAGAAAATATACCTCCCTCACAACGACCCAGACAATGATAATATCATCAAAAATCCTATTTCACATTCCCAACCTCATCAACTGCATCTCCCCATTCCCCAGCCACATCCACTCTGTAAAACACGCACACACTTTCTCAGTCCCCCTTGTGCGAACTTGTCAAAGGCTTTCCTCAATTCCTATGAAGTACTTCAACTGCCCTACCACTATCGACAGATCTGGCCACCTCATCGAAAAACCTCACCAGATTGATGAGGCATGAGCCCCTCTGACGAAACCGTCCTGACTATCCATGCTGAAAACATTCTGCACTAAACGGAGATTAATTCTATACTTTGGTTTTCTTTTCTCCAATCGTGTCCTGAACACTGATGTGAAACTCAAAGCCTGTTATTCCTGTTCGATCTCCACCTCTTTCTTGAAAAATGGAAAAACACCAACTGTCCTCCAGTCCTCTGGCACCCCCGCTACCTCTCCGCGTCCCCAACCCACCGTGGCTGAGGAGGAATTGAATGCTTCAGTCAGATTCCCTGTAATATTTTCCGTTGTTCCCTTGGTTATATATCCTACGCATATCAGAATCTTTACACATTTAAGGTCTCCAAAATCTGCAATATCTGCTCGCATCATATAAATGGGGAGAGATTGAGCGAGTTTCGTTATCTTTTAACTCTTTCACTTCCCATTCGGTTTCCCAACCAGACAAAGGGAGGACAAAATATGTTCCAAGCACATTGATTTCCGAATTATTTTTTTGCATAAACACATAGCGAAGTCCTTTCAGACTAAGTAAAAGCCGATTTTCGAACATGAGAATTGTACACTGTGGACGCAGGCCATTTGTAAAACGATTCCACACCGATTCACTGTACAGCATCCCACTTGACCCACCCTTTGCCCTATCATTGTTACCTCTCATTTCCCTTGTCCAATCCAGCTATCCTGCACATCGCTGGACACTATGGGCAGTATAGAACGTCTCTCTCTCTCTCGCGCGCGCGTACACACACACACACACACATACACACACACACACACACACACACACACACACACACACAGAGTACATGAAATGTATTTTTACATTCTTCTTTCACTACTTAACACTTTCCATTGCATGGGGAAACAATTCCTCTGCAGTCAATGGCAATGCCATTGCCTGGTCTTAATTTGAATGCATTCACATTGTCTCGGGATCAAGTAGAAGCAAGTTAATAATTCGCTAAATAATATTAAAACTTATATCTTTATTGAGTAATTGGCACAAAACTTTCAAGTTGGTCTCAAATTCAGGCAGGATGCCAGCTTTGAATAAGTTCATTTTATGACTTTTAATATTGACAGAAAGCTATAGTCAATTGAAGTAAAAACTCATCGAATTCATAAATGTCCTTTAGGGAAAGAAAACTGTTGTCCACAGCCAAACTGGGCTCCACGTATCTCCATGCTCACAGAAATTGATGTTGTTTTCGGAGGTTAGTCATATAAGCTCAAGGCCCACACTGCATGAGTTCCTCAGGATTGTGTTCTTGACCTAACTGTCTTTTGTAACTGTACAACGTACCTCTTGTCAATTACAAGTGCCATAAGTTAGATTGTTTGCGAATAATTGCACAATCTTCAGCAGTATTCCTGGATACTGCAGCACTCCATGCCGCAATGATGCAAAACCTCAGAAACATCCAAGGCTGTGCTGATCAGTGCCAATTAAAATGCGTACCATACAAATGTAAAACAATTACCACCTCGAATACGAGATCACTAAAGTTCCACCTCTTGACATTCAGAGGCTTTGCTTTTTGTGAACCATTGTAATCAATAACGTGGAGTTACTATTGAGCAGACAATGAACTGGACACACAGATTGAATACTGTGGCTCCAAGAGCAGATCAGAGGGAAAGGTAACTGTCATGGGTAATGCATCACATAACTCCAAAAGCCTTTGCACCATCTACTGTGCAAGGCACACATCAATTTGATTGGTGCCATATTTGGTAAAATATCTGCATACATGCATTACATCCATCACCGAATGTTCAGTGGAAGCATTATGCATGATTGACAATACACATTGCAGAAATTAGCTGATGTTCCTTCAGCAGCATCTTCCAAATTGCGACTGACACATTTCTAAATACAAAGGCAGTAGATGCATGGGAACACCTCGAGCTGCATGTTTCCTAACAAGCCACTCACTATCCTGACATTAATGTATCTTCATTAAAAAAATGCCATCACCCCAATGGACAATAACGCTGCTCTCTTATTAATGATAAACGACTGTTTGTGAATTCAACCTGAGGGTTACCATGTCCCAGGTGAGTGGTGATGGTGGGAATGTAGGAACCTCATGGTGATACCAGCCAGTGTGGGAAGTGACCCACACTGTTGGTGCCACTCTACATCGCAAAAACAGCTGTCCAGCTAGCAATGCTGCAGGAATTCCGTAAGCACATTTGGTTTGACAGCTGCTGTGATGGAGAGAGAGGTGAGGTAATCCTCTGTTCAATATCGCTGCCAGTTATCTCACTGTCTGACAGAATACCCCTCCGTATCTAAGACGATTCGTTCGGTGTCCCATTGTCAAAATCCTGGGCATTCCCTCTCTCCTGTCCCCTTCACACCTTCGATTTTTTTTTTCCGACACAGTCGCGACTGTAGTGGCACAGGAAAGCAGCTTCAATAAAATACTGAAGGGAACTAAATTTTGGTCCATACATTAAAAAACAATCCCGCTGAATTAATTGATGAAACATACCTGAACAAACCATTTTTATAGCCAAGATTATGACTACCAGAAAATTCAGACTAATGTACAAGTAAAATCGTTGGATATGTAAACAAATGGCAGATTTTTTTTCGGGTGGAGACTGAATAAGAGAATATGCGTGAGAGTGTAAGTGAGATAGTACGAGAATTAAATGGCATGTCAATGGCTGAAATCAGTTCAATGTCATTTTGACTATGATGAAATACATTGAGCAAAGACCACTGCTGGCTGAATTTTCTTTGAAAGTTTTCGACACTTTGAAGCATTTTCAGACATGACTTTCCGAAAGTGGTTAGTACATGTCGGACGTCAGTAAATTCCTGCTTCTAATAGCAGAAATAGCTCCTTATAATCCTAAACAATCATCTGATGTTTGCGCAGTCCTTGTGTCTCAGATGAAAATGTCATTCTCGTTATTCAAGATTGGTCAGTGTTTGTGCTCGAGAGTAATAAAACATAGTGTCCATGTCAAATTGCTTCTTGTTATTGAATTGATGAAGTTCTGTGATCAGCTTTTATGCTGCAGTTGGATTAGAAAAGTATTGGTATCTATGTTGGGTGACCCAAGTATCGGGAGAGAAGAGGACATTTTCCAGTGAGGGGTTTTACATTCAAACCGACATTGAATGATTACTGTTAGTGCAAGGATATGATGACTCAGTGGTAAGCACTGCTGCCTCACATGTCAGGGCCTCAGTACCGATTTCACCATCGCGTGACTGTCTGTGTGGAGTTTTCTCATTTTCCCCGTGTCTGTCCATGTTTCTTTCAGGTACACCGGTTTCCTCCAACAATCCAAATATATACAGGTGAGGTGCTATAGTCAGGGCTAAATGTCA
The DNA here is from genome assembly GCF_047496795.1 of Chiloscyllium punctatum. NCBI lineage: Eukaryota > Metazoa > Chordata > Chondrichthyes > Orectolobiformes > Hemiscylliidae > Chiloscyllium > Chiloscyllium punctatum. Next base: position 41,609,153 of record NC_092773.1, read on the forward strand.
GGGAATGGGTATAATAGGGTTACCCTTCACACGGTTGGTGTGTATGTCTTGGGGAATAAAAGCCCTGCTTCTACACTGTAGGTCTTCTACGGTTTGATGCAGGAGATAGGGAACGAAATTTTGGTCAATAGCTGATTCAAGACAATATATCTGAGAAGAGTTCCCATCGCTCGTAGTTTGGAGAGAGGCTCGCTGCCAGTTCATCAAAATGTCACTTTCCAATTGGAAGTAATTACTTGTTGTATCTAAAGACCAAACTTCTGTGATTCATGCACAAGCACACCCAGGTGCCTTTGCATAGCAGCATGCTGAAACTTCTTGCCATTCAAGTCATAATTCTTTTGACCATTATTCCTTTACATTACTTTCCATTTATTCACATTGTATTCCATCTGCCAGACCTTTGCACACTCAATTAATGTATATATATTCCTTTGCAAAGTTTCACAGTCGTCTGCACACTTTGCTCTGCCACTCATCATCGTATCATCTGCAAATTTTGACACACAACACGTGATTCCCAACTCCAAATCATCTCGATAAATTTTGAATAATTGCGGTCCCCACACTGATCCCTGAGGCACGGCACTAGTTGCTGATTGCCAAAGCGAATCGCACTTTTTACCCCGACTTTTCGCTTCCTGTTCATCAACGAATTCTCTATTTCTGCTACTACTTCATCCGTAACAGTATGCATCTTCATCAAATGCAGAAGCCTCTTGTGCGTCACCATGTTGAAGCCAATTCAGAAATCGAGATTCACCGTATTCGTTGGGTCCCCTTTGCCCAACTTGCATGTAACGTCTTCAAAGTATTCAAAAGATTTATTAATATCTTTCATAAACCCATATTGCGTCTACCGAATGTGACCACTTCTATCGAGATGTCCTGCTATTTCTTCCTTGAGAATAGAATCAGGCATTCTGCCCATTACACAGTTCAAGCTAATAAATCACCAACTTCTATCCAAATGCCTTTTTAAATAGTGGCGTCACATTAATTGTTCTCTAATTTGCTGGGACTTCCCCAGAGTCCAGTGACTTTTGGAAATTTACCACCAGTGCACTTGTTATTTCTCACGCCGTCATTTTAGTATCCATGGATGCCTTCCATCAGTGCCAGTACATTTGTCTACCCTGAGAACCATCAGTTTTGTGGAATACAACATCTTCCGTAATAATGATTGTACCCGCGACTTCGCCGACTATTATCTCTTTCTCAATTTCTGGTGTCATATTAGTGTCCTTCACTGTGAAGACCGCATCAAAATACCTGATCAAAGCCTCGATCATCCCACAAATAACTTTCCCTTCTCATTCTCTAAAAGACCAACTTTTCGCCACGTTTTGTCCTTTTATGTATTTATAGAAACTTTGGTAGCTTTCTTGATGTGCTATGCTTTTTTTTTCTCATGTTCCTTATAGTTCTTCTTCTGGCTTTCCGTTGACGATTAAAATTTTCCCGATAATCTGTTTTCAAATTGTTATTGGTCACTTTTTATGCCATCAGTTTTAATTTGAACGTCTGTCTTATTTCCTCAGGCACGAATGGCTTTTCCTGCTTTTCTGACAGTCCTTCCTTTCCCTCCAATATAATTTTGCTGAGCACTTCGGAAAATTTATTTCAAAATCCATCACTGCTCGTCAACCGTCCCACCATTAAATCTTTGCATTCAGTCGACTTCAGTCAAGTCCTCACTCATCGCATTGCTGTCAGCCTTGTTTAAGCACAGGACCCTGGTACTGGATTTTATTTTCACACACTACATCTGTATTCTAACTTCAACCATACTGTCATCGCTGCTTCCTAAAGCATCCATATGTATGACGTCATTAATATAGGACCAGATCTACGAACGTTTGCTCTCTCGTGAGTTCAATTACGTAGTATTTAAGAAAACTACCATGGCTACACTCAAAACGATTCTCCTCAAGGCTACTCTGACTGACCTGGTTCGATCAAACGACATGTAGTTTTAAATACACCCTGATAACAGTCATAACATTTTTCCAGGCACTAGTATTTTTCTTTGTTATTGCCCGCCCTAATGAGATGCTCTTATTTGGCTGCCTATAGACTACATCTATCAGTGACTTTTTCTTCCGAGAATTTCTAAATTCCACCCAAATGTATTAAACCATGTTGTCCATAGAAACGAGGTCATCTCTCAGAGCCGCCCCGACATCGTCCTTGTATATTAGAGCTACATCCCCCCCCCCCCCACCCCTTACATTTCTGTCTGTCCTTCTAATCAGTGTGATCCCCTGGATATTTAAAAACAAAACAATCGTGACCATCCTGTAACCATGTCTCTGTAGTGAGTACTAAATCACATTCAACCATGATCATTTGCGCCATTGACTCATCGACCGTGTAATGAATGCTAGGAACATTCAGCTAAAGTGGCCTTCCGCTATCTTTCTTACCCTCATGAGTTCCAACGTCACTAAGAATATCTCCTGAGTTGTCCTTCCTTTTTAATTCTTTCATAGTCTGCCTTGAACGTTAACGCTCCTACACACATGCTAACGTGATGCTTACCTTCGTATTTATCAGTATAATATCTGCCGTTTTCCCTTTCCCTTCCGCACGACCCACTAGAATATAGTTTAGTGACCACCATATTTATCATTTTCGCGAGAACACTGGTTCCATATCGTATCATACAGTGACCTTCCCATCCACATCGGTCTCCTTGGTTTCAATACTGATGCTAATGCCCCATGAAAAGTAACCCGTCTTTGAGCCATGTGTTTACTTCACTAATTGTTTTATCCCTAAAACAATTTGCGTGTCTCAGGCATTAATCTGAAGATTATAACCGCCGAGGACCTGTTCCGTAATTTCGTTCCAACTGCTTGATAATCCCCAAACAGATCCTCCATCTTAGCCTTCCCTCTCTCATTACTCCAACATGGACCACAACAACTAGATCCTCCCCCTTCCGCTGCAATATTCTTTCAAGCCAGTCAGATGTGTCTTGCACCAAGGAACTGGGCAGTCAACATATCATGCATAGCTCTCGATCCAGCTTGTAAAGGATACTATCTATCCCCCAATTAGGGAAACCCCATAACTACTACTTGTCTTTATTCTCCCCGCTCTTCAATGGCCTTGAGCACCGTGGTGGGGTGGTCAGCTCGCTCCTCCTCCCAACAACCCGTTTCCTCATCCACACAGGGAGCCAGCAACTCACACCTGCTGAATAAGATCAAAACCTGAGGCTCCTCCATTCCTGAACTCACCTGCCTCACTTGCATTCACACCATGTTATCCTGACCACTAACTGAATTTGATTTATTTAATCTACCAGGTGTGACTGTCTTCAGGAGCAAATGATTCAGGTTACTCTCCTCATCCTGATTGTGCTGCCGTGTTCGAAGCTCAGATTTCAGATCATCAACTCTTAGCAGGACTTCATTCAGCAACCAACACTTGCTGCAGAGTTGGTCACTGCAGTTCACAATGAGATCACTAAGCCCCACCCTCATACAACTACAGCACATCACCTACCAAGCCATCTCGACTGAGTTAAGTACTTACATACAGTTCTGAGTTAGGTGATTGATAAACTTTTCTGATATGCTTTTTCAAATAATCAAGTAATAAATAAATGATAAAAGGAATGAAAGTAATTTATAAGAAATAATGGGATGAAAAAGAATCAGAAAAAAAACTTACCTAATCAGCACACCTAATCACCACTGTCTTTATTTTAGAGGAGAGAGGTCTCGGGTCCAGGCGCTGCACAAAAATTGTAGTTTATCTATCTTCCCGAAATGCCCTGGTCTTCGCTGTTACCAATCCCACTGCTACTGTGGAATTACTGTCTGTTCACTGCACAGCTCAATTTACTTAACAGGTGCCTTGTCTGCGTTTACAGAGCAAGACACTGGTGTCGTCTGCATATTCCCCATGCTGACCGGACCGTTTCGTAGGGGTTTATAAATCAATGCACTGGTGTCATGTGTACTGCTGCACAAGTTGTACAGGTAACTATTGGACTGTTGAGCCTTGCACAGAGTTCCATCATGGACAAGTTGCTGGGTTGTACTGAGGCTGGTCTGCACAGTGCTCCATGCTGAGCACATAGCTCGTGTGAGCTTATACATGCCCGGGCTGAATCTGTGAGGTAGATTAGTATCTGATATAACTCCTAATATAACTATCAAGCTTCCGGCTCGCCCATTCTGCTGTGAAAACCCAGTACTCCTGCAACATGCTGTTCATTATGTACATATCCATTTGAAAGATGGATATCTATCCCTCTTGTTATGGAACAGTCAGATCTCCTTAAAATAGATAAGAATGTAGCGTCGACCAGGGCTATTTAATTACTAAGTTGCAATTGCTCCAATATGGGAACATTCCATAAACGCACATTTGTCAAAAGCTAAATTTTAAAAAAAACAGATGGTCTCACATGCACTTCTCCAATCCAGGAGGAAAGAATATCTAATGTACCATTATAACATCAATCACCGAGCGAGAGTGCAGCAGCCAGGAGAGATTTACAGCCTTACAAAATTGATGAGACCCCAGCAGAAACTCGCAAAAAGCAAATCTAAGAATCCTGGTTCTGTCAAGCAGATCACTACTCCAAAGACCCGAACGGGGCCAAAATGCCCACAGGGAACTGGCAGTACTCACTCTGCTATAGAGTGGTGCTGGAAAAGCACAACAATTCAGGCAGCTTCCGAGGAGCAGAACTGCTATGCTTTTCCAGCAACACTTTACTCCAGAATTTGGTTTCCAGCATTTGCAGTCATTGTTTTTACCTTCACTCACTCTGCCTCCGTCATTGTCGGACTTTCGCAAAAGAGGCCTCTACACACTCAAGCCGTTCAATGATGGTAAAAAAAAATGTTGAAGTTAAATATAAAGGAATAAAACCATAGGATGCAGAAGGCCTCGAGAGTCCAACACTTCCTCCCCTGCCATAACACAGTCGAAACATGTACGTAGTGAAAAGAAAGCATCATCTTCTAACAATACGCTTGGAGATATGTCATTAGCCCAATAGCCAGCGATATCAACATCACGTTCAGACCAAGTAATCTTGGTTGTCATGTATTTCGAGAAAAAGGGTTAACTAGGACTGTTTGTTCAGCGACCGTAATTCATGTCCATCTCCATGGATGCTAACTGTGTCACTGGAGGATTTCCTTCTTCTATAATTAAGAGGTTTTAAACTTGTTATTCCATAATATCAGGGACAGCATCATCCTCAACTCGTTTGCGCTCAGCAGCTATAGAGAGAGGGCGAAGAAGAGAATCTTAGAACAACAGACTGGAATGTTCCAAAATGGATGAGAATCTTAGAACAACAGACTGGTCTGTTCCAAGAATGGACAGAGGTTTATCCTTGGGTCTTTCCTTGCTTTCTGCGGATTGGCCATGGTTAGAGTTGCGGATACAGGCCGTACTGATGATTATTCAGGCGGGTTACTACCCCGCCCTCGCAATTGGAATTTTTCCTGGTAAGCCTATCTGAATTAATTCGATAAACGATGGTGAAGGCTTCGGTAATTTATATTGAACAAATACGTGATGTAATATCTCCAGTTTCAGTCAAAAACTCCACTTCCTGTCCATGAGTTTCAGACTCTTCACTCATAATCATCTAAGAAGGAACAAGACTGTTTAGAAACTCGAGGTGAATTTCGCGACGAACTGTTTGATGTTTTTGTATTCCCTCTGTCCTCAAACCTGCCTACAACTACCTGCACAACATCCTCACCCTTCAGCTCTGCTTCAGTGATGTTGCTGACTTAAATATCATCGATCCCTTTGTTAACTTCAGGTTTTCTGGCTAGAGTTCTCCTCTGACCACCTTTCCAGTTACAAATATTTTGAACACAAACTTGCTCTTGTCTCGACAGTAACTTCGCAATAGGGACTCATATTGAGTAATAATGTAAATGGATGTGTTCTTCAGAGGCACAGGTTATGACTCTAAAGGCATTGAATCAAAACGACTACAGACAATGGCAGAACATAAATTCGAATGGCAAAAACGAAGGAATGTTAACTAATTTCACTCTTAGAAATCATAAACCATCAGGACTGATTTTATTATATTACTGACATCCTTTGGTAAATAAACGTCTTGCCAAGTCTGGACTAAATGTGACTTCAGACCCAGAACAATGAGTCTGGATTAATACGATCTTGACAATTGCCTTCGCAGTTAAGAGCAATTAGGATGGCCAAGAAATGCTGCCCTTGGCGGGAATGCTGACATCTCGTGAAACAAAAATAGCGAGCGTGAAATAAAGGCAGGAACTGTGGATGATGGAGATCTGAAATAAAATTCTCCAGCGTCTACATGTGTTGGAGAATGAATTGAAAGGAAACGAGAATGTGAGGATATTCTACCATTTTCACTTTTCCCATGTTCCTGAATATCACATCCGTTTAGGGATGCCTCTGCTTAAAGTGACCCGTGTTCTCTCTGTCTCACTTCTCTGAGTGTGGTGACCTACTCCATGGGCAATGCTGGTGCTGCTTTTAAAGTTTCTGAGATACAGAGAAATGTAATGTTAAGTTGTCAACTGCTTACTTGGAGAGAGGAACTGTAACTGTGGGACTGTGTGGAATGGTTACGGCTTTTTTTTCAGTGTGTAAGTAAAACTGAGGAGAGGGAGGCATTATCAACACTGAATGGGTGCATGATATGTGTGAGGATTGGACCTTCTCCTGTCATTGGAAAGTCAGTGGAGGTGTTGTTGATGCATTCTCCGGTTTGTATGGTCAGCTGTTACATTAGTTTAGGGAGACTTTAGGTTCTGGCCACCCAACTTTAGAAACTGCATTTATAGAGTATCTGACTCCATATTAAATAAATGGAGCTGAGACTACACAGAAGGGAACCTCTGTAAACAATGAGGGGCAGGGCCTTGGATTATCCTCCCTGGGATTTCCAGAAACATATTTTCGAAGCTGGACCCATTCAGGTCTAAATTTTGAAACTGGTTTGGTTCAAATATCGGGTCGTCACTAAGCTGACGGCCCTCCATCAATACAACCTTTAGGAAAAAACCAGGGGCAGGACTTTGCTGACACTCACCATGAAGTGAACTGGATTGATTCTGAGTCTTTCCAGGCAGGGGTGGGTGACATGTTCATCATCGTCGACGTTCACTCCTTCGATGTATCACGTGCTGACAGAAGCCATGTGGCCACTGAGACGAATGCATTTGTTCTCTCGCACCACCACTCCCCCCAAGGAAGGCACAGAATCTATATCCAGAAATACTACAGAACAGAGCAACGGGTAAATGAGGAACTGCAGGAAATTATAATTAATAAGATGTATGTTTTTCAAAACCTCATTGAATTGACGATTGCTGAGTTGCTGCATCTGATGAGCTGTGTCCCAGAGTATTGTGGAGATGGCAATACAGCCAGTGAAAGAATTACTGATTAGTTTTCAGTAAGATTGCAGAAATGATTGTGTCGAGTACAAAGCAGCGATTGCGAACAGAAATTTTTAAGCAGGGCAGAGAGGAAAAACAGAATGCTAAACAGATTAGTGCCAGCTGTGAGAAAAATATTGGAACATTTTACAAGGAATGTGACAACTAGACACTTCTCGAAATAATGACATGTTCGGAAATTTGACGTGGTTGAATGCAGGTCAGTGGAGAATGTTAGAGCCCATGGCTCAGTAGGGGTGTAATGCATGTCGAATTGATTAAAATTTGGACAATAGGCAAACTTAAGAGAGTAGTGTTGTTGTGGTTCTGTTCGCCGAGCTGGGAATTTGTCTTGTAAAAGTTTTGTCCCCGGTCTAGGTGACATCGTCAGTCCTTGGGAGCCTCCTGTGAAGCACTTCTGTGCTGTTTCCTACGGCATTTATAGTGGCCTGTCTCTGCCGCTTCCGGTTGTCAGTTCGAGCTGTCCACTGTAGTGGCCGGTGTATTGGGTCCAAGTCGATGTGTTTGTTGATAGAGTCTGTGGATGAGTGCCATGCCTCTAGGAATTCCCTGGCTGTTCTCTGTTTGGCTTGCCCTATAATGGTAGTGTTGTCCCAGTCGAATTCATGTTGCTTCTCATCTGTGTGTGTGGCTACTAAGGATAGCTGGTCTTGTCGTTTCGTGGCTAGTTGGTGTTCATGTATACGGATCGTTAACTGTCTTCCTGTTTGTCCGATGTAGTGTTTTGTGCAGTCCTTGCATGGGATTTTGTACACTACATTAGTTTTGGTCATGTTGGGTATCGGGTCCTTTGTTCTGGTGAGTTGTTGTCTGAGCGTGGCTGTTGGTTTGTGTGCTGTTATGAGTCCTAGTGGTCGCAGTAGTCTGGCTGTCAGTTCAGAAATGTTCCTGATGTATGGTAGTGTGGCTAGTCCTTTGGGTTGCGACATGTCCTCGTTCCGTTGTCTCTCCGTTAGGCATCTGTTGATGAAATTGCTAGGGTATCCGTTTTTGGCGAATACTTTGTATAGGTTTTCCTCTTCCTCTTTTTATAGTTCTGGTGTGCTGCAGTGTGTTGTGGCCCTTTTGAATAGTGTCCTGATGCAACTTCGTTTGTGTGTGTTGGGGTGGTTGCTTTCATAGTTTAGGACTTGGTCTGTGTGTGTGGATTTTCTGTAAACCTTTTTGGTGAATTCTCCGTTCGGTGTTCTCTGTACCATCACATCTGCGAATGGGAGTTGGTTGGTCGGATTACTGTGAGTGTGGCGTTGATGATCTGGTGTGTGTTCTCTATTTCTGTGTTTTTAATTATTACAAAGGTATCATCGAAAGTGTCTGACCCAGAGTTTGGGCCAGATATGTGGATGACACCTTTGTAATAATTAAAAACACAGCAATAGAGAACACACACTAGATCATCAACTCCACACTCACAGGAATCAGATTCACGAGAGAGGAAGAAAAGGACAACAAACTCCCATTCGTAGACGTGATGGTACAGAGAAAACCGAACGGATAATTCACCACAAAGGTTTACAGAAAAGCCACACACACAGACCAAGTCCTAAACTATGAGAGCAACCACCCCAACATGCACAAACGAATTCAGGACACTATTCAAAAGGGTCACAACACACTGCAGCACACCAGAACTACAAAAAGAGGAAGAGGAAAACCTATACAAAGTATTCACCAAAAACGGATACCCTCGCAATTTCATCAACAGATGCCTAAGGGAGAGTCAACGGAACGGGGACATGTCGCAACCCAAAGGACTAGCCACACTACCATACATCAGGAGCATTTCTGAACTGACAGCCAGACTACTGCGACCACTAGGACTCATAACAGCACACAAACCAACAGCCACGCTCAGACAACAACTCACCAGAACAAAGGACCCGATACCCAACATGACCAAAACTAATGTAGTGTACAAAATCCCATGCAAGGACTGCACAAAACACTACATCGGACAAACAGGAAGACAGTTAACGATCCTTATACACGAACACCAACTAGCCACGAAACGACAAGACCAGCTATCCTTAGTAGCCACACACACAGATGAGAAGCAACATGAATTCGACTGGGACAACACTACCATTATAGGGCAAGCCGAACAGAGAACAGTCAGTGAATTCCTAGAGGCATGGCACTCATCCACAGACTCTATCAACAAACACATCGACCTGGACTCAATATACCGGCCACTACAGTGGACAGCTCGAACTGACAACCGGAAGCGGCAGACAGGCTACTATAAATGCCGTAGGAAACAGCACAGAAGTGCTTCACAGGAGGCTCCCAAGGACTGACGATTTCACCAAGACAGGGGACGAAACGTTTGCAAGACAAATTCCCAGCTCAGCGAACAGAACCACAACAACGAGCACCCGAGCTACAAATCATCGACCAAACGTTCAGAGAGCAGTGTTTCTTTTTGCTGGACTTAAGGTTCGTGGACTGTCAGAAGAATCAGTGCTTGGGCAACAGCTGTTCACAACTTGTAAAAATAATTCAGATGTGAACCATAGATACAAAAATGTTAATCTATATCTATTAAACGGTGAGAATTTGGGAATTGCTGTTGTTCCAAAGGACCTCGATGACCTTGGTCAGAAGTCATGAAGAGAATTCATTCGGGGCACTAAGTAAGTATAGCTGTAAATGATAAGTGGTCCTTCGTGCAAAATGATTAAAATATCAGAGTTAATAGATCTCATTCAGTAGAAATATTTTGTTGAGACGGTTTTTCGGGTACTGTGTACAGACTGAGTCTGCTTTATAAATAATAACCTCCATGTCACCGAGACAGTGCAAAGGCATTTCACCAGACTAACCCCTGGCATGATGGTATCATGAGCAGAGAGTGCAGTAACAATGTGTTCTGTCCGGAGCGCAGTGATATAATAAGAAGTTGAAACTTGATGATTATGTACGCACACTCATTATGTCTCAAAAATACGGTGAGGAATTCCATACTTTCTGTTGGATACTGTGTTACCGATAGGTTACGTGCCTGTGCAGAGATGACAGAGAGGAACATGCTATGAATGAACGATGAACACTTTAATGCACGGTTACTGAGTGAACCTGGACTCAGTGCTACGTTGTTCAGAATCCTATAAGCAGCCACAAAAAATTCGTACTGAAACAGTTACCCCTTGCCCATCAACTTGTGACATTCAGAGAAAACATGGGTCTGCACCCTCAGAGGTGGAAGATGTCTTTGGAATTAGTTTTGAAAAAGGCGTCATTCCCAGTGTCAGAACACCATGCTACAGTAACACGTATGTACTGTGACTAATGAGGCAAGATGTAAAACATGGAGCAGTGCCTCTGTGCAGTTCGTGTGCAATTAACTTGTGATGTTGAGCATCTCTGACGCCTACCTATTCCTGTGCTGGTGACTTGAGAGGACGAATGACTTCTTTCTGCTCCTTAGTAAATGATCCCAGGTTGAAAACGGTTTCTTTCTGATCCGTTGTAATCGGCACGTGGATTGAGCAGACTCCTTGTCTTCCTGTGTCACCGGCAGGAGGAATTGAATGGGCTGTTCCTCCTCTTGTCCAATAGATTTCTTGAGCTGAACGGATTCCCCACATTCTTGTGAACCCAGTTTGAGGTACTGAAAGAAAACCTCCATTTACTGTGGAAATGTGAAGCCCTATTACATGAATGTTATGGACATATTACCAGCATGGGCTTAAATATTGTCCAGGTCTTGTTGCACATGGGCACAGACTGCATCAGCAGCTGTAGGGGGTAAACTGTTCTGAATGTTCTGTAATGTTCAGTGAGCATCCAAACTTCTTTTCAGTGTGGACTCAATGCGCTGAATCTCCTGCTTGCACACAGCAGGGATTCGTAGTTGACAAGCTGGAGATGCCTGGGCTGTGGAAGCTTTCCTGAGGATCTCCTGCAGAGATGTCTTACTGCTGAGATGATTGATATTCACTGACAATTAAAATCTTCCCTTTGCTTATTAATGACTTGTAAGAGTGGAGAATTACAATGAATTCTGATGGCATGCAATTTTTCTTAGGCATTTTGATGTCATCCTCAGATAAATATCAGGAACAGTCGCTCTTACCTAAGCGCTTATATTCACTTTTTTTGGCCGAGTGGTTTTCTGTGGTGAGGAAGCTCTTATGTAACAGGAAGATGCAGATGGGATGGTCAGATAGCTGATCAATTACAGATGGAATGTAACACTCAAAGGTATGTACTGATGCACTTTGGCAGAAGGAACCAGAATTGCAGCACACGAGGAAGCTCAACGGGTGCTTCTCCACTCACCACTGAATGTAACTCATCACGTTAATAGCTTAGTTAAGAAGTCACAGATGACTGCAGGCATTGCCTTTAATCATCGAGACATAGTTTATAAGAGCTATACAGGATTGTATTTCGGACCGATGTATTCCCAATACATGTCAAACCTTTATTTGCGGGAATCAATTGCAATATTTCCAAACCTGCTGGTGGCACTAATCGTTGGTTTGTGAGTGAGTGAGGAGGATGTAAAAACGTTCCAAGGTGACTGTGACAACTGGAGTGAATGGACATACACGTCGCAAATGAAGAACAATTTGGGTAGATGTGAGGTTGTGCACTTTGGGAGGAACAAATGAAGGGGTGCTCACCTTTTTAAAAAAGCATTGGTTGTAACATATTTATTTATATAGGGACTGATGATTCTTTTATTTTGTTTTCTTCTGTTGAGTCCTCCGAGATCTATTTAGGACAGTGTGGTCTGAAGCCAGAATTCAATACAGGGAATGATATTGACACACTGACCAGTGTACATAGGTCCATTAAGTGAGTCGCTGTTAAGTTGAAAAGGATCTGGACCTCCCTATATATCAGTCACTGAAAGCAATATTACAGGAGCAGAAAACAGCTCGGAAGATAAGTGATGTGTTGACCTGCATTTCAAGGGGATTTGAGTGCAGGAGTAAGGGTATAAGCCTACAGCTGTACAGGGCCTTGGTGAGACCCCATCTCGATCACTGTGCGGTATTGTGTGCAGTTTGGGTCTCTTCACCGAATAAAGGAGAAACCTGAAATTGAGGGTAAACAGCAAAGAGTGACCCGACGGATCTCGGGGATAACAGGCTTGTTGCGCGAGCAGAGCTTGGGTTGACTGGTTATGTATTCCGTGAGGTTTAGGCAAGTGAGTGGAGATATCAGTGAAATGTATCTGAAACCTGACCGAAAGACACATTTGGGAAGCAGGTATGATAGTTTCCCTGGTGGGAATGTCTAAAACAAGGGCCCATATTTTTAGGTAGAGGCCAGTCACTCTGCATTAACATGACAATAAATGTCTGCTCTCAGAGACCAGTGAACCTGAGAAAGTCACTCCCACCTCAAGCAGTGGAAGCCAAGGCACCGATTATGAATAAGGAATTCTAGGCACTAAAAGGATGGGGAAAGAGCAGGAGTATGGTGTGGAGGTAAAGGATCAGGTATTATTTGTGGTAATTCTCCTGTAACACAGCAGATGTGTTCCCGTACGACATTGTTGTTATAGAAAATCATGCAATATAAATAATGCGGCCTGTGGAGTAATAAAAGGGTTCTGTGAAAAATGCCAAAAATAACAGTAAAAAGCGAAACAAATCTCATAGTTAGCCTAACACAAAGGACAGCACAGTCTCTGTACATCATGACATCACATATTCTCTTGAAAGAGTGCAGTAAATGTAACTCTTTCACACTGCAATCAATGACATCATTACTTTTCCTTTCACTAAGTTATTCAGCAGAATGCGCATGAGCCAATTGACGAACTGATACTGACGTGGAATTCCGGTTCTCCCCAAGATACTCCCTCTGGATTGAAATAAAGTTCCTTCTAACTGAGCACTACAATTCCTCGTTACAGCCTCAGTTTCAAGGCAGAGCGGATTGCATTCCTGTTTTAGCTGAACACACTGTTTGTGCATTTTGCAAACAGAGGATCCTGAGTTGGGTATCGCTGTTCAGCTCCTGCTAGGGATGGAATTGTGTAAGAGTGAACGACCGTTTGCTTAAAAAATATACTGACTACAATTTACTATTCGCGTTGCAGCCACATCGTGTAAAATGAACGCCCTTTAATTGACAACTACCTCTGCATTGAATGGGGGAGCAAGATTGATGGATCAAAGGGACTATTACAGTTGCTACTTTTTATTTCTTGATACAAATGAACATTGAGTGAACATTCACACTGCAGATTAGAATTGCTAATGGAGACAGTGAATGGGTGACCAATAGACATGAAAAGAGTAGGAAAGCAGTGCAGGTGTCCCCTGCAGTTATCACCCTCCAAAAGAGGTATACCAATTTGAATAATTTTGGGGGAGATGGCTCATCAGGAGATGGTAGCAGTTGTCAAGATCATGGCACCGTGGCGGGCACTGCTGTTCAAAAGGGCAGGAAAAGGGCTCATAGGGCCACATTCATAGGTGATTCTATTGTGAGGGGAGTGGATAGGCGGTTTTGTGGCCGAAAACTGGATTCCCGGATGGTGTGTCGCCTCCCAGGTGCTCAGGTCAGGGATGTCACCGATCAGCTGCAGAGCATTCTTAAAGGGGATGGTGAACAGCCAGTTGTCTTTGTGCATATAGGCACCGCCGATATATGTTGAAAACGAGATGAGGTCCTGAAAGAAGAATTCAGAGAGCGAGGAGAGAAGTTAAAGAGGAGGACCTCAAAGGTAGTGATACCGAATTACCACCAGTGCCACGTGCTAGCCAGCATAGAATAGACAAAAAAGGCTTGATGAACTCGTGGCTTGCCAGATGGTGTAGGAGGGAGGGTTCACATTTGTAGGACATTGGGACCGTTTCTGGGGAAGGTGGACTATTACAAAATGGACAGTCCACATCTGAACCAAAATGGCACCAGTGTTCTTGGGGGAGATTTTGATACTGTTGATGGGGAGGCTTTGAACTCATGTGGCAGCGGACTGGGAACAAAAAGAGAAAACAAGTTGGCAGCGAGTTGGAGACTGGAGACTGCAAGAACCATGAAGATAGCATGAATAAAAGGAGGAGTAGGCAGAGAGTAGATGAGTGCAAAATAACTGGTGACCTGAAATGCATCTATTTTAATGCAAGAAGTATAGTGTGTAAGGCAGATGAACATAGGGTTTGTATAGGCCTGAGAGTATGATGTTCTTGCAAGCATAGAGACTTGTTTGAAGGAAAGGCATGAGGATTCGCAACTAAATGTTCCAGGATATAGACGCATCAGACAGGAAAGGGAGGGAAGTAAAAGTGGTGGTGGTGGCGGGGGGGCGATGACTGGAGTTGCATTGCTGGTCAGGGATGTGTTAAAGGAGGACACAATGGAGGTCTTGAGTAGTGAGGCATTATGGGTGGAGCTGAGAAATAAGAAGGGTGCAGTTACATTGTTGGGGTTATATGTGAGGTAGAAGAAGAACCACGATACCAGATCATGGAAGGATGTAGAGAAATAGGGTAGTAGTGATGGGAGATTTTAATTTTCCCAAAAGTGACTGGGATACACTTAGTGTCAGAGGTCTTCATGGGGTAGAAGTTGTACGAAGAGTCCAGGAGAGTTTTCCCGAGCAGTATGTCAATAGTCCGACGAGGGAAGGGGCCTATTAGGACATCGTATTGGGGAACGAGCTAGGACAGGTGGTAAAAGTTGCGGTGGAGGATTTCGTTGAGAAGAGAGACCATAATTCTGTAAGTTTTAGAATAATCGGAGATAAAGTAAACAGTGGTCCAACGGAAAGATGACTAAACTGGGCCAAGGCCAGTTGTATTAAAATTAGACAGGACCTCAGTACCGTGCTTTGGACACTGCTATTTGAAGGGAAGTCCACATTCGTGATGTGGGAGGCTTTAAAAGATAGTTTCAAGATAGTGCAGGATGGACATGTCCTGTTGAAGGCAAAGGATAGGACGGGCAAGATTCGTGAACTGCAGATGAATAACCAAGAGTAAAAGGGAAGCATACATAAGTTTAGGCAGCTAGGAACAGAACGGGCCCTGGAGGAAATTCCGAAGAGTAGGACAAGTCTTAAATATGGAATCAAGCGGGCTAAAATGGGTCATGAAATAGATTTAGCAATCCGAATTAGGGAGAATCAAAAGCATTTTATTCTTATATAAGAAGCAAGCGGGTAACTAGAGAAATGATTGGTCCACAAAAGGATAAACAAGGAAGGCTGTGCGTCGAACCTGAGAAAATGGGTGAGATTCTAAATGATTGCTTTTCATCCGTGTTCACTGAGGAGAGGAGCATGATGAATCTGGAGAATAGAGATCGGAGTTTGATTTGTCTGGAATGCGTTGACACAAGTATGGAAGATGCGTTGGGTAGGCTAAAGATTATTAAGGTGGACAGATACTCAGGTCTCGATGGGATCTACCCCAGATTGCTGAGGGAGGCATGAAGGAAATAGTTGGGCCCTGACAGATATCTTTGGGTCATCCTTAAATGCAGTTGAGGTTCCAGAAGACTGGAAGGTTGTTCATGTTGTCTCCCTGTACAACAGGGTAGTAGAGATATTCCGGGTAACTACAGACTAGTGAGCCTTACATCCGTGCTGGGAAAGTTGCTGGAGATGTTACAGAGTGATAGGACCTATTGATATTTCGAAACGAATGTGTTTACCAGTGATAGGCAACATGGTTTTGTGACGGGGAGATGGTGCGTAACCAATTTAATAGAGGTCTTCGAGGAAGTGAGATCTGGGAGAGCAGGTCAATTGTACCCTGAAGGTTGCTGCACAAGTGGATAGAGTCGTCAAAAAAACATACAGTATGCTTGCCTTCGTTGGACTGGGTATTGAGTAAAAGAGCTGGCAAGTCACGCTAAAACGACAAGACATTGGTTCGGCCACATGTAGAATATTGTGCACAGCTCTGATCGTCACATTACCAAAACGATATGGATGCTTTGGAGAGAGTGCAAGGACGTTTTACGAGAATGTTGCTTTGTGTGGAAGCTGTTACCTATGAAGAGAGTTTGAGAAGGTTAGGTTTATTTACATTAGAAAACAGGCGATGGGTGTCCTGATTGAGGTTTACAAAATCATCAAGGGTGCAGACATGGTGAAAAGAGATAGGCTTTTTTTCCCAGGATGAAGGCCTCAATAACGAGAGATCACGCTTTCAAGATGAGAGGTGGAAAGTTTAAGGGGGATACACGCAGTAAGTACTTCACACAGACGGTAGTGGGCGTTTCGAACGCGTTGCCAGCAGAGGTGGTAGAAACAGGCACGGTCGATTCATTTAAAATGTGTCTGGACAGATACATAATTAGGTGGAGAGCAGAGGATACAGATGCTTAGGAATTGACCGGCAGGATTAGACAGTATATTCCGATCGCCTCAGGCTGTGAGGGCTGAAGGGCCTGATCCTGGGCTTTAAGTTTTCTTTGTTCTTTCTTCTTACAAAGGGATATGTACAATGCATGGGAAAAGTGCATTGAGGAGATCTTCGGAAATGAACCAGAATGGGGGAGACTCAGTGTGCTGAATGGCCTCCTACTTTGCCATAATTCTGTACGTTCTTTGCGAAATCTATAAAAGCTGTCACAAGGTTTCAGATGATAAATAAGGAAGTCTCTGGAGGATCGAAAGGACTGTCTTTCCCATTCTCTTTTCGAATACCAAGCTAGTGCTGGTATTGTGCCTGCGTTTACCTTTAATAACACGGAGCACTTTGATAGAATTCAGTGTCTGGATTGGCCGTTTGAGAGACCATTGAAAAATTTATCACATGTCTGTTTGACTGGAGAAACCTTTAGGCAAGATCGGCAGACCATAGGCGATTAGCTTCAATGAAAAGACATTGGGGAAGCAAATCGTTGTTTAAAATCGACATTCGCTTCAAGGTCACTGTTACTGACACAATATTTTTGATCTCGATATTTTATTAATGGTTTTTAATTTCCACCAGTTGCCAGAGCATTTGCCTGTCTGGATTAGTAATCCAGTGAGATTTCCACAACAGCACTCTGTCTACATGACGAATTACTGGAAACCGCACTGAGTAAATTATTTCTGTGCTGCCTGACAGCTCTGTCAAAAAGAACTCCCACCAATTTGACTATCGTGCTGGCGCTGAGTGGGTGTAATTGGTCAGAATGTAATTATTCTCCTTTTGAACGACTGGACATAGTCGCGTAAATTTCCACTTTGCCGGATAGAAACCAGAGTTGCAGTTGGAATTAAGCAAATTCCTTATGCATACGGCTTTTTGTGCAGCACAGGGCTTCAGTCCTTTTGCAGTGATGGTGTCAGGGGCCATTGGATTTGTCGTATCAATTGTGTTCAGTTGCTTTTTCATGTCATGTGCAGTGAACCAAATTGGTTGAAGACTGGAATCTATGTTTCACTGGGCATCATTACGAGGGTGAGGTGGATAATCGACTCAACACTTCTGGCTGAGGATGGTGCAGATACAACATTCTTGTCTTTTACACGAATGTGCAGGGTTAGTCAATTATTGAGAATGGGGATATTGATGGACCATCTCCTCCAGTGACTTGTTTAATCATCCATCACCATTTATGCCTGGATGGGAAAAGACAGGAGAGCTTTGATCTGGTCTATTGTGCTTGGGACAATTTTGCCCTCTTTATCAAATGTTAGCCCTGCTATTTGGAATGTAAGGAGTCAAATGTTGTAGCTTTCACGGCTTGTCATCAGATTTAGGTAAACAGATCTGACCGTGGTATGTTCACCTACACTCACCACTGAAACACAGATCGGCTTGATGTTAGCTGTAGATTGATGGATTATCCTGGACATCGCTTCAATATCTTTCTCCACAGTAAATACTGAAGTGATATATTTGGCAAGGATATCACATATTCCACAAATTACACTGCTGTGGTCCGCATAACACCCCGTGATGGATAGATGCCGAGACCGGGTTTACAGATCAATGCACTGCTGTGGTCAGCATATATTTCTGTGCAGGACAGATGTCGAGACATCGAGCAGAAACAGGCTGTGAGGCAATGGAGCGGGTCAGATCGATTTCTTGAGATGAGTGTGAACTCAGCATGCCAGGCATTAATGGACTGTGTTGTTAAAATGTTTAATGTGTTTCTGTGTTAGTCCAATTGTGCAGTAAGGCAGAAATGTTTTATACTTCAATTTTGTTGTGTTCATTATTCCACAAGAATAATGCACCAAGGTACTGTACCCGGGGTCTGGGGTAACATGTGATGATTGTGAACTTTTCATTGTACTCATTTGAGTATATGCGACAATAAAGCTAGTAAAAATAATTCGCCTTCTCTGTGTCCACACACAGAAGGCTCTTTGTTTTTTAACGGTGCTCTGTTCTCTACCTAAGTACTCTTTACTCGTTAATATCCTTGTGGAATCTATTTTGATTCTCCTTAACCTGATCAGCCAAAGCTGTCCCATGCCGCGTTTTTCACCTTCTGGTTTCCTTCGGTTGCCCTCCACCACCCCGTATGCTCCTTGATGAATTCCTTGATTCCAGCTGCCTAGACCTGGTATATATCTCCTCGATACTTTTTTTCATGACCAGAGTTCCAAAATCCCCTGTCATGTCCAGTTCCCTACTCCTACCACTGTCCTTCTCACTAACAAAAACATGCTGTAGGTGAACTCTCATTATCTTGCATTTGGACGTCTCCCACTTGCTTGACATACCTCGACGTGTGAACCGCTTCCCCACTCATCTTTTGAAAATTCCTGCCTAATAACATCAAAATGGGCCTTGGCCAAATTTGTAACATTGTAAAGCTTCTGGAGCAGGCCTATTCTTTTCCAAAACTATTTTCGAACTAAACTAATTACAAACACTGTTCTCAACTTTCTGTCACTCTCACAGCACAGTCACTTGCCCTGCATTACTTCACAGGAGGAAATACAGTTGACTGCAGGATCAGACCAGCAAAGATCTTTCTGAATTGGAAGGTAGGCCGGAGGGACAGAATGATTGCAGATTCCTGTGTGTTTGTGGCTGTGTGTATGTGTGAGTGGGTGTGTGTGTATCTGTGTTTATTGTGGACTTACGTGTGTGCTTCAGTGCATTAATCTGTGTACCTCTGAAACTGCATTCCTGAGCATTTGTGTTTATGTTGTTTTGGGAGTGAATGCATTGAAATGGGGATCAAAATGCCACTCTTCACTCTCATTCTTCATCGCTCTCACTCCCTGTTGTATTCGAAGTGATCAAATACCACCCTTTGTTGGTCGCCATGCACGACTGCAGAAGGCGCAGCTTTGTTTGTACAGCGATCAAAGACAGTGATTCTCTCACATTTGAATTGGATTGGCATCATTGCCATGTGCACTCTAATGAATGCAGTGAAAACTTTGCAATGTCTTCGCTTATGGCCTCATCTCAGGTACAAACAATCTAGATATAGATTCTTAAGTATTTGATACAAAATGGAAAGATAATAAATGAAATTCATAGAGTCAAAGAGTCATAGAGATATATAGGAGGGGAACACACCCTTCGGTCCAACCTGTCCATGCCAGTTAGATATTCCAACCCAATCTCGTGCCACATGACAGCATCCGGCCCATATTCCTCCAAACCCTTACGATTCATAGATCTATCCAAATGCCTGTTAAATGGTGCAAAAGTACCAGCCTCCACAACATCCTCTGGCAGCTGATTCCATACTAGTACCACCCTCGGTGAGAAAACGTTGCCCCTTAGGTCTCTTTTATATCTTTCCCCTCTCAGTCTAAACCGATGCCCTCTATTTCTGGAAGCCCCGACCACAGGGACAAGACTTTGTCTATTTACCCTATCCATGCCCCACATAATCTTCTAAACATCTATAATGTCACCCTTCAGCCCCCGATCCTCCACGGAAAACAGTCCCAGCCTGTTCAGCCTCTCCCTATAGCTCAATTGCTCCAACCCTGGTAACATCCTTGTAAATCTTTCCTGTACCCTTTCAAGTTTCAGAACATCTTTCGGATAGGAAGGAGACCAGAATTGCACGACATATTCAAACAGTGGCCTAACTAATGTCCTGTAAAGCCGCAACATAATCTTCCAACTCCTGTAAACATACTCTGACCAATTTCAAGGAGTTATGAAACTGCGCTCCAAGGCCTCTTCTTTCAGCAACACTCCCTAGAACCTTACAATTAAGTGTATATGTTCAGCTGAGATTTGCTTTCACAAAATGCAGCACATTGCATTTATCGGAATGAAAGTCCATCTGCCAGTTCTCAGCCCATTGGCATCTGGTCAAGTTCCGGTTGGAATCTGAGGTAACCTTCTTCGCCGTCCACGAAACCTCCAATTTTGGTGTCATCTGCAAACTTACTAACTGTACGTCTTATGATTGCATCCAAATCATTTATGTAAATCACAATCAGTAGAGGATCCAGCACCGATCCTTGGTGGCACTCCACTGGTCACAGGCCTCCAGTCTGAAAAAAAACACCCTCCACCACCACCCTCTGTCTTCTCCCTTTGAGCCAGTTCTGGATCCAAATGGCTCATTCTCCCTGTATTCCGTGACATCAAATCTTGCTGATCAGTCTCCCATGGGGAACCTTGTCGAACGCCTTACTGAAGTCCATACAGATTAAATCTGCTGCTCTGCCTGCATCAAAATCTTTTGTTAAATGAAAAATCTCAATCAAGTTTGTGAGATGTGATTTTCATGTACAAAGCCAGTTTGACTATCCCTAATTAGTCCTTGCCTTCCCAAATACATGCACATCCTGTCCTTCAGGATTCCGTCCAAAAACCTGCCCACCAGTGAGTCAGACTCCCTGGTCTATAGTTTCCCAGGATATTCCTTACCACCCTTCTTAAACAGTGGCACCACGTTAATTAAAATCCAGTCTTCCAGCACCTCACCTGTGACAATCAATAACGCAAATATCTCAGCAAGAGGCCCAACAATCACATCTGTAGCTTCCCACAGAGTTCTAGGTTACACCTTATCAGATCCGATTTATCCACCTTTACCCTTTTCAAGACATTCAGCAATTCCTCCTCTGTAAAATGGACATTTTGCAAAATGTCACCATCTATTTCCCTACATTCTATATCTTCCATATTCTTTTCCACAGTAAATAGTGAAGCAAAATAATCAGTTAGCATCTCCCCTATTTTCTGCAGCTCCACACAAAGTCCGCCATGCTGATCTTTGAGGAGCCCTATTTTCTCTCTTGTTCCCTTTTGTAAAAAGAAACCCTTTGGAGTCTCCTTATTTGTATTTGCCAAAGCTATCTCGTCTCCCCGTTTTGCCCTCCTGATCTCCCTCTTAACTATACTCCTACTTCCTTTATACTCTTCTAAGGATTCACTCGATCTATCCTGTCTATACTTACATACGCGTCCTTATTTTTCTTAACCAAATTCTCTATTTCTTTAGTCATTCAGCGTTCCCTATATCTACCAGCCTTTCCTTTCACCCTAACCGGAATATACTTCATATGGATTTTCATTTCTGAAAGCTTCAAATTTTCCATTCGTACCTTTAATTGCAAACAGCTGCCCCCAATCAGCTTTCGTAAATTCTTGCCTAATACCATCAAAGTTGGCCCTTCCACAATTTAGAACTTTAACTTTTAAATCTGGTCTATCCTTTTTCATCGCTATTTTAAATCTAGTAGAATTATGGTCGCTGGTCGCAAATTGCTCTCCCACTGACACCTCAGTCACCTCACTTGCCCTTGCTTATTTCCCAAGTGTAGGTCAAGTTTTGCACCTTATCTAGTAGGTACATCCACATACTGAAGCAGAAAATTCTCTTCCTCGCACTTAACAAATTCCTCTCTATCTAAACCTTTAACACTATGGCAATCCCAGTCTATGTTTGGAAAGTTAAAATCCCCGACCATACCCACCCTATTATTCTTACAGACAGCTGAGTTCTCCTTACAAGTTTGTTCCTCAGTTTCCCTCTAACTGTTAGTGATCTATAATTCAATCCCAATAAGGTGATCGTCACCCCCTTTTTATTTCTCATTTCCACCCAAATAACCTCCCTGGATGAAGTTCCAGGAATTTCCTCCCTCAGCACAGCTGTAATGGTATCCCTTACCAAAAATCTAACTTCCCCTCCTCTCTTGCCTCCCTTTGTATCCATCCAGCAGAAGAATATAATGGAAAAGTGAACAGTCTCGGATAACAATCTCTTACATGCCAATCTGTGCCAGCAACGAGTCTCCGGACTGCACCAAGCTCAGTATCCAGACGACACCAGGCCCGCTCTCCATAACTTACCAGTTCAGTGTCCAAACTGTGCTGAGCCCTATCTCCAGAGTGTGCCGTGTCTGACCTCTCCACTGCACTGAGCCAAATACCCAGACCGGTCCGTGCCCAGACTCCAGAATCAACTGGGCTTACTCTCCACTCTGCACCGGGCCAAGTCTTCAGGCCCCACCGTGCCCAGTCTACAGACTGCAGCGGGCCAAGTATACAGACTGGAACAATACCAGTCTCCAGATGATGTTGGGCCCAGTCTCAAGACCATGCTGAACCCAGACTCCACGCCTCACCGGTCCGAGTCTACATTCCACGCAGGCCTAAGTCCCCAGACCACACTGAGCCTAGTCTTACAGACTACGCTGGGCCCAATCTCCACACCGCGCCGGACACAGTCTCTGGACGCAATGGACTGAATCCTCAGACCACATTGGGTCCAGTCTCCAGACCGCACCAGGTGCGGTCTCCAGGCTGTACTGGGCTTTAAATCTCGAGACCTCATCTTCACATACTTGCCTCCAATCTGGGGCTCAACTCCTGCATTCCCGTCCGAGTAACTTCAAAACATTGAACGTTTTTGGAAGAAAT
Source organism: Chiloscyllium punctatum (assembly GCF_047496795.1). Classification (NCBI taxonomy): domain Eukaryota; kingdom Metazoa; phylum Chordata; class Chondrichthyes; order Orectolobiformes; family Hemiscylliidae; genus Chiloscyllium; species Chiloscyllium punctatum. Next base: position 41,632,362 of record NC_092773.1, read on the forward strand.
AACTCTTCAGAAAACAGTATAAAAGAAGAGGGACAACGAGCTGGCAGAGCAGAGTCCCACCTGAAACAGTCCGACCCTGCCGCTATCTTTAGGACACTTCACGCTGTTTCCTTCTTCAAAGAATGCCATTGGAGACCCAGAAAAGTTTGGCTGATTCCTTGCAATGCTGATCCTGCTATATTAAAAGAATGAGATGAGCATGCCGATTTCTGGCCCACATAATGCCATTGGGTTTGTTTCAGGAACTTACAATCTGTTTTAACCATAATTTGGAAGAGTACATAAAAAAAACAACGAAATTGAGAGAAATTACCCAAAAATTATCGCTGTCTCTTCCAGAGTACTTCACTCAGAGTTGCCTGGGGACAGTTGTATTGCTGTGGTCTGCATAGCTCCAAGTGCTGAACAGATATCTAGCCCGATTTTATATATCAATGCACTGCTGTGGTCAGCGTACCACCCCGTTCCTGACAGATATCTAATCCGGGTTTATAGATCGATGCACTGCTATGGTCTGAATAGCTTCCCCTGCTGAACAGATATCTAATCTGTGGTGATGGATCAATGCACTCCTGTGTTTTGCATAACTCACGATGCTGGACAGATATCTAGTCCAAGTTGAAAGATCAATGCACTGCTGTGGTCTCCACAGTTTTCCACACTGGGCAGCTTCCTTGATGAAGGGCCTTTGCCAAAAACGTCGACTCTCCTTCTCCACGGATCTTGCCTGACCTGATATGTATTCCAGCACCTCACTCTCGACTCTAATCTCCAAGTCTTCTGGGTTGGACTGAGCAGAGCGTGATTTCTGCGTGCTCTGTGCTGAACAGCTATCTCCAATGGGTTCATGGCTTTCTGTGGTGGCAGAGATATATGCTGTCTGACAGCGCAGATTCACGAATGTTACTGACACTTTAACAACACAAACTTGTCCTTGGTCCAGATCTTGTTCCACATGGAAAAAGGCTGGTTCAGGAACTAAGGGGTGACAAATTGTTCTGAAGATTGGGGAGTCTTCCCCACTTATAGCCAAATGATGGGGGAAGAAATAGATAAAGCGGCTGAAGAAGTGTGTGCCGTGGAACTATCCTGCGGCTCTCCTGCAGAGATGAACAGGATTGAGAGGATTGAATCCTAACAACCACAAACATCTTCAATTGTGCCCTCAGTGACCCCAACCAGTGGGGTTATTACACGTGATTCTATTAAATTCAATTGAGTTGGTCTTCCTTCGTGACAAGGAAGAGGAAAATCGACGTTTTGGGCATAAGCCCTTCTTCAGGCTTATGCCCAAAACGTCGATTTTCCTGTTCCTTGGATGCTGCCTGACCTGCTGCGCTTTTCCAGCAACACATTTTCAGCTCTGATCTCCAGCATCTGCAGTCCTCACTTTCTCCTTCCTTAGTGAGAGACTCAGTCAAATGCTGTCTTGATATTAGGGCCAGTCACTGTCAGATGAGTTCATGTGTGCAGCTCCTTTTTCATATCCATTGGTAATGATGCATGTCGGGGATTATTTTCATCTCACAGAGGGTAGCGAATGTTCGGGGAGGTAGATCGTTTCAAGCATTAAAGAGGATGCGGATGGAACTTTGACAATCAGAGAGCGGTGAGATGGGAAGAATTGGACATTACAGTGGGGATGATACCAACAGTAGATCAGCCATGATCTCATACACTGGCAAGGCAACTTGATTCCGAAATACCTACTCCTGCTTCTTATGTCTTCATAATCAGTAATTGCAAAATTAATGATTGTAATTTTCCTGGACGTTCTGTTACTCAGTGCTGCAGTCAGGGACACCAAATTATTTTATGAGTTATTTCTGGAAGAGTATGTGGCTTGTATTCACAGTGAATCTTGTTCTCGAAAACGACCACCAAATGAAGCACAAGTTTCAAAGAGGAGAAACTTCGACAGGCATCTTTTGTACCCGGACCTGATTTCCTAATAACATTTTGCTCCCACTCCAAACTGCGTGTGACAGTCTCGGGGAACTGCATGAGTCCCTGTGATACTGGCGACGAGCTATTTCGATCAATTGGGCTCTATCTGCTCCTGTGCAGGAGGATTGAGAGGCTGAATAGAATATAAGGACAGTGGACTGAGTAGCAGGAGTGGGCGATTAGACACTTCTTTACTGTTCCACAAGAAACTAAGATCATGACTGATATGACAATGTTTTTAACAGCACCTTTCGCTCTGTTCACCATTTTCCTTCATTTACTTGGCCGTCAAATGTCCAACAAAGAAAACTTTGAACCAACGTAAACACCCAGGCACCACTAACTTCTGGTGAGTAGAATTCCCACTTGAACAGCCCTTTGAGAATTTCTCATTCATGTTTTGAACAATGTTGGATGGTGACCGATTGAATTTCCAGTCCCACTACTGCACTGGTTACAACAAATTTTAAAGGTAAGAAGGTCAGTATTATTGCCAATGAAATAGGTCTCATACTGGGTCACTTTCCCGTACAATTAGATATACAGAGGCACACACACAGGCGCATACACAAATGCAATCGTCTTAAGGCAAACAGAAAAAAAAGAAAGCTTTCGAGCTTTGCATAATTGCAGAACTCATAACAAATAGCCATTTACATACAGAACTGGCTCAAAGGTAGAAGACAGAGGGTGGTGGTGGAGGGTTGTTTTTCAGACTGGAGGCCTGTGACCAGTGGAGTGCAACAAGGAGCGGCCCTGGGCCCTCTAAGTTTTGTCACTTACATAAAGGATTTGTATGCGAGCACAAGAGGTACAGTTAGTAAGTTTGCAGATGACAGCAAAATTGGAGGTGTAGTGGACAGCGAAGGGGGTTACCTCAGATTACAACAGGGTATGGACCATATGGGCCAATGGGCTGAGAATTGGCAGATGGAGTTTAATTCAGATAAATGCGAGGTGCTGCATTTTGCGAAAGCACATCTTAGCAGGACTTATACACTTAATGGTAAGGTACTAGGGAGTGTTGCTGAACAAGGAGAGCTTGGAGTGCAGCTCCATATCTCCTTGAAAGTAGATTCGCAGGTAGATAGGACCGTGAAGAAGGAGTTTGGTATGCTTTCCTTTATTGGTCAGAGTATTGAGTACAGGAGTTGGGAGGTCATGTTGCGGCTGTACAGGACATTGGTTAGGCCACTGTTGGAAAATTGCGTGCAGTTCTGGTCTCCTTCTTATCGGAAAGATGTTGTGAAACTTGAAAGGGTTCAGAAAAAAATTACAAGGATGTTGCCCGGGTTGGAGGAATGGATCGACAGGGAGAGGCTGAACAGGCTGGGGTTATTTTCCCTGGAGCATCGGAGGCTGAGGGGTGACCTTATCGAGGTTTACAAAATTAAGAGGGGCATGGATAGGATAAATAGACAACGTATTTTCCCTCGGGTGTGCGATTCCAGAACTAGAGGGCATAGGTTCAGGGTGAGAGGGGAAAGATAAAAAATAGACCTAAGGGGCAACTTTTTTCACGCAGAGGGTGGTACGTGTATGGAATGAGCTGCCAGAGGCTGTGGTTCAGGCAGGTACAATTGCAACACTTAAGAGGCTTTTGAATGGGTATATGAATAGGAAGGTTTTGGAAGGATATGGGCCGGGTGTTGGCGGGTGAGACGAGATTTGCTTGGCATATCTGATGGGCATGGATTGATTGGACCGAAGGGTCTGACTCCATGCTGCACATCTCTATGACTCTATGACTAATTGAAAAAGTGATAGCCCGTGCCAAATATTATTCTGTGTCTTAAGTTTTTCTGTGCGCATAAGCTTCTTGTAATGGTATTTTTTCCCAGAAAATTGGATGTAACTGAATTCCCTTTGCGTCAGGCAGTGTAGCGATTCTAATGAATCATGCATCAGGAATCCTCCACAAGTGGTAAAGATGCTTGTGAGATTTTCTTCTCACACTTTGTTGTCAGTAGGAACAAAATAAGACAGATTGTGGAATAAGCTTCTGCTTCTCAGGCAGGTAATATTCTTCTCCCGCTCTGTGTTGAAATATGCAATGCTATCAACTGAATACCAAACTGTATATATGTGATATACTTGAACATTCTGTGGAACATTATTGTGGTTCGTATGCAGCTGCATCATTGCTGTTGTCCTACACAGTAGCTTTCATCAGCAAAAAAAGTCCTCGCATTCTAAATTGATAACATGTTTGCATGAGTCTGCATTTTTTAAACAATTGGTTAATGTCTTCATAATAACTGTGTTAATTTCAATTGATCTTATTCTTTAAACTCATTTGCGTGTTTTAGTCGCTTTAACAAGCGATAATATGTTCCACCTGATATACTTTTCTGAAAATCGAGTATGTTTCAACAAAATCTCTCATCCATTATCTAAACTGATCTTTCTTCATAAAATGAGACGTTCCTTCCAGAAGGGTGGGTTGCGCTTCGGCGGGTCGGTGTGGACTTGTTGGGCCGAAGGGCCTGCTTCCACATTGTAAGTAATCTAATCTAATCTAATCTAATCTCAACGAGAAAAGGGAAGCATCTTTCAAAACCTACGAAAACTATCATTTATTCAGAAATTATGTATTCTTTTAAAGTTTAGGGCATTTTGCCTGCACACACTGTGTCAGATGTGTTGTCAGTAATGCCCTTTAAAGATGCAGTAAACCATTCCTACGATTTAAAGTGACACTCTTTCGAGAAACAGCATCATTCCACTGACCATCCAAATCACTTGTTGCTTCTGCAGGCTTACCGTATATTATTCATGTACCAGGAACACAAATAAAAACATGCCTCGATGAGCTCTGCAGTGGTCTTCCATTGAAACGGTTTACTGCTGTTTTATGCTTCCCATCACACCAGATAACTCATTCTATGTTATTTCTCCTGAAGGCTTGCTCACCGAACTCCACGGCCGAAAATCACATTGTACATTCACTATCTCCATTTGACGACTTATGGAAGGACCATGTTGGTTCATGAGCTAGCTGAGCTTCGATCTATAGAGATCCCCTTCATCGAAATCTTTGTTACAGATTATTGATCTTTTATGAATTTATAAGGAACGTCTTCAGCAAGAGGGTTGTTAATCCATGGGATTCCTTTACTCGTGAACTAATTGATATGACTTCAGTATTTTTCAAATCTAATGTATTTTTTAAACAATAAGGGGCATGGTCTGAGGAATTGAGCGATATGGTGAGACCGCGGGTAAGTAGATGTAATTCCATGCAAAGATCAACCACGATCTGATTGAATGGCGGAGCAGGCTCGAAGGCCCGATAGCGTCGTCCTACTTCTAGTTGTTACGAACTCCTGACCCACGCTGATCTCTGATGTTCTCTGCTAGTTACAGCTTAGCTATCTGAAAGTAAACATTTATCTCTGCTGCATATTTCCTGTAAGAGACAACGTCGCTGAACCAGTGTAGGAGCTCAGGCAGTATGAATAGACTCTTCCTGTGCTACTCATTGAGGTAAATTATTTCATTCTCTTTTCTGATAACAGTTCAGAGAGACATACCAGTCTCCTCCCGTCTCGTTGTAATGATCCTGACCGGCGGCATGGTGTATTCCTTTACCTCTGTCACAACCTCAAGGGGTTGAGTGGGCGAATGGTGCATGAATTGGAGCAGCAGTTAGCCATTCGATGGCACCGTTCAGAATATTCATGGTTGATCCGACTGTGTGTGGCCATTGCTAATCTGTTTGTTCCCAATAAACACTGACTCTCCTCTGCAGCAAGTATCAGTCCAGGACAGCCTTGAATTTTCTCAATAAACATCTCTTCACTGGACACCGTAGATAGCACAACACCAAAGACCAACACCAAAGACAAATGGATATCCTTATTTTAATGCAGTTGCTTTATTTTAAAACGATATTTATCTGACATCAAATCGACATCTCTTTTGAAACATAAGGGCACATTATTTATGAACAGACATAAACCATTCACCACACGAAACGTATCCAACATTACCATGACTCTTTCAAATCGAATATGTGTCGAACACAGCCTCGATTGCTCTCTGCATAAGACAATATCAGATAGCATAACACCATAAGATCATAAAGACCATTTGGCCAATCGAGTCTTATATGCCATTTAATAATGTGTTAATATTTCTCAACATCGTTTTCCTGCCTCTACCATGCAACCTCTGATGCTCTTATTAATTAAAAAAAGTATCTGAATTGGTCCTAAAGGCCCTGTCTAGCGTATCTCTGTGCCTCTGTTTGGGTGCGCATATGTCTATGGCTGTCTGTATATTAACTTGTGTGTTTCTATATGTGTTTGCTTCAATTTGTGCATGACATACGTATCTCTGTGTGCCACGACATGTAGCTGTGCATGTGTGTGTGTGCGCGTCTACCTTCATCTATTAAAGCATATGTTAATATAGTGGAGTGTTTAAAGACGTTTGTGTCCCTTTCTGTGTCTGTGAAATGAGGTAGGTGCTGTTTTGGGAATGAGAGCCAGAACAGACAGTGGGATGAACGTGAAAATTACTATTCATTGAACATTGCTTCTTATTTGTTAGGGCGTAGAAATTTCCAAATCTCTATCGGAGTTGTCCTGGTCTCCTGCATCTCGTGCCATGGTTCTTTGAACACAGCGGGGAAAGTTTTGTGTGGGAAGGTATATCGGGCACTCCACCACCTGACTTGGGTCTTAATATCCTGTTTCAGTCAGTTTCATCTGAAACGAAAGAAAGGGAGGGACGCAGTGATTATATGAATGGGTGGCATGATATTAGGGATGGTATATGCGTGTGTAAATGTTGAGGTGTCAGAAGTGAGTGAGTCCATAGTGTTGAATCTATGCAGTGTTCTTACTGTAAGGGTTATGGTGAAGCGGGCAGAGAGAATAGGTGCCAGGTTGTTAACTAGTCTTTCTGACCTCAAAACACCAAATCCGAATAATCTGGTCTCTCTATTCGTTCACAACATGCCATTCACCCTACCTCACATGCACTTATGGGATTTATTTTTTGCAGCATTATCTGTCACTTAGTTATTGCTGTATAACCTCAACTTAAGATCAGTTTATTATTACTGCAGCACCCACGATACTTGTGTAGCTCATTTCCAGAGCATAACAAGTGCAAAATTTGTACAACACTTTTGGTTTAAATATATACATCACCAGTGAAGATAGGTGCTGCATGCAGGAGTGAGAGTGGTAGAGCGTACGCCCTGTTCAGTGGTATGTGCTATAAAAGATATACAGTGATTGTGAGGAAGCAGACGGAATACAGTGGCACTTATCCTCGCAGAGTGGGGAAGGTCATTCATACTTTTCTTCTATTGCCAAACATTTCTTCAGATCGCCTCAGTGTCGAGGTGAGCTTCAACGAATATAATGTCAAGATACCAGCACAGACCATGTCCAACAGATTCCACAGAATCGGTTTGACTGGACAATACAAATAGCAAGGAGTAGCAAGCATTGGTGATTTTTTTATATTTAAACCAAAAGTGTTGTACAAACTTTGCACTTGTTATGCTCTGGAAATGAGCTAAGCAAGTATCGTGAGTGGTGCAGTAATAAAAAAAACTGATCTTCAGTTGCGTTTATACTGCATTAACTAAGTGACTGATAATGCTGCGAAAAATAAATCCCATAAGTGCATGTGAGGTAGGGTGAATGGCATGTTGTGAAAGAATAGAGAGACCAGATTATTCGGATTTTATGTTTTGAGGTCAGAAAGACGAGTTAACAACCTGGCTTAAAGCAGTTGCTGAGGAATAGTGTCAACAAAATATTGACTTTACATGACGCCTGCATACAACATAGAAGTTTTGAACATTACGATCAAACATCGTGGAAGCTCAGAGGCGAGAGGTCAAGTTGGCTGCACTGAAAGTTAATTTTAATATTCAGTTGTCGGAGAAAGTGAGGACTGCAGATGCTGGAGATCAGAGCTGAAAATGTGTTGCTGGAAAAGCGCAGCAGGTCAGGCAGCATCCAAGGAACAGGAGAATCGACGTTTCGGTCATAAGCCCTTCTTCAGGAATGGGGAGTTGTCGACAAGCAGTAGTTATTATTTAGAGAAATACTGCACGTCTGCATGATATGTATCTTAATCTAAGGTATACGCAGTAAATGAAAAGAAGGTGACTCAACGATGGTTAACATAACAAACTAAAAACTGTATTAAATCAATGGATTTGGCTTCAGTACAATTCCACATATTGTGGAAAACTGAGAACTCGGAACAAAATACGATACAGAATCGGTGGCTGAAGAAACTGCCAAACAAACCAAACAGAGAACAGACAATGGGGTAATTGATCTGTGGAGCTTGTTCAAGGAACAACTATTGAGTGTCCTTGATAAGTATGTACCTGTCAGGCAGGGAGGAAAGGGTCGTGTGAGGGAGCCGTGGTTTAATAAGGAATTTGAATCCCTTGTTAAATGGAAGATGGCGGCCTATGTAAAGACGAGGCGTGAAGGTTAAATTGGGGCGATTGAGAGTTATAAGGTAGCCAGGAAGGATCTGAAGAGAGTGCAAAGAGCAGCAAGGAGTGGACATGAAAAATCCTTAGTTGGTAGGATTAGGGAAAACCCTAAGTCTTTATATAGGAATGTCAGGAATAAAAGAATGACTAGGGTAGGAATAGGTCCAGTCAAGGACAGTAGTGGGAAGTTGCGTGTGGAGGCTGAAGAGATTGGGGAGATACTGAATGAATACATTTCGTCAGTATTCACTCAGGAACAAGGCATGGTTGCCGATGTGAATACTGAGTCACAATTAATTAGAATGGACGGCTTTGAAGTATGTAGGGAAGAGGTGTTGGATATTCTGGAAAGGGTGAAAATAGATAAGGCCCCTGGGCCTGATGGCATTTATCCTGGGATTCTCTGGGAAGCAAGGGAGGAGATTGCAGAGCCATTGGCCTTTTTCTTAATGTCTTCGTTGTCTACAGGAATAGTGCCAGAAAACTGGAGGATAGCAAATGTGGTTCACTTGTTCAAGAAGGGGAGTAGGGGTAACCCTAGTAACTATAGGCCGGTGAGTCTCACTTCTGTTGTGGGCAAAGTCTTAGAGAGAATCGTAAGGGATAGGATTTATAAACATCTGGATAGGAATAATGTGATCAAGGATAGTCAGCTTGGTTTTGTGAAGGGCAGGTCGTGTCTCACAAACCTTATTGAATTCTTCGAGAAGGTGACTAAGGAGGTGGACAAGGGGAAAGCAGTAGATGTGGTGTATATGGATTTTAGTAAGGCGTTTGATAAGGTTCCCCATGTTAGCCTACTGCAAAGAATGCGGAGGTATGGCATTGAGGGTGAGTTGGAGATTTGGATTCGGAATTGGCTGGCTGGAAAAAAACAGAGGGTAGTAGTTAATGGTAAAGGTTCCTCTTGGAGTGCAGTTACTAACGGTGTTCCGCAAGGATCTGTTTTGGGACCATTGCGACTTGCCATTTTTATAAATTAGCTGGAGGAGGTGCTAGAAGGTTCGGTGAGCAAGTTTTTGAATGATACGAAAGTCGTTGTATTTGTTGACAGTGAGGAAGGATGTGTCAGGTTCCAGCGGGATATAGATAAGCTGCAGAGCGGGGCAGAAAGGTGGCAAATGGAGTGCAATGTAGGTAAGTGTGAGGTAATTCACTTTGGTCAGAGTAACAAAAAGGTGGGGTACTGGGCTAATGGTCGGATACTTGGTAGTGTGCATGAGAAGAGGGATCTTGGTGTCCATGTGCACAGATCTTTGAAAGTTGCCACCCAGGTAAATAGTGTGGTGAAGAAGACATATGGCGTACTGGCTTTTATTGGTAGAGGAATTGGGTTCCGGACTCGTGAGGTCATGTTGCAGTTGTAATAGACTCTGGTGTGACCGCATCTGGAGTAATGTGTGCAGATGTGTTCGCCATACTATAGGAAGGATGTGGAGGCACTGGAACGGGTGCAGAGGAGGTTTACCAGGATGTTGCCTGGGATGGTAGAAAGATCGTATGAGGAAAGGCTGAGGCACTTGGGGCTGTTTTCATTGGAGAAAAGAAGGTTTAGGGGTGACTTGATAGAGGTGTACAAGATGATTCGGGGTTTAGATAGGGTTGACCATGAGAACCTTTTTCCACGTATGGAGTCAGCTATTACGAGGGGGGATAGCTTTAAATTAAGGGGTGGCAGGTGGAGGACAGATGTTAGGGGTAGATCATTTACTCAGCGAGTCGTGAGTTCATGAAATGCCCTGCCAGTAGCCGTGGTGGACTCTCCCTCTTTATGGGCATTTAAACGGGCATTGGATAGGCATATGGAGGATGGTGGGCTAGTGTAGGTTAGGTGGGCTTGGATCGGCGCAACATCGAGGGCCAAAGGGCCTGTACTGCGCTGTATTCTTCTGTGAGTGTAAACGAACAGGAAACACAAAGGCTGCCTAAACCTCCGATCTATATTTCAAAATAGAACAACATGGAACCAAGGTCATATATGGAAAGTTATAAGCAGGATTGAAGAATTAATTGTGGATAATAAGGACATGGTAGAGAAATTAAACAGTTATTTTGCACTTGTCGTCTTGGAGAAACGTCCAGAAAATCTCTGAGAAATACCACGTATTCGTATCGGGCTTGTGGACGGAAAAACGTACAGTCAATTTATATAAGTATCAAAATATCGGTGGCTTAACGATTGCTAAGTCTGATGGACCAGGTTTACTTGTTGCCAGCATGTTAGAAAAATGAACAATAGAGATAATAGTTGCAATGTCAATGACTGCATTTGCGATTCCAGTACATCTTGCAAAGGCCGGCAGCCAAGCTGTCTAATGGAATATTGTAAACGTCATCCACCGTTAACAAAGAGAAGAAGAGATAATGTGGAAAACTCTAATTGACTTGGCATTTCTTGAGAAATTGTCGGACTTTACGAGATATGACATGGTGTTGGATATTTAGACATTATTACAAAGTTTGGAGAGAAACAGCATGAATTTTTGAAAGCAAAATTATTCTTGAGAAACTTCAGAATTGTTTGAATTTGCTTCTTGCAACAAAGCTAACGGAGAGCTAATGGAAGTGGTATATTTGGATTTCGAGAAGGCTTCCCACAAGAACTCTTGCAATGAATTTATAACTGAAATTAACGCAAAGAGTCGTTAGAGGAATGCAAGTAAGCAGAAAGTTAAAGTTAAGTTTGCCCTTATGTTAGGGAATCAGAATATAGATGTAAATGCATTATGAAGAAGCTACACCGACTGTAGCTGCGATTGCACCAGGAGTATATTTTTAATGCTCCAATCTGAGAAAGAATACAGTATACACAGCGAAAGTGCAACGGACAGATAAATTCTTCAGATGGCAAGATTGTGTGATGACGAAACTTGGACTCTTCAGTTTCAAAGAATGAGTAGTGATCATACTGAAGTTGAGAAAATTCGCAAAACGTATGACATGGTGGAAATTAACCAAATGCTTATTTGGCTGTTTACTTGACATTTAAGTTAAATCATGGTGGGATTGGGGGTGGACATGTCAGATTGCAATGAGAAGGAAATTCGGAGGGGATTGACTAACACGGAGGCATGGAAACCTGCTCACGGGCAAAATTAGGGAGAATGTTCAGCTATTCCTGAAGAAGGCCAAGTGAAACAGAATAACCAGAGGACAGGACAGACCAATTCGTGACTTGGCAAGTAGCATCCAGTCTCAACAGTAGATTGACAATAGTAATAGATGGTTGTTTGTATGACTGCATACCTGCGACCAATGTGTACTGCAAGGGTCAGTGTTGTGGCCCTGAATAATTGTGGTATCTATCACTGATATAGATGTGAATGGGAGGGGGAATGTGCAGTGTGATAACTAAGTTAGTGTTTGACACAATAATTCGCCGGGTGGTTGGCAGTGAGCAGGTATATCTTCTTTTTCAGGGACCCATAGATGGGATGATCACATCGGCAGATCAATGGCAGATGGAATTGAAACCTGATAAAAATGAGTTGATGAAATTTGTAAGAAGGAATCAGACAGGGGAGTAGTCAATGAATGGCAGAACACGAGGAAGCTCAGAAGGTGCTTCTCCACATATTCCAAAACGTAACTGGACAGCTTAAGAAGGGATCCGGCACCATAGGCGGAGCCTTAATTCATAGAGCAATAGATTAAATGAGCTGCACAGGAGATGGTTATGACACAGATGAAATACAATGTACAGTTCTGGGCACCAACTTACACGATATGTGCAATTGTACTGTAGCGGGTGCAGACGAGATTCATCAGGATGTTCGAAGGGGTGGAGCATATCAGTTATGAAGAGCGACTGGATAAGCTCCGATTTGGACTTTGCAAAAAGTGAGTAATGCAGATGCTGGAAAAGCACATTAGGTCAGACAGCATCCGAGGAGCAGGAGAGTCGTCCTTTCACGCAAAAGCCTGATGGAGGCTGACGAAGTCTTTTCACATGAAGGGCTTCTGCCCAAAATGTCGACTCTCCCCCTTCTCTGATTCTGCAAGACCTGCTGTGCTTTTCAGACCTATAAGATTATGATGAACATCGACAGGGTGGATAGACAGTAGTTGTTGCTTTTAGTCAAAGGGCCAAGAACAGGGAAGCATCCTTTTGAACTGATGTGATTGGAATTTAAAGAGAATTTGATGATAGTAATTCACGCAGAGGGTGTTAGCTTCTGCAATTCACTTCCTGAGAGAATAATTGGTGTGGGTCGCCTCAAACCATTAAAACGTAATTATGTGTACATTTGAAGTGTTAAAACATTCACGGCTGCTGTCTTCATAATGGAAAATAGGACTAATTCACATCGTGCTGTATATCTGTCATTATAGTATCTATGCATCGATGGTTGTATAACATTCGAAGGACAATCATTTAGCCGTTTAAGCTGAAAATTATTGAGTTTCTGGAGAGTACATGAACAATGGTTATACGAATGAACTTTAATACATTCTGAATGAATGCCAATGAGGACCGTAAGAGAAAACAAGTGCAGCTTCCTTAAGTATAAAACTGGAGCATAGAGAATGGAAAACAATGAAATTGTGGAACTATGATGCAACTACTTCAGGTTTGTCTTCGCAGAAGAAAGCATTTAAAATGAATCTTTCCAGAAATAGTAAGAAAACAAGTCTGTTGTGAAAAAAAGATAATGCAATGAAGTTAGTAACTAAACTGTTTTGGGAAATTATTGGGTCTGAAATTAACCGGGGCAGACAAATTCAAGGACGATTTTTGATATCCGAATCATATTTGAGAAACCAATTGGAAAATGCATTATGGCGAATCAATGGTGACAATATATTTGGATTTTCAAAGATATTTGATGTAGTCACAAGCTGTGTGTGGTAAGTAAAATCACGTGGAGTCATGGATATTGAAGGCATGTAAGTAAATGGTTTTTGGAGTATACGGCACGTGGTCATACGGCAGAGATCAGTCCTTGAACACAAGCTATTCACAAAACTTATCAAACAAATGTTTGAGGAAATCAAATGCAATATGTCCAAGTCTACTGACAGCTAAAATCTGGGGTTGTCAGTGGTCAGGAGAATGCTCTGGCCAAGTGGAGTCAATGTGCAAGTGTATGGCAGATACAGATCAATTAGGAGACATCTGACATTGTGCATTTTTTTCGGCATACAAAGCACTGAAGTGGACGACTTGCAAAGTGATTTGTAGAATATTATGGATCTACAGCTACTTATGTCCCTTTCTTATATTTTGTTCTGCGCAGACCTTTGAGGTCAATGCAGGCCAGTGACATCTGAAGCTAGAAGTCAATATTGAAAATAAGATTGGTGCGTCAATCTGTATACAGAGACCGCCAAGTGGATAGACACAATTTTGAAAATGGATCTGAATGTCATAGTGTATTACTCATTGAAAAGAACACGGCAACATAAATGGGGTGTCGATAATGATTTCAAAAATAATCATGTTCAAGAGTAAGGTTATCGAGCTGGTAATGTACAGGTGTGAACTCATTTAAATGTTCTACAGTATTGTGGCAGTGATGGTTCCCTTATCTAATAAAGAACGCATTTCCTCTGGAGGAAGACCTCTAAGTATTATTCGTCTGATATTTGTGATGACGGTTTCGTTCAATGAGACGTCTTTGGGCTGACTGGACCTGTATTCGATGAGGATCGGGAAAATGCGAGGAGCTCTTAGTCAAACATATAAAACTTTGTCAGGATGATATAGAATGGAAGCAAGGATAATAATTTCCCTGGCGAGATATCTCAAAAAAACAGGTCGCAGACTTGGATATGGGCAGATAACTTTGCATATAACTGATAAAAAATGGCTTCACTCAAAGACGGGTGAACGTAGGGAATTCTCTGCCACTTAAGACTGTGGAATCCAAGACGCTGAAAATAACGTAGAGTCAAGTCGATAGATTTATCGAAACTTAACAGATGGTGAGAGAAGAGGAGTACTGTATGAAGCTAAGGGGTCTGCCATCATTTTATTGAATTCGGGAGCACGTTCAATTGACTTAAAGTGTGACTGCAGTTCCTTATTTTTTTTTATTCCCATAGTTAAGCACATTAACGGACATTCAAAGTCCATTGAAAAAATGTTCAGCCATGAATTGAAATGGATGTATAGGTTGACAGATATTCTCGTTTTCCTTTTACTGTGAAATTTGAAGGAAAGCTCTGTAAATCTTGTCCCAAGGTCTCACATGTTGACAAGGAGACCGCAGTGTAATTATATACAATAGAACATACAACATCAACCAATACAGCGTAGTACAGGCCCTCCAGCCCTCAATGTTGCACCGACGTTTGTAAACGATCTGAAACCCATCGAACCAACACTATCCCATTTTCATCTGTGCATTTATCCGATCACCATTCAAATACCAGTTAATTTGTCGAGGCTACTCCTATTTCAGGGAGGGCATTCCACGCCCTTACTACTCGATCATCCCTCAAGTTAAAGCTATGCCCCTCGTTCCAGCCATCATGATCCGAGGAAAAAACTCTTCACGCTATCCAATCCACTTGTATGGTGTCACCGCATCACTTTCTTCTCTCCAACGAAAAGACTCTCAATTCCCCCAACCTTTCCTCATAAGACCATATCTCCATGACAGGCAACATCCTGCTTAATCTCCTCTGCACCCTTTCCAATTCTTCGATGTCATTCCCATAATGCAGTGACAAGATATTATACCCAATAATGCAAGTAAGACCGCAACCAGAGCTTGTACAGTTGAGATATGCCATCATAGCTCCGAAACTCAATCATTCTAGAAGACAAGGCGATAACATCATACACCTTTTCAACAACGTTATCAATCTAGATGGAAACGCATAGGGATCTGTGCATATGGACACAGAATTCTCTCTGCTCATTTTCAGTACCAGGAATCTTAACATTAGCTTCGAGCTGTAAATTCCTGTTCTCTTTCCAAAGTGAATTAACTCATTCTTTTCCATATTAGTCTCCATTTAACAATTTCTGGTGCCAGCTCTGCAACTTATCTATGTCCATCTGCAAGCTGCAACATCCTTCCGCATTGTTCACAACTCCACCCAATTGAGTGTGATCTAAAAATTTCGTAACGCATCCGTCCACACCCTCAACCACGTCAGTTATCAGAAATGACGAACATCTGTGGCAACAAAACAGATCTGTGGAGTCCACCACAAGTAACTGAACTCCAGGATGAACATTTCCAATCAGTTAGTCAATTTTCGATCCCAATCGTTAACTTATCCTCAATCACATGCCTCTGTACTTTATGAAATAGCCTAACGTGCTGAAACTTATCAAACGCTTTACCGAAATCCACATATACCGCAATAACTAATTTACTCTAATCAGACTGTTTGGTAACCCTCTCAAATAACTCAATTAGTTTTGTAACGCACGGCCTACCCTTCACAAAACGGTGTTGGTTCTCCCTAATCAAATGATTCTTTTCCAGGTGATTATAAATCCTATCTCATATGATCCTTTCCAACAATTTACCCACAAGTGAAGTCAGCCTCACTGGTTTATCATTACCGGGACTGCCTTTACTCTTCTTCTTGAACAAGGGGACAATATTTGCTCTTCCCCGGCATCTGGCATTATTCCTGCCGATATTTATTGCATAAGGATGAAATCCAAAGGCTCTACAATCTCCCCCCTCCCCACAGTTTCGCAGAAAATCCGAAGTAAAATCTCATTTGGCATGGAGTATTATCTATTTTCACACGCTCCAGAGTCGCTAACGTCTCATCCTTATGAACTTCAATCCGATAAAGCCTATTAGTCTGTGCCTCAGTATTCTCATTGACAACATACATGGCCTTCTTACTGCTTGTATACTAACGAAAAATATTCATTTATCGCCTCTACTATCTCTTCAGACTCCACTCACAAAGTTTCATTACTTTCCTTGATAGTCCCTAAAATGTCAGTTAGGCGTTTTTTTTTAAACGACATATCGAAGAAAGCTTTAGAATTTTCCTTAAGGCTACCTGCCATCTACCTCTCATGTCCCCTCTTGGCTCTTCTTAGCTGTCTCATTAGATCCTTCTTGGCTAACTTGTAACACTCAAGATCCATAACTGAGCCTTCTGGTTTCACTTTTACATGAACGTCCTTCTTCGTATGACAAGAGATTCAACTTCTTTAGTGCACCGCGGTTCGCTCGCTCCACCACTTCTTCCCTATCTGACAGGAACATACTTATCAATGACTCGCATTTGCTATTCCTTGAACAAGCTCCACATTTCAGTTGTGCCCATCCTCTGCAAGTTCCTTTTCCATCCTATGCATCCTCCACCTTGCAATTCACATCATAATTGCCTTGCCCCCAGAAAAAAAATAATCCCTCTCCCTTCAATCACTTTTAGTGCACGTATCCGAATTTTGGTCACTACCACCACAGTGCTCCCGTACCTCCAAATCTAACACCTGGCCTGATGCATTACTCAGTGCCAAATCCAATGTGTCCTCGCTTCTTGTTGGTCTATATACATACATTGGCAGGAAGCCCTCATGCACACATTGGACAAAACCTTACAGATCGAAGGAACTCAAACATTAGTGTTTCCGATCATTAATTGGAAAGTTAAATTACCCGGCAACAACTACCATTCTATTTCCGTTCCTATCCAGTATCATCTTTGCAATGATTTGCTCTACATGTCTGCAAATTTTGCGGAGGCCGATAGAAAACGCCCAACAAGGTGACTTCTGCTATCTTGTATCTAACTGCGGTCCACACCATCTCGGTGGACGATTACTCATCAAATGTCCTTTCTTCCTTTGTAATACTGTCCTTAAGTAACAATGCCAAGCCTCCTCCTCTTTGACCATCTACCCTGTTCGTACTGAAACATCGAAATCCTGGAACCTGCAACAGGTATTCCTGTTCCTGCTCTATCCATATCTCCGAAATGACCACACCATTGAACTCTCATGTACCAATCCATGCTGCAGGTTCACGACCTTTTTCCAGATGTACCTACCGTTGAACTAGTCACACTTCCAAACACGTTCCCACCTGCCAGTAAGCTCCTGCGACGTTCAAGCTTTATTCATGACTTCGCTCCTATCAGCCTCTTGAATACTGGAGATACAATTCACGGTCGTAGGCCCCTGCTGTATACGTTTCCATCCTTCCGAAGAGCATAATCAAACCTTCCCACAGTGGACATTTGTACCACTCTGACTCAAGTGTAGACCATCCTTTTTGTAGAGGTCTCACCTACCCAAAATAAGTGCAAATTAGAACTGTTCCTCCTTCCCATAAAGGATCCCTCTGGGACGCCATGGTGGCTCAGTTATCAATGCTGCCTTGCAGCACAAGGGGCCAAGCTTTGAGTCCGGCCTCGGGCGTCTGTCTGTATGGACTTTTCACATTATCCCCGTCTGTGCATATGTTTCCTCCGGATGCTCAGATTTCCTCCCATGCAACAAGCATGTGCACGTCAAGTGAATTGGTTATGCTAACTTACCCAGAGTGAGAGGTGCAATAGTCAGACGGAAATGGTTCTGGTTGGGTTGCTCTTTGGAGGATCGTTATCGACTTGCTGGGACGAAGGTCCTGTTTTCATAATGTAGGGAATCTAATCTATCCCAAAAACATGGTCCGAGACATCATCGATCATGACCCAGGGACCTGGCATCACGGACCCAGGTCCAGCTCACCGTCCGTAGCGTTGTTTCAGAGGAGCTGGAGATTTGTACAATTCCAGTATATCGAGTAAGCACGGACAATCGTGGTGACCAATGTCTGACATTCTATAGGAGGATCATTCAACTGTTGTAATATCCATTTCTACTGCTCTGAAATCCCAAAGGAAGACTGTTGCAAGTAAATTAGTAAAATCGGTTAACAGCAATAATTATTTTTGAATTGAGGAGGAGGATGGGCAGGAGACATTAACTGTGCCGTGTTTGGGGTAAATCAACTGCCCAAATATCTAACCTCACATACTCAGCAGTCTCGTGTCCTCTCCTCCTCAGCGTGTTTCGGCCTATTCCCGAGGTAAGGTAGTTGTAGGGTTAATTGAAATTCCCGACAGCCCCTTGGACCTCATTCTCATAGCTCCCGGTCACACTGGAAAAGTGGAGGCTGCTAAATTTTTGAGACGTTAATTTACTTTCCTGGCAGCCTCCTGACTCTCGCTATCACTGATCCAACTCCCGTTGCAAAAGTGGACATGGAATTTCTGCTCTCGATAGGGCTGTGATTCATGTTCGCTTTTCGGATACCTCGTCTGTGGATGTGTTTTCTACACAGTTTTTACGATTGTGAGCTAGGAGTTGGTTGATATCATTGAATGTTTTGGCTGGCCGTTTCAGTGAGTACTTGCAAGTTATTCACAAGTCTCTGTGTGTGGAGTTACTATTAAGGCAGACCAGGAAAAGACATGCCAGTTCAATTTCTGAAAGTACTTGGTGAAGCATATTGTTGAAGCCAATTAGTGTTCACATTGACTTTAGCTTCAAGGTCGCTATTTTTGAGTACAGATGAAATTCAAATATTTCGGTACTTGTTTTTTTCTTAATTCCCCAGATGCCAGAGCATTAGCCTGGTCTAGATTTGTATGCTAGTGATACTTTCATTACAGCATCAACTCCACATGTCGACCGATCGGGAACCACATTGAGCAAGTTCTTTCCATGTCAGTATTTTTCGACAGTTCTGCCAAACGGAACTTCCATCATATTGACGACTGCAATGGGAAATGTGCAGTTGGGCAGATTGCCTTTGTACTCCTCATCAGGACTGGACAGAGTTGAGTACAATTTCACATTGCCAAGAAAGTGACAGATTTGAAGCTGGAATGAAACAGCTTCCCCAGGTAGCTGTTTATTGCTACGTATCAATGTGCAGCAGAAGTGTTCAGTCTATTGCAGAAATTGTTATATTTGCTCTGTCCATTGAACTCAGTTATTTCTTTATGTGACGTGCAACGGATCGAATTTCTTAAAGACTGGCATCTGTGATTCTCTGGACAATACGATGGGGATACGATGTATCATCCAGTTCGAACGTCTCATGAAAGATTCTGGAGAAACTTGCAACTTGTCGGTTGCACTGATGCGCTGCGCTGTTACTTCATGGTGTTGGCGACATTTGTGGGAAAATTCAACTCCAGTGAATTGTTTAGTAGTCTATCATGACTTATGGTTTGAAGTGGCAGGACTGCAGATGTTAGATCTAATCTCTTTGTCTTGGGACTTTTTTTCCTTCCCTCTCTATCGAAGTTAGTGCTGACGTATGGAATGCAAGCAGACAATTTACATCGTGTCGTCACAATTGTTAGGTGCACATGGTGCTGAACCTGGTGTTGTTCGCTGTAAGAGAAAATCTGCTTCCTAGTCCACCCACAGCGTGGACACAAAGTACATAAGGAACCTATCTGCCTAAACCACAACAGAAACTAACCAGAGTGGCTCAACCATGATCAAACAGGCTAACTAAGACACTACCCGGTAAACAGGAGATGACTCAAGCCGCTTCCAGACTGGGGATGTACTTCCTGAGACAGCCTGACAACAGACTTCCTTGCCCTCAGGAAGCACAACTGCTCCCTAAGCCCAATACACAGCCTTGATCCTTACACATACTTGAACTGCATAAATGATGCTCAGACTGAAAGGCAGCAAGTTAACTTGCTTCCGAACTCATCACAATAGAAACCCATTGATGCCAGGATGTGGAACGGTGATACCTAATGTCAGAGAAGATCGGACTCTCGGAACTCAATCATGGAAGAATTGTAGCTATTGGATGGCTGATTATCCTCGCATTGATTACATTTTGCACTTGATCGTATTGTAAGTAAAAACATATTACTGTAGCCTATAAAATTGACGGCGTACACTGATCGGGGAAGAGAATCATTGATCGACATGTACAGACTGTCGGTTCTGTGTCCGCCTATTCAATTTCTCTTCCAGTGATATCGGTTGTACGAAGAAGCTTGTCAATTTCACCCGGTCAACGGTTGTTCGGACTCTGTTTAAATGGATAATTCCTCCGACAGTTTCACATAGTCTGGAACGGTCTTAAATTATAAAGGGATTCAGACTTGCACAGCATTTAAAAAATGATTCGGACCTGGCAGCGAGCTCTATCCCGGCAAGTCACAACTACAACCGGTTGGACGTATGGAGGGAGTAGCCAAAATTCTGATCTAATACGGCAGCATTTCAACACTGAGCTGTTTTCCCTACTGGTGTGATGGAGGGCGTTGAATGCCAGCATCCACTTTGGGTCTCACGCTGAAATAATCGGACACCCACTCGTCCATGCTGCGTGCAGCGATTTCCCACAGCTCGAGAACCTCCGACGCTGATATCTCCAGTTCCACTTGGCAGTGCTCGCACACACTTAGAAACCCCGACGAGCTGAAAAACAGGGGTCAAATCACCAACACGCTGACAAAAGGACATTAGACGTCCCGACGAGCTGACAAATGGGCTTCAGTCATTTGTGCTTGGTTGCGATTCGAGAGGCTTTATTTCTGCGGAAGTAGTGTTGATTAGATTCCCTACAGTGTGGAAACAAGCCCTTTGGCCCATCCAGTCCACACCGACTCTCCGAAGAGTAACCCACCCAGACCCCGCCCCCTCTGACTAATTCACCTAACACTATGGGCAATCTAGCATGGTCAATTCACCTGATCTGCACATCCTTGGACTGTGGAAGAAAAGAAGAGCACCCGGAGGAAACCCACGCAGACACATGTAGAACGTGCAAACTCCACGCAGACAGTCGCCCAAGGCCGGAATCTAACCTGGGACCCGGGTCCTTTGAATCAGCAGTACTGACGACTGAGACACCGTGTTCTCCGTGTGCAAATACCATTCGAGTTCTGTGCATTGAAGAGAGATTCGCCTCCCCTGTGTTTAACTCGGATTCGAGTCCTCTGTGTTTTGTTGGGGATTGAGCCACCGTGAGGAGTAAATTGATAAAGGGGTTGAAGAGCCCTAGTGGCGACAGTTGAAGCTCATCGAGTCTATGTTTTGGGGGAAGAGAGTGGCTTGGATTACATTCTCTTTTTAATCCGTGTACTTTCAGTGAGAGGATGCAGAAAAATTAAACACGGGAAACTCTGAAATTATGGTTGGACTAATACTTTGGTTGAAAAAGGAAAGCTTTATTGTAAACTGCACTATGTTGAGATTGTTTTATGTTTTTTTGAAAAAATGGATTGTTAAAGTACTGAGTTTGGAAAATCCTTGTTAGTCACCGTTTTGCGTTGTTTGAATCAGGACCTCAATTCCATATATTTTGTGGTCTATGCAATGGGACATATTTTGTTTTTGCATTGTACAGCATTATGTTATATTTAAATATTATCGAACTTTTAATCTTGAAACAAATTGTTTGCGTGCCTTGAGTCGCTGATTTGTTTGAATTTCTACAATGCCTGTTTAAAACAATGTTGGGGTCAATGATCATGTTTTAGCCAGATGACAGAATTGTATTAAAACATCTTTGCTGTTGTGTTTTAATGCAAAGTGTTCACAAGAATAAGAGTACATTTTGAGTGTGAAGTTTTCATAAGATTTTAGTGAACATTAGAGCTTGTAGCTGAGCTGTCTCACTTCTATTGGTTATTGTTAAGACTTCATTGCCCCTTCATACTGCAATTTCAAAGAATGTTGATCTCGACCATAAGTGCCACTGTAATTAATGTCATTACGGAGGCTTCACTCTGGAATGTAGAACACATTATCGAAGTTATATGATGGAGTCAAAGAAACTGGGAGAATGGGATCATTCTCTGCTAATCATGTTTTCAGTCACATGCAGAATTCCCCACCCGCTACCCACAAATACTTGAAATGAAATACACACAAACATACACACACACACACACACACACACATATATATATTGCAGTTTGTTGTATGACAGAATGTTGAAAGCAGAGTGTGATAGTATATCCAGGTTATTTTGTCGTTGCTTTTTTTTTCAAGTGAGGTCGGAATGGTCTTGTCTACGTTAACAATTACAGGGGAGTGCCCATTTCTCCCATTTCACGTGTTTTCCCCACTTTAGTATAGCAGTCACAGTCAGAACATGCTGGAGTGCAGGGCAGGTTGGAAACTTCAGCAAATGATTCTGACTAACATTTCTCTAGAAACATTTTTGGAATTTATTCATTTTTACCTGTATATCATTTACCTTTTGGCCAACTGGTGTGTTAATTAGATGGTACAGGATTCGAAGAGCTCCTTCGTTCAGTAATTGTATCAGATCAGTTAAATCAAGGAGTAGCATTGTTAATTAGAGAGTGATTTGCAGCTGCTGTAAAGGAGACTGTTTAGGATGGTTTGTCTACTGAATCAGTATTGGTGGAAGTCACTAACAGGAAAGGAGAAGTCACTTTGTTGGTTGTTTTCTGCAAAAAACTAAATAGCAGCAGAGAGATGGAAGAGCAGATTGGATAGTAGATCTTGGAAAGGTACAGATATAAGAGAGTTGTTGTTATGGGTGACTACAATATGGATTGGATCCTCCTGATTGCAGATTGTCTGGTTGGAGTCAATTATGCAAGATATTTCTAACAGGGTTCCCTGACTAAATATGTAGATAGGCTGAGTAGGAGGAAGGCCATTTTGGATTTGGTGCGAGGGAACAAACCAGGCCAAGTGTCATATATACAATGGGAGAGCATTTCAGCGATTGTGACCACAAATGCCTCACCAGTGCCATACCTTGGAGAGGAATAGGAACGGACAGGAAGGGAAGTTATTTAATTAGAGTGGGGGTTTGGAATTGAACTGACTTTAGACAGGAGCTGCAGAGTATAATTTAGTAAAATTTGCTCTCCAGGTAATGCAAGACAGAAATGTGGAGATTATTTAAGGAACATTTGCTGCGATTGTTGGATAGCTTTTTCCCATTGTGACAGATAAGGTCTGGTAAGTGATCGCACCTTTGATGGTAAGAGAAGAGGAGCTACTCGTGAACAGAAAGAAGGAAGCATATGTAAAGGCGATGAAACAAGGATCTGGCACAGGGTAGCTAGGAAAGAACACAAAAATGGCATGAGGAGAGTGAGGAGGAATCGATAAATCCTTAATGGGAAGAATTAGGGATATTCCAACGGCGTTTTTCTCTATTGTGTGGAAGAAGAGAATGATCAACATCAGGGTCAGGCTGATCAGGGATATTGGAGAGAATGTGTGCCTGGAATCTGAAGAGATAGAGGATTCCCTGAATGTATGTTTGTTTTTGTTTCAATATTCCCGAGAGTGATCGATCTTACTGAGAGTGAAAACACAGTGAATGAGGTTAATAGGCTTGCACATATTGTTATTAAGAAATTGGATGCACTGCAAATTCTTGTATCATGATAGATTAATCTCCAGGGTCTGACAATGTATGAACACTTTACAAGGTTACCATAAGAGGCAAAGAATGAGATTGCTGACCCTATCCTAGTGACCTTTGCATCCTCAATCTTCACTGGAGTACTACGGGATGATTGCATGGACTTGAATGTTGTTCCTCTGTGCAAGAAACGAAATAAGGAAATCCCTGGGAAATACAGACCAGTCAGCTTTAATTCTGTGGGAGGCACGTTAAGGGAAAGGACTCTGAGAGATTGGATTTATGACTATTTTGATAAAAACAGTTTGATTCAAGAAAGCGAGTTTATGAGGTGCAGGTCATGCCTCACAAGCCTTATTGAGTTATTTGAGCATGTGAGGAGATAAGTAGGGCCAGGGGAGGACGGTTGGCATGGTATGTATTGTATACATTCGAGAAGCTTCATGCAATTAGAGTGAACATTTTAGTGAAAATGAACACATATCCTGCCTTGCAAAATCAATGCATTTATTTTCTGGAATTCTCTGATCAAATGACAAGCATGCTTGATAAACAAGAACTGATGTAATGTGCATGCGGTTTTCCAGCCGTTTCGATGAGATACGGGAAAATATAAGCTATTATATAAGACAGGAGCTTATACTATGAAGGATAATGCACAGTTATGGAATGTAGACTGGTAAGACACGAAGAATGACAGTAGGAATTAATGGCTCTTTATTGGATTGATAGCTGCATCTGCTGGAGTACGACATATATCAGTCTAATGGCATCAATTATTTATACTCTATACCGATGACTTGATGGAGAAGGCTATGCACAGTACAGATCTGAAATTGTGGGTCACACAAAGGTCGGTGGGAGATCATGCTGCAATAAGGATGTGAGAAATCTGAAAGGGCCTACAGTTAAGATTATTGATTGTATTAAAATTTGAGAGCTGAGTTCATTCCAAGCAAGTATGTGGTCAGCCAATTGAAAAACAGTTTCATGCAATCATGTATATCGAGAAACTTCAAAAACGGAGAAGAGATTGGGGTGTTCCTGTGTATGAAACGTAACATCAGCATGCTGGTGCAGCAAGTAACGACGTTAGGACATGACGCTTATTCCTAGAATGGAATCACTGACTGACGTTGTCAACAATAGTAAGGTGATTATGCATTATAGTTGACACGAATGACGATTGATATTCTGGAAACATACACGATACAAAAGATGATTGACAAGAAGGATGTTGAGAAGGCTGTTTCCACTTCTGGGCAGAGATTCGAACTTGGGGACATTGAGACAGAATAAGGGACTTCGACTTAAATCAGATGGCAAAGAAATGCCGACTATCATAAAGCAGAGAAAGTCTGGAATTCAGTAATACAGATCGTTATGGAGTTTAAATCAAGGAATATATTTACACTCGAGGTGGTTGAAGTTTTGACATATGAGCGAGTTGATTAAAGGAGGTGAGATGAAATTGGAGTTGAGCCCTGGAAAAAACAGCATTGAAGGAAAGGGCAGACTTGCGAGTTGGAATCGTATTTTATTGTTCTGTTTTCTTATGTTCTTTTGTTCTAGTATTGGAAATTAACTGGTTAGTTACCTGGGGATAATGTTGTGCAAGGTTGCGTTGGAGGAGAGCAGAGAATTTGTTTGAAGCATGGGGTAAGGGGGCTATAATGACAGTGAATGTAGGTCTGCCACAAGACCGACATCTGGAGCAAAAGCAACCAAGACGGGAAGCGTGGAAATAACGCTGTGAGCCACAGCGTGTGCGTATGGGAACGGTCGGGGTGAGGGGCAGGTCTCTTCTGGATCTCGCTGGATTTTCCAAAAAATACTTTTCAAAGTTCACTGAAACATCAAAGTTGCATCTATCTGGTCCTGTATTGCAGATTCGAAACGTTGAATGGAACATTTGATCAAGCACTTAGGAGCACGACTGGCTCACTTGACCCTTTGACACCAAACGATCAGTGCATAAGATCATGGTTTACCTTTTTATGGCCACAGCTACACTTCACTATGAATACACAATTTTCTATCATTCCTTTGTTTATCGAATTTCGAATGAAGTCAGCCTCGATATAATTTTAAAGGTCACACCAAGCCCTGGGCAAGGGATTTCCGACTTGAATAAATTACAACGGGTTGAATTTCTTATCATCCCTATTCTAAACGACATTTAAGTGCCGTTGTTTCATTTCCTCTTCATCCTCCACTTCTTTTCACAGCAGATTATAAATGTAAGCCGTTTGGTGATATGACCAATGACAAAGCTCTCAGACTGAGTCGGATTCAGTGACAGGAACAATTGAGGAGAATTCCTTTAGTCAGCCACAAATAATGAGATTTGTGGAGTAGCGTGGTGGCACAATGCTCAGCATTGCT
Organism: Chiloscyllium punctatum; assembly: GCF_047496795.1. Classification (NCBI taxonomy): domain Eukaryota; kingdom Metazoa; phylum Chordata; class Chondrichthyes; order Orectolobiformes; family Hemiscylliidae; genus Chiloscyllium; species Chiloscyllium punctatum. Next base: position 41,658,477 of record NC_092773.1, read on the forward strand.
ATTTCACGGCAACAAAGACCCTGTCTCAATTCCAACCTCGGACGACCATGATTGTGGAGTTTGCATAATCTCCCAGTGCTTGTTTGAGTTTGCTCCCTGTGCTACAATTTCCTCTCATTGTCCAAAATATGCACTTTAGGGTGTATTGGCAACGTTAACTTGCCCATAGTATCTATGTGCATTAGTGATGGGAAATTCAAAGACATGAGAGTGTGTGAGGTGTAGGCGGAATAGTTTTTGGAGGGTCGTTGTGGACACGTTCGCCCGAATGGCCTGCTTCCACACTGTAAAAATTCATTGTCTAGTTTTGACGTAAGAAGCAACCATTGGGTATTGAACTGACCAACCTCTCCTCAAGACCTTGGGTGTTTTATTAAGATCACCTCTCATTCCAAACGAAACCTGTTAAACCTACACAACATAAGTCTTTTATCTGAGGAATAACTGAACTGAAACCTCTTTGGACTATTTCCCATTTAATTATAAATTTGGACAATCTCAGCCGGTCTGGCAGCATCTATAAGGAGAGAAAAGAGCTGACGTTTCGAGTCTAGCTGACCCTTTGTCAAAGCTTCGAGAAAGGGCCAATTAGGAACGAAACGTCAGCTCTTTTCTGTCGTTACGGTTACTGGCTTACCTGCTGAGATTGTCCAGCATTTTCTCTTTTGGTTTCAGATTCCAGCATCTGCAGTAATTTTCTTTTATCGTCTTTTATTCATTATAAGCTTTGTCATTTAAAAATACAAAAGACGTATGTTCACACACAGCTGAGGAGATTTATTTCCTTTTCTCGTAGTGTTGTGAGACTTTGGAATGCTCTTCCCCTGACAGCATTGGAGACAGAGATATTTAATATTTTTGAGGCACAGATGGATAGAATCATGAATAAAAGTGGAGTCTGGAATTATCAGGTAGTACACATGAATGTGCAATACGGGTGAAATGCTTGCAGTGGTACAAAATGACATTGTGGATGAAGAGAACATGCAGGAATACAAAGAAATATGAAATGATAATGTTGAGAACGTTTAGCAGAGCGAACTGAGATAGATTAGAGACCCAAAGTGCCTGCTATCTCATTAGAGAGAAACCACTCATGGTGGTATAACTTAAGGGTCACCAAACCTCACGTGGGAGGTGAGGTTGATCGAACATAACCTTTCTCGTAACCACTGAAACTGGGGAAAAATTGAATTTGCGCTTTTGGCCACCGGCTGCTTCATAAACCTGCTGTTCAGCATGGGAGACCATGAAGCTGCTCTGTACATAAATAGTCAAAGACAGAGGAAAATAGAAAATTTGATAACAGAGTAGTAGATCCAATTTACATAACGTTCAAGATAACGGCTGAGGACAAAATTAATGTTCTCTGTTGAAATTGTATTCCATAATGAGACAAGTGTTGAGATGTTGTCTTTGGATGAATACAATAGGTTTAGACAAGCGAAATAATCAGAAGTACGAATTGTGATTTTATAATTATGACCACAAAATAATATGGAAGACAGGACATCATCAGATTTGTCTTTATCCTGTTGGATGACGGCTTCTTTGACGGGCTGACCAGCCCCATGATGGATGAAAATAATTTGCAATTTGAAAAATAATATCCACTCTGTTCCTTCCCCTGGCTTTTCATACCGGGAACTGACAATTTACAGAAACTGGGAATTGATTAGAACATTATCTGCGACATTGCATCATCAAACGTATGCACAAAATTCTAGAAGTGGCATGATTCTGAAAATTCCAAAAGCAACATTCTCTGAACCATCTATACTTACGTTGGAGTATGGTGAAGGTGTGTGTGTGTGTGTGTGTGTGTGTGTGTGTGTGTGTGTGTGTGTGTGTGTGTGTGTGTGTGTGTGTGTGTGTGTGTGTGTGTGTGTAAGAGAGAGGGAGAGAGAGAGAGAGAGTTGGATGGGTAACGAAAGTGCTGCATGCAGTGGTGTGGGTGGTTGAGCATGAACCTTGTTCAGAGGTAGGTGTTCCAAGTGATGTACTGTGAATGTGAGGGAGCAGAGAAAACGCAATGGCACATATCCTGCCAGAGCGGGGAAAGTGACTGATGCTGCTCTTGTACGGTTGGATATGTCTTTAGACCGCAGAAATTGCACTGAGTTTGGTAGTGAGATTGGTGCGTCTGGTGATGCAGCCTTCTCTGGGAACAGAATGTCCTCCTCTGCACTCGTCCAATCAGCAGAGCCTTCGTGCCACTGTCGACAAATCGTTGTACAATTTCCACTTACTTGCCATGTACAGGGTAAATTTTGCAGGGCAGATCCGAACTCAGAAATCTCAAGCGTGTCCCTATTGGCTTATTAACGATGGCAGCAGTGCCAGCGATCAAGAAATATCCAGGGGCACCCGGGCAATGGTGCGTACCTCCAGTCATGATGGGTGGAGAATCGGCCTGGTATTAAATGGAGGAACACCATGGAGCCGAGTGTGTAGTAAATGAGGTGGGATCCATAAGATTATACCACGAAATTAGCTCCGACTCGTGCAGAAGATTCCTCACCCATACTGACTGAATACGACACTGAGACAAATTATTGTTAGATTCATATCAGTGATTAGAAGAACCCTTTGACGTCACTCCGACTTTCAATGCTGCAGAATAAATCCTCACTGAAAAATCTCCATCATTTGAACTCCCACCAATATCGCATTCACACATCATTCATGGAACACTAGTGCATTTTACAAGATGGATTCCAAATGTCTTCATTTCATCATTCTGAAAAATCTGATATAATGCCTCCTTCACGCTGTCTATCAATCACCATTTAGCATTCAATATCCTAAACCCTGCCCACTTTTTGTACTTAACTGAGTCTTTTAACATCTCAGACTGCAAGTAGTTTTCAAACCTACAGCACCCCTTGTCATAGCACAATGGAGATATGGAGATATACCACCCCACCAACCTTCATGTACACCGTGTCATTCGTCGTCATTTCCGCCACCTCCAAACAGACCGCAACCTCCAAGGATATATTTCCCTCCCCTCCGCGATCAGCGTTCCAAAAAGACCACTCCCTCCGTGACTCCGTCGTGAGGTCCACACATTACACCAACCCACCTCCACTCCCAGTACCTTCCCCTGCAACCGCAAGAAATGCAAAACTTGCGCTCACACTTCCCACTTACTTCTCTCCAAGGCCCCAAGGAATCCTTCCATATCTGCCACAAATTCAGCTGCACCTCCAGACACATCATTTACTGCATCCGCTGCACCTGATGTGGCCGCCTCTGTATTGGGGAGACAGGCCGCCTGCTTGTGGAACGTTTCAGAGAACACCTCTGGGACTCCCGGACCAACCACCCCGTAGCTCAACCCTTCAACTCCCCATCTCACTTCACCAAGGACATGCAGGTTCTTGGACCCCTTCATCGCCAGACCGTACAACACGACAGCTGGAGGAAGAGCGCCTTATCTTCCGCCAAGGAACCTTCCAACCACAAGGGATGAACTCAGATTTGTCTAGCTACCTCATTTCCCCTCCGCCACCTTGTCTCAGTCCCAACCCTTGAACTCAGCACTACCTTCCTAATTTGCAATCTTCTTCCTGACCTCTTCGCCCCCACTCCCACTCCAGCCTATCACCCTCACTTTATCACCCTCACCGTAACCTCCTTCGACCTATCGCATTTCCTACGCCCCTCCCTCAAGTCCCTCATCCCTACCTTTTATGTTAGCCTGCTTTGCACATTCTCCTCATACTCGAAACGTCGATTCTCCTGCTCCTTGGCTGCTGCCTGACCTGCTGCGCTTTTCCAGCAACACATTTTCAGCACTGTCGGCTGATCCCTTATTCTGCAAAGTGGGGAATCTCCTCATCTTTATTGATTTAGACTATGCTTCTTACCTGTATTTGAGTCAGGTTTGACTTAATTCTGCTCTTGGTAAATTATTGGTGATGTTGGAATGGTTTCCTGAAAGTAGTATTGTAGAAATTGATTCAGATATTGTAGAAAACCAAGGGCTTTTGTGACCAATTATGGATGAGCATTGGTGACTGGCATTACAACATCTGTGTCTGCAACTTCATAAATAAAACAGAGTCTTGGGAGAAGGGAGTGTCTGGGAAATGAAATGAAGTGTCGGCTTCAGATCAGCCAGAGTCTTATTGGATATTGGAGTGGGATAGAATCTCCTGCTCCTGCAAGTTGTTCATATATTTCTGTTTTTAGCAAAGCAATACCCCTTCTCTGCCGGAGTCCCAGACTGGTTGGGAATGATTCGCCTCTTCCTTTTTCAGGGTAACAGGATTCTTACTCGCCTTCTGATTTTCCTGTGTGTCAGTCTGAATCAGTTGAATTACTGCCTCCTGCTCCTGTGTAACAATTTTGCGAAAATAAATGTCCTCGTTCTGCTTTCATGAAGAACAGGCTTGAATAGCTGTGTATCTCCTAATGATCCTGTGGAATTGAATTTAGGGACTCAATGGCCTTTTCTCGTAGTTTACAGCCACTTTTGACTGACAGCATTTCTCTTCTTTGCGTGAAGCATTCGAAAAATCTGAACAATGATTTTGTGTTTTCTTTCCCTCTCCGTAATTCAGCAAGCAAGGTGACTGGCTGCAAATTTGGATGACAGATTTTCAAGGCCAGGAGAAAGTGAGTCTGCCGGCGCTAGGGATCAGAGTCGAGAGTGCATTGCCAGAAAAGCATAGCAGGTCAGGCAGCATCCTAGGAGTAGTAGAGTCGATAATTCTGATTAAGGGCTCTTGCCCCAAAAGGCGACAATCCTGCTCCTCGGATGGTCCTGGACCGCTATGCCTATCCAGCATCATTCTATCGATATTTGAGAGGATGAATACCCACTTCCTCCTACTGAGTGTAAGAGTCGAATGGGTGAATACCCTCCTCGTGTTGCACTGTTACAAACTGCAGAGGACTGACAATCTAAGCCTGTATCCGTTTAATAGAATCACGAGTTTGAATGGCCTCCTTCAGTTCCCGTAAAACAGGCTCGACAGGTGGAATGACTTTCTCCTGTGTGCCAGTTAGAAGCTCCAGAAGGTGAATGATCTCTTACTGTCCCTGTGCAACACAATAGAGAGGCTGAAACATCTCAGCCTCTCCCTCTTCAACAGATCCGAATACATTGACTAACACAACAATCCGGAGATAATGAGCAGACATTAAAATCATCTGATGGAGATTGCTCCCTTCTCAGTTACAGAAACATAAACAGCACATTGCACTCCAGGTGTCCTCACAGAAAAACCTCGTACAGTTGCTGGAACACGGTGGATCGAACAAGTACCTTTGCAAAACCTACCAACATTTCATAATTCCACCTCTTCAAATGGTAACAGGATAGTTTGGGCTGAATGGCCTTCTGCAATCTTTCTGTGCCAGGCACATAGATACAAAATTGCTTCGCCCTATTTCTCAACAGCAGACTCAATGCTCTGAATGATGCCGCAAGGTTTTGAAATTATTTGACAAGGGGCAATTATCAATAGTACTACGACTCAGCGTAAACTCTTCGGTTAATTTAAACAAGACACACAGCAAAGCGCACCTCGCCTCGTAATCTGTCAAAGATTGAGTGACAAAGAACTACCGAAAGCCCACGAATTAATGAAAAAGTAAAAATTTACTCTTTAATTCCAAGTTAAAAAGTGCTTACAACATTGTAAACCTCCTTTGATATATTTATCTACCTCCCAAACTGCAACAATATTATGAAGCAAGAAAGTTCTCAACCCCGATAAACTTTAACAAAAAAAAATCAACATTCAAACCCAGCTAGCTTTCGGTCATTCCTTTGTGTCTTGCTCTATAGATTTTCCTGTCTCATTTTCGTCGGTCTTCTGCTTCACAGATTTCATATGAACACTTACCTGTCTTCAGAGAATCGTTACACGGACACAGTCTGTTTGTGCTCTTTGCCGCTCTATCTAACTATCCAAAATGCCCGATTTTATACCCCAATAACATCGAACGGACTCGTTGGTTTGATGTAATTAAAAGAATAATATTCAAATTCATTCACAGTTGTGTATCTTGGGGCATAATGTATCCTGTCGGGCCGGATTTGAATTTGTTGTGTAACATATCAACTAAGCTCAGCAATTTGTTTCAGAACCATAATCATACATTTTTAATGTTTCAGTGCACGCTGTCCTTTTCGTGGACTGTGCCAGCTTTCACTCTCCATAAAGTACAGTTCATACCTCCAAATTCATAACACCTCTCATCATAACGAAAAGATGTCTTCATTTTTTTTCTATTCCTTAATGATATTACCATGACATACATATGACTTTAGTTTAAGTTTATATTAACTTCGCCCCACGTACATATAAAACATTGAATAGACACTAATCCCATCCATAATTTATCAGAAAAATGTGCGATATTGCATTTACTGTTATATTCGCACAACCCGCAAGATGTACGATTTGTAACTAAATGTTTGTAATATAAGGCCTCAACGAAATGCTCTCGTATTATTGTTTTTTAAAGCGTTCTAAGAATCTAACCAGATTGTAGCCTGTGTACACATCCGTCTCCGACACACTGTTACATAAACGTTCCAACATTTTGAGGCCAGGACCAAACTCATTGCCTGTTTTTCACCGTTGAGTATTTCCTCTGCTGGGTGTTGAGGTTTTTTGTAGAAGTAACTTATTGACAGTTCAATTCCAGCATCAACATTCTGTAGCAGTACAGCTCTAACTCCTACGTCACTAGCATCGATGGCAAATTTGAAGGCTTTCAAACAATTTGGTGTACTTCGGTGGTTAATACTGTTTTTAAACTGTTTAATGCCTCCTGGCATTGTTCTGTCCGACGAAACTTTCTGTTCTCCTTCAACACTAATGTTTTGAGTAAAGGTTCGAAGGATTTTGGTTAGTGCCAAAAATCAAAGTAACACTTTCTTTGAGGTTGGGCGTGGAAATTTCTCGATGACCTTCATCTTTGCATTCCTTGGAGTCAACCTACCATGACCAATGTTATGTCCCAAGAACGTCACCTTTGGTTTCCCGAATTCAGTTTTGTTTAAGATTATTACCAGATTTACTTCTCTTAATCAGTCCAAATGCTCTGTCAACTGATATATGTGACTGTGCCAGAACTCACTGAAGATCACTATGTCGTCCAAAGAGACTGTACAGATCGTTAACTCAGGCACAACTCTGCTCAAGATTTGTTGAAGAGTAAAGGGTGTATCTTTCATCCCAATGCGCGTCGCTTTGAATTGATATCACCCAGAAATGTTTTTCGCCTTCAATGATAAAGATATCTGCGAATAACCAAATGGTACATTTTTAAAGCTTTCAGTGCACGTTGTACATTTCTCGGCCTGTTCCAGCTTTCACTCTCTCTTAAAGGTACAGTGCACACCTACAACTTCATGACAATAAGAGCAGCAGTATATAAAAGTCAAAAGGTATTAAATGCTGTTATCCTGAATCATAGTCTCTAGAAATTTCACCACCAATCGTTTCGCGCAACCGGTCTGTTATTTTTTTCCTGTCTCCTTTTATAAACAGGGTGGAACATAGAAAACGCTGCAGTGGTCTGGCGCTACTTCCACATAAAAGAAAGCAAATTAAAAGCATTGGAAAAGTTATGTTCCATTCCTCTGCAAACCTTATACATTCCACACCCACAAAGATATTTGTTACTGGCAAAGCTCAGTAAAGCTGGCAGCAACTGTGTAGCACCTGGTGACCCTTCCACTGAACTTATCGGAGCAAGGAAATTGTCAATTTTTATGGAGAACATAAATGCGTTGAGTGATAAGAAGTAAATGAAAGATGTGCATACAGCACGAACACAGAGAAGATATTTGAATCAACTAATGAGCAGAAAATGATTTGGCTAGGATGGTGAATAGCTGTTAAGGTAGAATTTTCCTTCCTAACAATATTTAAGGTGTAACGGCAAGCTATTTGGTAACAAGGCCTGGTCTGGTGGGTTGGTCTCGTCTGTGCATGGGAGATTTTTATCTTTAGCATCGTTCAGTAAATATTGAAGTGCCGGCCTGCAGTGTCCCTAAGCAGAAAATGAATTGCTGTTCATTCAAATTGTACTGAGCTTAGCTGGATCACTGCCACAAGCCTGAGACAGAGATGGTGTCCAGGCAAGGTGATAGTATGTTAAAGAGGCAGGCAATTGGAAGGTAAATGTCTCTTTTGTGGGCAGAACGCAGATTATCTGCAAAGCTGTCACTCAGTCTGTGCTTCGTTTCCCCAAAGTAGAGGAGATAACATTGTGAGCAGAGGATGCAGTTCACACGATTAACTGATGTGCAGGCAATTTTCTGCTTCATTTGTAAGGTACGTTTTGACCCTTCGATACTGAGGATAGAGGAAGTAAATGGACAGATATTAAAACTTCATCGATTGCGGGGGAGGGTGTCGTGAGGTTGTTGGGGTGGTGGATACGTTGTTCGAATTAAAGGCCACGCGGACCAGGGTGTCGCAGAGGGAATGATCTCTGCGGAAAATAGACAAGGGAGGGAAGAGGAGCGCGTGTCAGGTGGTGGCAACTCGCTGCCAGTGACAGAAATAGCAATTGATGATCCTCCGGAATTGGTTGCTGTTGGCATTGCAGATAGCGACAAGGGAAATTCTTCCTCTGTTTTGGGGGGAAAATTAGAAGGTGTGGTGCTGATTTGCAGGACATGAGTAAGACCAGATTGAAGCCTGCCAACAATGCTGCTGTGGCATCCATGCTTGAGGAAAATGGTGGCCTTTTTTGAGGATTCTTTCTCCAAGTTACCCATTTTGGAATGTATATGAATCAGACAGACGAACTGCAAGAATTAAATGAAGTCATTACTGGATTCAGGGTGTGATGGCATATTTTCCATGTAACTGTTGGATTGTGTGATTTTGCCGTGAATGCTCGAGGCCAGCCTTTCTCCAGAAATGGAAAGAATAATATTGGGGACGGAAGGGAGGCGTTAGAGTTAAGCTCGGTGCAAGTGAGATTGAGACGAAAACTGGAAGCGAAATCGATGAATTCCAGGTGAGGGACGGAAGCAGCATGGACGATATCATCAATATATCAGAGAAAAGATTGTAGGTTTGGAGCCGAAATGGGACAAGTATAAATCATGTTCCATGTACACCACAAAGAGACAGGGGTAACTGGTGTCCATGGGGGAAACCATAGTCACACTTCTGACCTGAACAAAATGATCGAAATTAAAAGGGATGTTCTTCAATATGACCATGATCTTGGGTAAGTAGAAGATGGTGAGCGTAGATGAGAACAGCCCATGCCTGCTTCCAGGAAAAGGGGACAGTGCTGAAAACACCCTGGTGTGGGATGGGCCTGTAAATTGATTGCATGGTCATGGTAAAGAGGAGGTGACTGGAGCCCACAAACTGGAATTCTGAGTTTGATTGAAACACTCTTCTATTCATTCAAGAGCGAGTAATTATTCCATTGTGTAATGATGTGAAACGTGATGTCAGGAAGGGGTTAACTCAACCTTTTTGTGACTGATTCATGTCAGCCTCCATTGATTCTAAACATTCTAGTGAAAGATCGCCATATTTTAATAGGAAATGGGCTCCATTCAGTGTGTTATCCCATGGTACGCGTGTTAGCATTACTGACAGCAGTAATCGGGATCAGCAGCTTCAGAGGGAGCGGAAGGACGGATCATAATCTAAGAATATCGGACTGGAATGTTGCAACAATGCATCGGAGATTATCCAGGAATAATTGGTTTCTTTCATGGTAACAGCAGATGTCATTAGCAGTGTTACTGAAATGTCAACTTTAAACGTTTCAAAATGTTTACTGCCCTGTCCAGGCAATCGTTGATGTTCCTGGTGAATCTCAGTGTCCACGTATTACTTCGACAAATCATTTTCAACTGCATTCCAGTTATTTTCAGATCCTCTCCTCTGCTTGCTAATGTTATTGTGATTCTGACACTTTGAATCAAGGTGTCCACTTCACAAATCAGTTCGAACAGCATCAGTGACTTTGTTCAATTACTCTCTTCCTCTTCGGTCCTGGAAGTGTCTTGTTGCAGCTGTGAACGACCATTCATTGTATTACTGTCATTTAAATATTTGGAGCACTGAGTTCACTCTCTTCTTTTTTATTACAAACTTAACTTTCTCCGTATGACTTCATCTAATGTCTGGGCACTATCTGAGGCTGAAACAGATGAATCACATGTGTGATGATCCGTTTGCCATGAGCTGTATCCTGACACTGTACCATGACCAATAAAAATTGTAACTGCTGACACATCCAGAATATATGTCACTAGCTGAAACCATCTGCTATTCGAAATATGAGGTACGAAATACAGATTCACGATGGAGAAAATGAGGGCTGCAGATGCTGGAGATCAGAGCTGAAAATGTGTTGCTGGAAAAGCGCAACGGGTCAGGCAGCATCCATGGAGAAGGAGAATCGACGTTTCGGGCATGAGCACTTCTTCAGGAAGGGCTCACGATTCACGATGCCAATAATCTGCTGTTGTTAACATTCCCAACTCTAAATCTGCAGAAAGAATTTTAATGCAATACTTCAAACTCACAAAAAATCCCATCAATCCGTCATTACAGTACACACTGATGTAGTTATATTATTTTTCAGACTGACAATGGCCTTATTTTAATATTCTGAAGGAAGTCGTTCAATCTATCAATGAAACAACACTCACTCAACCTCTTTCGCATGTCCAAAACCCTGCCAGATGTTAAGTTTAAACTCATTTCTTACACGTGTGTTTTCTTTCAAACAATTACTTTCACATCTTACCATCCATCACAAGCTACACACACTCGCGGACAAGCGCGTGCACACACACACACACACACACACACAGTCTCTCTCTCTCTCTCTCTCTCTTCTGCCTTGAAAGGGTGCAATGCAGATATAAAATATAAAGACATAAATGTTCATGAGCTCTGTTTAGTGGCGCCTGCAGTTTGGGTTACAAATTTTCCCAGCTCGGCAGTCATTATTTGAAAGTATGATCGCAAATCTCTGGCAAAGAATTCAAGTGCTCCACATGCTGGCTCGATAGTCCTTTAACTGACTAAAACATTGGCATAGTGTCAAACGCTGCATATGCTGGGCTGTCATTCAATATATCAAGGAAACGACCCTCACTCAATCTCTTTCACTTGTCCAAAACCCTGCCAGTTGCCAAGTTTTAACTGCTTTCTTGATGGTGTCTATGGTGTTTTCTATAAGGACTTTTGAGAACTTGACGTAACGGACCATTTCAACTGATCGTGCAATGTTTTTATTCAATTTTGCGTTCTTGTGATTGTGACCCTCAACGGCTTCACTTCCTCAGTTATTCTTGCTTCCCTGTCTCCTTTCCTAATTTTCCACAACAACTTATCGGTTGGTGAATTGTCTATTTGCGTCTTTATTGTAAATATCCCTCTGCATCTTTACATTGGCTTGGCTTTTGCCTCATTATTACATTGAGTACTGGAGTTGTGAAGATCAGAAACAATGCAATGGTGCGTTTCAGGCTGTTGACACACTTCCTCGTGTTTCCCATGTGTTTAGCATCTTCAGCAGGGAAGTTTCTGTAGCTTTGTCTCACGTCTTTGAAACTTTGTCTGTGTCTGTCAACTGCATGCCTGTGCTTGTCCCTCTCAGCCGATCGTGCAGTCAGGAACACAAGGAAGCTTCTCGTGCATTCTTTGAAAAGGGCGAGGCATCTAACTTTCCACGGAGCACCTTCTGACCGACTCCTGGTATTGAAAAATTAGTGGAAATATCGGGAATGCTTTGCTAGAGTTTGCACTGTGAACTGCTTCAGACTTTCGCCATTACCTGACGGTTTGCTGACCCTATTCAGGACAGAGCATAGGGACAGTAGTGACATAATCTGGGATTTCACCACGAAGAACAAATGGAGAAGAGGCATTAGAGGCAAAGCTGTGCAACCACGGAGTGAGTGCATGTAAGGGGTCAATGAAGGAAAGGAATGAGGCGTATGCCGCAACCAAATCGGGTTTTCCCAGAAAATGGTTAATCAGAAACTGTAAACGTTTCACGAAAAGTACATATATGCAGATAGATTGCAGGATATGTTGCACTGGAGGGGTTACTCTGACCAGTTAAGATATAAGAGTTTGCCAAGTTCAGATTACTAACTACACCGAAGTGTGAATATTGTGTGAGGTGACCCTGAACGCAGACCAGGGTCAATTCCTTCAATGCAACCTGCAGCTTCACACCAGAGGTACGATGTGGTTCCAGTTTTGTTAAGATCACAGCATTATTCATCATCCGTGACCCTGAACTTCCCAGGTAGGAGACGGTTACACACCCACATCATCCAGTAGGTCAAAGATGATGTATTAATCATGTGATAAAGGACATTTATAACAGTTGGTGCTCCCTCAGGAGGGAACTGCCAAACGTATACTTTGTTTCCAAGTTTAGTGGGATTTGCAATCCTGTTCAAGGCTTCGCAGGTCCCCATATCAATGTGGTGTGATTGAGGAAGGAACTCTCACGCTATTATTGTTGGACAGTGACAATGCACAGCAACCAATTTGATAAATACAACCTGTCCAGGCAGCAGCCACAATCGTTTTCGTGTGAGGCAGGCAGCCGTTCCCATCTTCGGGCCTCCACTTAGAAATTAATGATGGCATCTCGGATAAAGACCAACCCTTTTATGCACAAATCAAAACAACCTCCCGCGTCACCACTTACAACCGCCCTCAACAACGTCAAAATTTCCTGTGTGTACTGAGAGCGAAGGGGCCACTGGGAACATCAGTGAACAGACCATTATAAAGGGGGAGCAACACTTCCAATGTCTGAACTGGTGGGAATAGACGCTTCAGCACACACTGTTACACTAAGCCCTGTAATTTATTTCTCCATTTTTGTGATTTTCTGCTTGCCATTCTTGATGAAAAATTGACAGGTTCACATTAATTCCATCTGCCAACTTGCTGCTCATCAACTGAACATGTATCTATCCATTTAAAAACTCTCTACCTCCTCCTGATAATTTAATTTCATACTTCCTGTGGTGTCGTCGCCAAATTTAGTTGTTATACAATTTGCTTCTGCTCTTTCAAATTATTGATACAGATTGCAAATACGTGGAGACCTCACGCTGATCACTGTCTGACTGCACTGATGTATGTTCTGTCAAACTGACAAAGACTGAATTAGCCCTAATGGCTGCTTCTGGTTTAATAAACAATCTTTCCCCAATTCCTGTAAAGCACATTTGATGGACTGCATGTTCCAGAAAAAGATATCTGAAAATAAGAACGACGAGCTATTCAGCACCTCGAGCCTGCTCCCCGATTTGATGCAATCTTGCTTGAGCTCATGGCAGTTTCAACACGACCTTCATTTATTTAGTGTCCGAGCAGGCCCTGATCCCGACCATAGTAAATTACACAGATGCAGATTCATCCATATTTCACAGAAGTAATTTCTACTTATACTGTATTAAATATGCTATACTCTACCCAAAAACTATCATCTCTTGTTCTAGATTACCCCACGTTGAGAAACAGTCTCTGTATGTCTGCATTATCAGTCTTCTTTTGCATCGTACTGTTACAACACGGCGGTGAACTCTTCTGTTCATTAAACCAATCACCCAGAAAAGTTCACCTCGTCGTATAATCTGTTAAATTATGAGCGATATAGAACTCCTAAATTCCACAATCTAACATGAAAAGTGAACAGTCATCTACAAGTATTCACAGCTGTAAGCGACGTTTGCTTAACTGCTCATTATCAACCTCCTGCTCTATAATAAAATCCTATTCCAATAACACACTAACTAAAATTGTATCAACTTAATTTCAAAACCACACTGTGGCTGTCGCCTTCAGTGTCTTTTGGCTTCAACCTTGGGATCTCCTTGGGCCGTCTTCTTTCGTTTTGCTGCCAACATGGTTTATGTGAAAATGTATCTTTGATGGAATGTTTCCTAATTTCTTGAGTCTTCTGTTCAATTTTCAAATGCCTTCATTATTTTATGGCCAGCATCAGATTGTCACATTGGTTTAATGTTGCCAGAACAAGAAATACAAACTCGATTGGAATTTAGTATCCTGAGACATAAGTTAAACTTATTAGTATAAACTCAAATTGCTGTCACAACAGCAAGCGACTCTGGTGTCCATTTCACAGCCAAATATCGCATATTTTCAAAGCTCCAGTACACTCTGAGACTGTGCACTAGTCATATCACAGGGGCTTGTAATCTCTCGGCTTGCAAAAAAACATTCATATTCTCTTAAGTGCAGTATATGACTTCAACTTCATAACACCCCACACCTTAAGAGAAAAATGAACCATTATAATGAAAAGACGTTTTTAGTATCTTCTAAGTCCTAATCCCATTACATGCAATACATCTGTCTTTTAACGAAGTTCATAATCGTTTCTGCATACTGACGTTGGACTCTTTCCAATCTTATCCATATTCTCTTTCTTTAAATCCACTATAATGCATCTTCTGTTTCATTTGTACTAAACACAAAATGTACAACTTCTAAATTAAACGTTTGCAATATAAGATGCCAATAAAATAGTCTCATATTTTTCTGTTTAAGACTTTCCAAGAATGTAAGAGGATTGTGTTCGGCATGCACAACTCTCTCTCTCTAACACGTTTCGTCACATAAACGACAAATTGTTGGAAGACCAGTACCAAACTGTAAAAGTCTGTTTCGATGGTAGAGCGTTTCCTCTTGTGGGCGTTGTGTTTCTTTCAAACATAGCCAAGTGGCCGGTGAAATCCATTAATATATTCCTGGAGCGGTAAAGCTGCAACTCGTATATCTCTCGTATCAATTTCAAGTTTGAAGGGTTTCAAAACTTGCTATCGCTCAACCTGTTGCTGTAGTTTATATTGCTTTTAAATTCTCAAATGTCTCTTGTCATAGTTCTGTTCTTTATGTTTTTATGTTTTTCTTTAATGAATCTGTCAGCGATTACAAGGTGCTGCGGAAGATTCCAATGAACATCTGGTAGAGAAGGTCAAATCAAATAAAAAATCAAAGTATCTCTTTTTTCGAGGTTTCGTCTTGGACATTCCAAAATGCATTTTTTGTCGTGTTTCGTCATGTTCAACATTCCATGATTGAATGCATTTCCCTGGGAATGAGTCTCCAGCCAAATGATCTCTCTTAGAACCTCGTAGGCCTCATCTATATTTATGTTCCGTTCTCTTCTGTCAAAGTTACTGTGGTTCATTCTTTCAAACTCAACATAATTCACACTTGGTCCATTCTTTCTGTTTCTGAACTGTTGATCCGTTTCTGGTACAAATTCACAAGAACACAAAATAGCCTGTTTGACAAATGCATAATCTCTTGACTGTGCACCTTTCAGCGGTGCGTATATCCCATTTTCTCTGTCTACCAGATTAGTCTCAATAAGGATTACGCACAATTTTTTGTGACCACTCGATCTGCCCTGCTACTTGTCAAATTAAATAAAACACGATTCGGCATCTATTGATCAGCATTTGTCAACGTTTTGACATATTTGGATGTATCATTAAATCCTCTCTTCATCTGCACCCTTTTACCTTTACTTTACTGACTAATTTGAAATTCAAGTGATCTCTCTCTTTCTCCCTGCCTTCCTTCTCTCTCTGTTTGGTAAGGTAAGAACATTTCTCCCTTTATTTTTCCTTTCTCTCTCTTTTTCCCCTCTTATTTTCTCTGTCTTGCTTCTCTGTCTTCCTGCATCTTCTCTGTCTCCTTTTTTTTATCTTAACCTTCTAACTCTATATGCATCAAGTATTATTGAAGGTTTTTATTCTAATTCCACTGTATGTGTCTCTTCCTTTGATATATCTACGCGCTTGATCAACAATGTTTCAATTTCAGTTTTTCCTTCGTCCCTGATTAAAACCAATGCCAACCGATTTGCTTATTATAATTATTTGCCCTTCCTCTGATTTTCGAAATTTTCTTGGAAAATTTTGGCAGCATCTTCAAACCACAGACCCTCCTTCACAATGTTAAGAGCCATTTCCCTCAATTTTAATTTATAAATACAGGATCCAGAAATTAAACGAACTGTCTCACCTCCGTCTTATTTAGACAAGTAGAGCACTAACTGCCAAATGTTTAAGTATGCTGGGGATTGCCGTACCACACATTTACTCAAATCTGTCCACATTTTAATCTGCATCTGTCGAAAGCCGTTCACATTTCGGATTTGAGCTGCCAGTTTTACGGCATAGCGGGGAAACTCTCTGCGAGTTAATCCAAACGCCCAAGAAAGCTCACCTCGCCTCGTAATCTGTTAAAATATGAGTGATGGAGAACTCCCAATTTACGCTGTTTGTAGAAATGTATGCTTTATTTCAAAAATTGAACATTAAATAGCAACTATGTAGAACTCTCAATCCCTTTCTCTTAACATCTTATTGCCTGCCCTCAACTTGATAACAATATGCTATTCCAATAAGACCTATATTGAAATTATGGAAACTTACTTTCCAAACGACACAGCGGATGTTATCTTCGGTATCTTTCTTCTTCTGAATGCGGAACCCCCGGGTTGTCTTCTTTCTTTTTAATGCCAGTGTAATTCATATGGATAGGTACCTTCAGGAGCAAGTGTTTCCTAACTTCTTGTATCTGTGTTGATGTTGATTGTTTTTTCTCCAATTTTCAAAGTTCCTCATTATTATATCCTCAGCATATTATCCTTTCATTTATTTGAAGTTAGCAAAAAGAAAAAAAATGCAATCTCTATTGAGTTTTATTATATTATAGCATAATATAAACTGTTCAAAGTTTGGTAGAAGATTTGTAGCTCGGGTGCTCGTTGTTGTGGTTCTGTTCGCCGAGCTGGGAATTTGTCTTGCAAACGTTTTGTCCCCTGTCTAGGTGACATCATCAGTGCTTGGGAGCCTCCTGTGAAGCGCTTCTGTGCTGTTTCCTCCTGCATTTATAGTGGCCTGTCTCTGCCGCTTCCGGTTGTCAATTCGAGCTGTCCACTGCAGTGGCCGGTATGTTGGGTCCAGGTCGATGTGTTTGTTGATAGAGTCTGTGGACAAACACATCGACCTGGACCCAATTTACCGGCCACTGCAGTGGACACCTCGAACTGACAACCGGAAGCGGCAGAGACAGGCCACTATAAATACTGGAGAAAACAGCACAGAAGCGTTTCACATGAGGCTCCCAAGCACTGAAGATGTCACCTAGACAGGGGACGAAACGTTTGCAAGACAAATTCCCAGCTCGGCGAACAGAACCACAACATAATCTAAACTGATTGGTTAAATCTAACGGTAGTCAAGACAGCGGCAAACTCAGGTATCCGTCTCCAAGTCAAATGTTACGCACTTCCAATTTTCCAGTACTCTCTTAAATGGCATCCAGTCATACCACAGGTGAGTGTTATCGCCCCGTTCACAACTGCATTCACTCTCTCTTAAAGATATAGTACACAACTTCAACTTCATTACATTAGATACTCAGTTATGCCTGCTCACAATATTCAATATTCCGTAGAGTACAGGATTGTACTGCTCCACCTCTCCTCATAAAACAGCCCCTTACCCCTGAAACCGATCTCTCTACTGTCTGCAATGCAACTAGGTCCCTCCTCATCAATGCTGTAGACAGTACTCCCGCTGTAGTCTCCTTCATGCCTTGCATATTTGAACCGACTTCCGTACTGCAGTTTTTTTTTCCTTTCTGAATGAATGTGACAATTCTGTTTCCCTTCCTGTTTTGTTATTTCTGAGCCAGCATGCGAGTTTCATATAATTCATGTTCGAGGACTTTCAGATCCTTCTGCAACGGTGGTCTCTTAAATTTCACTTCATTTTGATAACAAGCTTCCGTTTTATTCATCTGAATAATATGGATGAAATAATGCTGCGAAATTTTGGCTCCATCACCAAATTTGTAGAATCCTGATTACCTCCTTGCAACTTCGCTATTCAGAGACATCGGAAAATTTGGTTACATCATTTTCTGACCCCTTAAGCAAATCATTAATTTAAATTGGAAATACTTGCGGCCTCAGGATCAAACCCTGTGACACCTCACGAGCTACATCTTGCCAAACAAAAGACTCATATTTCCCGTCTCTCTGCATTTTGTTGGTTGGCTAGTTCTCTATCCAAACCGATTATGTCATCTTACCTTTCATAATATTCGTTGCGTAGTATATTATCCAATGCCTTCTGAAAGTTCAGTAAGACTGCATCAGGAGGATTGCCATTATCCTGTGGGCTTGGCACATATTTAAACAAATCGAGCATTTTACCCGCGCAAGATATGCACTTCAAACACCTCGCTGGCTCTGATAGATTGCAGTTTGATTTTCAAATACCCTGTTATTAATTCCTTATAAATGGATACGAGAAATTTGCTGTCAATCCCAATATTTTGTCGTTTTTATTTAAAAATTCCCCCGTTATCTTGTTTATTCTTACATCCTTCCTCTTTATAACCTCGACAATCCATTCCAATTCCTATGTTGCAGACAAATGAGATAAAAGTTCTGCTCTCATTGCAAAGGTTTCTCAAGCCATATAGTCTCATCTTGTTCTTATTTTAGGGCATTGTGAAGCTGCATATCCTCCTCATATATCTACCGCTTTTTTCATCGTGTGTGAGTATCTCTTGTCCATGATTAAGAGGCGTAAGTCTTGTGGAATCTGTTTTTTTCTTTTTTGCTATATAACATATTGAGGGGCTGAAGGGCTTTCTCAAAATCCTGCATAATCAGCTCATAATACTGAACCGTCTCCTCTCACGTCCCAGAAACTGGATGGAGGAAGTGATTGTATTCTCCTGTTCCCATACAACAGAAATCTTGGTATGAAATATCTCCTTTAAAAAACTATAATGTGCCTTCATATCCTCCTCCAAGTCCTATTCTAAATGCTGAATGGTCTGAATGGCGTGCTCTAATTCGAGTGCAAAAATCTCGAGTGACTTTGTGGCCTCTAATATTTCCTGTGTTATATAAATGAGCAGGTTCATTAGACTCATCATGTTGCTCCATAACACGGTATTGGCGCTGCATACCCTACTCTACTGTCAGCGGCTTCAGTCATTTTTCATATCATTTTTCATTCTTATCAACCCCAAATGCGCTTTGGATCAAACTGTTTATCTTTTCCTCATACGTTAACACTTCAGTCATTGGAGTAAATCAAGTGAAACATTGCTGAGCTGTTGCCAATGCGACAATTTAGCGTCATCAAAGAGGAAACTCAATTGTGTAATATGCCCTGCATGAGAGCTCACAGAAATACTGTATAGTCAAAGCAACACTTTCTGAATGTATAATTCTTGTTCCCAATTACTGACAGAGTCATAGAGATATACAGCATGGAAACAGGCACTTCAGTCCAACCTGTCCACGCCGATCAGATATCTCAAACCAATCTAGTCCCATCTGCCACCATTCGGTCCATATCGCTCCAAACCCTTCCTATTCATAAACCCATTCAAATGCCCCTTCAATGTTGCAATTGTACCACATCCTCTGGCAGCTCATTCCATACACATACCACCCTCTGCGTGAAAAAAAGTTGAGCCTTAGGTCTCTTTTATATCTTTGCCCTCTCCTCCTAAATCTCTGCCCTCGAGGTCTTGAAACTACGATCCCAGGAAAAGACTTTGTCTAATTACCCTATCCACGCCCCTCATTAGTTTGTAAACAACTATAAGGTCACCGCTCACCCTCCGACACTCCAGGGAGTACAGCTCCACCCTGTTCAGCCTCTCCCTATAGCTCAAATTCTCCAACTCTGGCAAGATCCTTGTAAATCTTTTCTGAACCCTTTCAAATTTCACAATATCTTTCCAATAGTAAGGAGACTAGAATTGCACACAATATTCCAAGAGTGGCCTAACCAATGTCCTGCACACGCGCAACATGACATCCCAACTCCTGAACGAAAGTGAGGACTGCAGATGCTAGAGTACCAGAGTTGAAAAATGTGGTGCTGGAAAAACACAGCAGGTCAGGCTGCATCGGAGGAGCAGAAAAATCGAAGTATCAGGCCTAAGCTCTGAAGATTTTTCAACTCCCAACTCCTGTGCTCAGTACTCTGACTTACAAAATAAAGCATATCAAACACTTTCTTCACTATCCTATCTACCTGCGACTCCACTTTCAAGGAGTTATGAACCAGCTGTCCAAGGTTTCTTGGTTCGGCAACATTCCCTCTGACATTACCATTACGTGTATAAGTCCCTGCAAAGATTTTCTTTCCCAAAATGCAGCAGCAATTAATACTGAGACTGAGACTCGACCTATGTGAGACATGAAGGGGTTAAAAAACGATTTTCCATTTCAGCTGGAGATGACGACGTCTTCCTCTCCCGGAAGGTTATGAATGTTTGAAACACTTTTGCTAGAGAACGGTGAAAACAACACTGAATATTCCTGAGGCCGAGGCTTCACTCGGGTCAATTGTAATCTCTGTGGGGGTGGAGAAATATGGAACTGACACGACAAAAATTTCCTCCATTCACTTCTTGAATAGTGGAGCAAGGTCAAGGACCAGAATAAAACCTAATCATGGACATTATTCGCGTATTCGTATATTTGCCACATGCAAACAGTTCTCTTGTTTCTGTTGATGGCGCGGGTAAGAACCGCACAAAACATTTCAAGAATGCCCAGACCCTGACTTTGCGAATTGTTTGAAGCAGGTGTGCAGTTCATATTCCTGGCATGATGTAGTTGGTCAAAGCACTTTGTGCAAAACAGAAAATGATTAATTTACAGCATGATGCAATGGAACACCAACAAAAGAGAGTCGAATATAAAATGACTGAAAATCTGAAATCTCAGCATTTTCATTCAGTTTAATGATGCCGTTCCTAGCAATTGCAATAATCCCCATAATCAACCCTTGGGAAAAAAAAAATAATAAAAAACAAACACAGGCTCTTATAGGAGAGATCTAAGAGAGAAACGGTCTGGATGGATTTGCTTCATTGAGACAAGCAGCATCAATACGGACTGACTTCCTTCAGTGAGCAGCCAGACTGCTAAACCCCAGACTAAACCATGCCATAGAAGCTGAGCTGAGAGACCTGTCAACTCACATTTCAGTATACAAGTGTATTCGTTTTTTGTTTGAAAAAAGACAACCTGAATGTTCGATGCCTGATGAAGTATCTTTTAGGTATACTCACATTGACCCTAAAACACTCCCAAACAGTCAGCTTGGCAAAGCTGCATTCATGACTTCTCTGGAAAAAGAAGAACCTTGTTGAAGGAGCATCATCACACGTTGTAAGATAACATTGTGACGTTGATGAATCCCTCATATCTCCATGTGTCGCATTTTGCAATTGACTTCACTCTTGCAGTCCTTTCAGTCCAGACCTGTGGTACTAATAACTTGCTGTCATGTTATATACAAGGCTCGAGAGGCTGAATTACCTCCTCTTGTTCCTGAGTTGTGTACCTGAGGGTTTGAATGGCCGTATTTTGAGCCGTTATAACAGACGAAAGAAGCCAAATAGCCTCATTCTCTACCTATGTAAATAGCTTGAGAGGCTGAACAGCTTCTTCCTGTACATGCACAACAGGATCGTGACGTTGAATTTCCTCCTGCTATGTATTTGTAAATGACTTCCTCCAGTTCCTGTATAAAAGACGGAAGTGTCTTACCGGCCACCGACTGCTGCTTGTAATAGAACCAAAGCGTTAATGGGCTCCTCCTCTTCCTTTGTAACTGGCATGAGATCCTGATGTTCTCTACCTGTTCCTGTCTGACCCAGTCGAAAGGCCAATGGCTGAGTGATTTTCGTCTGTACCACACACGAGAGAGTGAATGCCTCTTCACTTTCCTGTTTAACGCACTTGAGAGGCTGAAGGTTCTCATTTTGCTCTGCTGTAAAATACTCAATTGGCCGAATGGCACCCCACTGCTCCTGGGTAATAGACTCACGAGGCTGAATGCCCTCTTCTCCTTCATTTTTAACGGCCTGGATTCAACGAATGCCCTCCTGATGCCGTGCAAATTTATTTAGAGGCTGAATGGCCTCCTCCTGATTCGTTATCACAGAGTCAAGAGGCTCCACAGCGTCTTTCTGTTTCATTTTAGCAGGATTGAGAAGTTGAATGAACAAACGAGATTGTTGTAAAGTCTTTCAACAATCAGAATGCCGGTTTTGATTTTTTAACATGTAAACTCCAGAATTTCTATCAACCAGGAACACTAAAATCAACTTTCAGCCTCCGATGAAAGAATATACTCGTGAAGTCAAAAGAATGATCAAGATTGTTGATGTTGTCGTCCTGAGTACACGACACACTTTTTTGCCCCATACTTCTCACTTCGGCAACTTCGACTGCCTTCTAAAGATGCACAAATCCCAAACACCGAGATTTCCCATCGTATCATTTAATAGCATTCTTTGTGAGAACGTCTCCGACTATGTCGAGCCCATCTTGAAACCGACGGTACAGGGGGGCGCCAGCTTCTTTTGCAACACGACAGATTTGCTATAGTAACTTCACACCCACAGACTACACAAACGAAGAACATTCCTTTTCATAATTTATGTTTTGGCCATCTGCACCAGCATCCTCCTTGACAACGATATCGCTGAAATAGACTCAGTACTCAAAACCAACAAGTACTAATCTCCCAGTGAAATCCTACAAACAATTCGCTTCACCTTCGAACAGAGCATCTAAACCTTCGACAGCCAATTCTTCCTCCAGACACATAGAGCGGCATGGGACCACGTTTACAGTCCAAAATGCCAAATGGTCATGCACAATGTCGAAAAAGACGTAATGCTGCACAGGGCCTCCCATCAACGAGACACACCAGATCCATAGACGACACTTTATCCATCTGAACACATGGTGAGGAGGGCCTGAATCAACGACATTGCGGGAAAACAAGTTCCATCCCACCACACATTTAACACGGACTACTGTTTAGAATCAATATCATTCTTCGACGCAAGCATCTTTATCAAGGACGAACAACTCAGTACCTCACTCTACAGCAGGCCTATGGATAACCTCAAGATGTCATACTTCTCTAGCTACTATTTTAAACATAAATTTAAAAAGGCATGCCCTACGGGCAAGCCGTATGCACACTCAGAACTGTACAGGTGAGGAGGAAAGTGGCGAACAACTGAAGGTGCTGAAGGAAGCCGACATAAGAGCTGGACGTGATACTGATCACAGGTTCTGGTATGCCGCAATGGAAAACTGTGATGGTCCCTTAAAAGACCGACACAGGATATGACTGATAGTGTCCACTTTGTCATCCAGTACTTCCCGGGAGTGGAGGGACCATGCCATGTACTTTGCAGTCTGCAATATATTGTCAGTGACGATGAGCATCTCGACAAGATCTTCCCTGTATCTTCACTTCTTGCCTTTAATCAATTGCAAAACCTTTAAAAGATCATTGTTCAAGCAACCTGTCCAGCCATCAGGCAACGGTACACCTCAATACCACTCACTGTGCCACGGCAAACCTTGCGAGACAAGACTGATTAACGCTCTTTCCTCAAGAATCCCCTTTGTTACTTCACCAAAAAAAAAAATCGATCATGTTAATGAGACATGATTTCCCACGCAGAAACCCATTTCGACTAATCCGAATCAGTCCTTTCATTTGCAAAAACATGTACATCTCTTCCCAAGGTGGAATGTGAAGAGTTCTTTCTCCAGGTGGTCAAATTTTGGCGGTGGAGGAGGCCAAGGAACTGCATATCCTTGATAGTGTGGGGCAGTTTGACTTTGAATTCCTACAGTGTGGAAACAGGTCGTCGGCCCAACAAGTCCACACCATCTCTCCGAACAGGACCCCATGGAAACCCATTCCTGTAAGCTATATTTAGAACTGACTACTGCAGCATGCCTGCACATCCCTGAAAACTCCGGGCAAATTAACACGGCCAATGAACCGAACCTGCACATCTTCGGGTTGTGGGAGAAAACCGGAACACCTGGGGGAAACCCACATTCAGGCAGTCACTGAAAGCTGGAATTGAACCATGGTCCCTGGCACCGTGAGGCAGCAATGATAACCACTGAGCCACCATGCCAACCGAAGGAGATTTGTAGTTTAAAGCCATTGGGTGGTTGGGTTAGTTGATCCTTTTGTCCCAGAGATATTATCTGAAACGGTCCATAAGTTGGCATCCTGTCTCCCAAATGTCGAGGAGTCCACATCGGGATCGACGGGCACAAATGTGTGGAGCTGCAAGTAAATTTATACGAGATGTGAAATGATCCTTTAGGGCCTTGGGCAGACGTGCGGGGGAAATATGGCTGTCGGTTTTGCACTTCCTGTGGTGGCATGTGAAGGTGCCAGGAGTTGTGGGTAGGCTGGTGAGGGAGTGGGGGTGGGGAGCGGAGGGACCTGACAAGGGAGCAGCAGAGGAAATGGTCTCTCCGGAAATCTGATAATTATGGGCAGGGAAATATATCCCTGATGGTGGTGTCCGACTGTAGGTGGAAGAAACAGCGAAGGATGATGTGTGTTGTCTGCTGTTTGTTGCGGTGGATGGTACTCTGACATTGTTTTGGAGGGAGAGGGAGTTTGGGTTTTCAAGCGTGGAGAGTTATAGAGGCGATGCGCTGGAAGGCATTATCCACCTTTTTCGAGAGGAAAATTTGATCTTTGAAGAAGGAGGCCGTCTGGGAATTTCTTGTTGGAATCGGTCATCCTGTGAGCAGACGCTGCGGAAGTGAAGGAATTCAGAATAAGAGATGGCGTTTTACAGGAGGCAGGGTGGGTGCGTGTATATTCCAGGGAGCTGTGGGTGTCAGTGAGCTACAAGATGCAAAGTTGAGTCTGTGATCATTGATGTAGTTGGAAAGTTCCAGTAAGGGATTGGGGAAAGGTGTCTGAGATGGTGCAAGTGAATTTGTGGTCGGGGTGCAATATGACGGTGAAGTTTATGAACTGTGTGGCGCCGATAAAGTCATCAAGATAGCGGAGGGAAAGGTTGGTTATTGTGCTGCTATACCTTCAGAAGATTTCTTGGAACGTTATGTACCGGACATTGTATAACTGACATTACCCAGAATATTCTGTTCTCAACATTGTACAAAGGAATTTTCCCAGAAAAGTCTGTGAAGAACGTTGCACAACTGTCATTGCCAGGAATATCCTGCTCCCGATATTCTATCACTGAAATTCCCCGAAACATTCTCTAACCAACATTGCATAACTGACATTCCCTGGGATATTTTGTACCCAACATTCTACAACTGTCATTTCCCGGAACATTCTGTACTAAACATTCGAAAACTGACATTCCCCGTCATATTCTAAACCTGTCATTGTGTAGCTGACGTTCCCTGGAACATTTTGTCCCTGACATTACTTGGGAACGGCTGGGCTTCAGTGAATTGAGCAAACGATAAGATCTCGAGGGAAGAGATCCCGTTCCAGGGAGAAGGAGATAATGTTCCGAAGTTCCCTCAGGCAGTTAAAGTGTTTAATACTCTTACCCACAATTTAGCTGAAAAGACAGAATTTTCGGAACTCCATTTGTCTTCAAGGAGCTTCGAGAGAGCATGCAGAACAGAAACGTTTTCACTCACCATATTCGGAACTGGAAGGAAGTGACTTGTGTCTGCTTTCGAGTGATTGATTGTGTAGGAATATTCCAGAAAACGCCTGTTGTTATGGATATGTCTCTGTGTGTTTGGGGAGGGAGGGTATTTTGTGGTTCACGATGTATTTTTGCCAGCAATTCAGACTTTCCGCATTGTTATTCGACCTCAAATTATTTTCATAAATCTCTAAATGCGGTGACACATTTGGAAATTTCACTGGGCCCTCTGTCAAACTGGTCACTTTGTCTCCAGGCTAATGTATAATGTGTTTGTTTTTCTTCCTCACAGTTAATGTAGTGACCATCTACGTTCTGCTTTATAGAGATTGTGAATTGTCTCCATGTGTCAGACGATACCTAGGGGCCATGGCAGTGGCGGATCTACTGGTCATTATCCTCGACCTTATAATGAGACACATTCCCATTGTTTATACTGGAAATTTTTATTTCCTGGAGTCCATCCCCGTGTGTAATATCCACGCCGTCCTGCTTTATGCAGCAACTGACTGTTCTGTTTGGTTCACCGTCACTTTCACTTTTGATCGATTTGTGGCCATTTGTTGCCAGAATCTGAAAAATAAATATTGCAGTGAGAACACAGCGGCTTTGGTTCTGGGAACAGTGACTGTACTGAGTTGTTTAAAGAATATTTTCTGGTATTTTATGCTCTCAACTCGGTATCAGCTGGGGCACACACCCTGGTTTTGTGTGGCAGCAATCGGTGTTTATGACTCCCGTCTCTGGATCACAACTGAGTTCGTCCATAATATTCTCACCCCGACTCTGCCATTTTTCCTGATTCTATTGCTCAATGTTTTCACCGTCAGATACATTGCAGTGACCAGCAAAGCCCGCAGAAGACTCCGGGCTCACACAAATGTGGACCATCGTTCTGACACCGAAATGAGAAATCGAAAGAAATCCATGATTTTACTGTTTGTTATCTCAGCCAATTTCATTCTGTTATGGTCAATGTTAATGGTGTATTTTGTATGGTACCGAATGTGGTATCTCGTAGATATCCCTGTATACCTTCATAACTATGTGCGTGAATTGGGCTTCATGCTGCAGCTCCTCAGTTGCTGCACAAACACCGCGATTTATGCCTTGACACAGTCTAAGTTCAGAAAGCAGTTGAAGAACGTGCTGAAGTACCCCCTTACCCAAATTTATCAATGGAGCAAATTCACTCGTTAATCAACCCATCCTGGATTTTCGAATTTCAGTTCAACATTTCAGTGATGAATTGGTACGTTGCTATGGTAACAGGCTGGTTTTTTCCAACCTTATCGCACAGCAGGGTTACTGGGACACACTTCAATATCTCTCTCTGCCCAGGGGCCAGTTATGAAAGGAACCATCCCACTTACTGTATCGATCACATGAATTTGTAAACAATAAAATCCTTCATTAAGAAGCGCCGAGCAGCAGAGTGAACAATATTGTTGTTTGACTTTGTGTTGACGAAACTGAACTGATCTTCAGAGAAGAAGAGGGGATTGGGCCTGATCTCAGGAGTTGAGTTTAATTCACCCAGTCCTTGCTATCACCACTGGGTACCCCCACCATTGCATGGACTACGGCACAGATCATCTATCGACCCCGTTATCCCAATCTCTACTCAACAAAGTCCGCCTCTCTCTCTCTCTCTCTCTGTCTAACCCTGTCTCTCTCTCGCTCGATCACTCGTTCTCTCCCTTCCCTGTTTCTTACACCTTATTTCTCCTTCTCTCTCTGCACAATCTCTCTTTCTCTTCCTCTCTCCCTTTCACTTGCCGTCTTCAAATCTGTCTCTTTTCTGTCGTACATGCCACAGCTTCTCCACCGGAATGCACTCTTCTCTGTCTGTGAGAGGGACGGAAGGTGAGAGAGCGAGTGAGAGAGGGACAGGATAAGAGAGAGATGGGAGAGATTTGGGGTTGGGAGAGTGGCGGGTGGAAGAGTGTGAGGTTGGTACGGCATTGGAGAGAAAATATGGGTGGAGGGAGGGGTCGATTTGTGGGGAGTGGAGACAGGCACAGAAACTGTGAGAGAGAAGGGAAAAGAGGGAAATGCTGCGGGGTGAGAGGTTGGATTGGGGGAGAGAAAGTGGGAGGACGTAGAGAGAGGGGAGAGAGAAGGCGGCGGGAAGAGGAAGGCTTGGGTGAGATGGAGAGGGAGGGAGAAAGGGAGGGAAATGGAAGAGAGTGATAAATTAGAGGGAGAGAGGGAGGGAAGGGAGAGAGAGAGATGAAGGGGCAGGAGAGAGAAAGTGTGAGAGGGAGTAGGGAGAGTGAGGGATTGGGGCGTGGTAAAGAGTGTGAGAGGACAGCGCGAAAGGGGAGAGAGAGGGAGGAGAGGGAAGAGGGAGAGAAATTTGTTGTGAAGAGTAAGGGGAGGTAGAGTGTGCGGGAGAGACCGTGAACGAGAAGACAGAGATTGAAGAGGACAGGAGTCCGCGAGCGGCGGGGTGGGTTTGAGAGAGATAGCGACAGGAGGGAGAGAGAGAGTGAAGAAAAACAGAGACGTACGGAAGTGGAGAGAGAGAGTGGGAAGGGAGAAGGAGAATGATTGTGGGACGGAAAGGGGAGAGAGTGGAAAAGAAGAAACAGGAGAGAGAGGGAGAGAGGAAGGTGGAGGGGGAAGGAATTGAGAAATGGGAGGAGAAGTGGGAGAGGTAGGGGCCAGAGTGGGAGAGAGATGGAAGAGAGAGGGGAAGAAATAAAGTGAAAGGGACGCTCCAGGATGAAGTGAGGAGGAGAGACAGTGGGTAAGGGGCTGAGGGGGAGAGAGAGGGAGGTGAGAGACAGGAATAGAGGTAGCAGAGAGGATGTGGTGTGGAGAGAGGGAGGCGGGGAGAGAGAACGGGGAGTGAAAAGACAGAGGTGGGTAGAACGACAGCGGTAGGAAGAGAGTGAGGGAAGAGAGTGCCATGCAGTTAGATAGAGGGAGGCATGTGAAAGGGAGACTGAGGTGAAAGTGAGAGAGACAGACATACAGACAGACAGAGGGGGGAGATAAAGAGAGGTGTGGAGAGAGAGGGTGGAGAGAGAGACAGTTTGAAAGAGAGGAGCGTAAGTGCAAGAGTGAGGGAATGAGAGGGAGAGAGAGACGATGTAGAGTGTGGGAGGCAGGAAAGGTAAAGAATGTGGGGGGTGTGTATTCTAGGGAGACATGGGGAGAGAGACAGTGTGATGGGGAATGAGCGAGAGTAAGAGAGAGAGGGAGGGATGTAGTGCAAGAAAAATGCAGATGAGAAGAGAGACAGGTGGTGGAATGAGAGGGAGAGATAGACAGAGAAGGGAGAGTGATGGCGGCGGTTAGGGAGTGGGAACTGAGTTGGAAAGGGAGAGACAGACGGGTTGAGGGAGAGATGGAGAGGGAGAGGAGCATACCGAGCGAGAGAGAGAGAAAGAAGAGAGAGCGCGGTGAGGAGAGATTGGGAAGAGAAAGAGGGAGGGGAGAGAGAGAGATTCAGGGTGGAGGAGAAGAGGAATGGGAGGAATGGGAGATGAGACGGATGGGGGAAGGGACAGAGCGAGAGAGTGGGGAGAGAGTGGGAAGAGAGTGAGGAAAGGCAGAGATTGAGAGGAGGACCAGGAGCGTGAGAGCGTGAGGGACGATAAGAGAGATAAGGATGTTGGGAGACCGATTGAATGAAGAAGAGATATAATGAGGAAGGAGGAATAGAGAGGGGGATTTGTGAGAGACAGAACGAGAGAGACTGGTGTAATAGAAAGGTGTCGAGGGATAACGAGAGAAATAAGGACTGTGGGAGAGTTAGAGCTAGACAGAGGTACAGGGGAGAATTAGTAAAGGGAAGAGAGAGAAATGGAAGACGTGAGAGAAAGGTCGGCAGCATGGGAGAGAGGGGTATAAGAAAGATAGACAGGAGGGAACTCAAAGCAAGAGACAGGGGGAGGAGGGCGAAAGAGAAGGAGGAGAGAAAGAGCAAGGAAGAGGGAAAGAGAGTTTGGTGGGAGAGACAGTGAGAGGGCGGAGTGAGAGATTGACAGGAACGACGAAACAGAGGCATGGTGTGAGACAAAGAGTGAGAGATCTGTACATAGTGACAGAGAGGCGGGGGAGAGAGAGGGAAAATAGTTGAGAGAGAGGGCGGGAGGATGGGAGAGAGAGGTATAAGCACATAAAGAAAGGGAAGAGGTATGAGAGCCCGAGAGAGAGTGGGGTGGAGAGAAAGGCCGCCAGAGAATGTGTTGAGAGAGAGCGCAGGAGGGATGAAGGCAAAAGGTAAGGAGGAGCAAGGCGGTGGTTGCCAAAATGGAAGGGGAGAGAGGGGGGAAAGCGATATGTGAGGGAGAGAGGGACGAGAATAGATAGAGGGAGGGGAGAAAGTGAGGGCGCGGGAGGCAGGAGAGAGAATTTGGGGAGAGACAGAGTGCGGGGAAAGTGGAGATCAAGCGACAGAGCGCGGGGAGAGAGAGTGAAGAGGCGAGAGAAAGACAGTAAGGGTGAGGGAGAGAGGGATATAGTTTAGTTAGGGAGAGAGGGATTTGAAAACAGAAAGGGGGAATGAGAGAAAGGAATGTGAGGAGTGAAAGAGATGGGTGGGTAAATCGGTTTGAGTTCTAGGGGAGACAGAGAGGAGGGGGAGGCAGAGATGGAGAGGAAACAGCGATCCAGAGAGCAGCAGAGATAGAGAGCGAGCTGGGTCAGAGAGAAGAGAGGGAGTGGGAGATAAAGATAGTGGGAGTGGGGAGAGACAGAGCGAAAGAGTTTGAGTGTGTTGAGAGAGTGATGTGAGGAGGGAGAGAAAGAGGGAGAGGAAAGCTGGGGGAAGAGAGAGAGAAGTGGAGAGACAGAGAGAGGGGTGATGGGGCAGAAAGAGACAGGGAAGGATGAGGGAGAAAGAGGCAGACAGGACAGAGTAGAAGAGAGAGAGGGAGGAGTAGAAATGGAGACAGAGAGGAGCGAATGGAAAGGGTGAGAGGGGAGGAGACAGAGGAGCAAGAGACGCGTTGAGAGAGGGGGAGGAAGAAAGAGAAAGGGGGGTTGAAAGTGAGATTGGGCGGTGGCAGAGAAGGTGAGGAGGAGAGAGCGAGGAAGGGGACAGAGAGGGAGAGGTACAGCGTGAGATCGGGAGGGACGAGGGAGAGAGGGTGGAGAGAAAGACAACAAGAGAGACAGAGCAGTTTGGAGACAGAGAGGGCCACAGAGATTGTTGAGAGAGACAGCAGTGGGATTGAGAGAGGGGGAGACTGAGGGAGAGAAGAGACAGAGCGAGGGTGGAGAGACAAGGAGAGGACGAGTGAGAGGGAGGGTAAAGAAAAGGAAGGTGATGGAGAGAATTTGGCCTGGGATGAAGAGAGGGAGGATGCTGAGGAGAGAAGAAGGGGATGACAGAGAGAGATGGAAGCTCGAGACAGAGATATGGGAAGAGAGAGAAAGAGTGAGGAAGATAAGGGAGCATTCGGGCTACAGAAAGCTGGGTAGAGAGAGTGAAGAGGGAGCGAGAAAGAGATGGAGAGAAGAATGAGAGAGACGGAAGAACAAGGAGGGTGGGGGAGAGAGAGAAGGGGACACAGGTAGGGAGAACGAAAGAGCAAGTGAGTAAGTGAGTGAGAGTGGTGGGTATAGCGACAGTAAGGCTGCCACGAGAGAGATCGAGGGTGGATGGAGCTGAATAAAGGGAGAGATAGGATTGTGGGGGCTGTGTAGGCTGTGTAGGCTTTTAATCTATGGCTCTATAAATAGACACGATGCCTTCGGTACCTTACACCTTCTATAACTTGTCCATGAGCCTGTCCATTCACTTCAGGAATCCGTGGAGAATCGCCTTCTCAGCTGGTTAATGAGCTGCCATTCTTTGAGTACTCGCCGCCTCGTTCCTTCTTCCTCAGTGAATGACTTCATATATAATGGAGTTACATTTCATCCGCCATTGAACTGCCAGTCTGACCATTGCATCCATATATTCCTCTTTCGTAATGGCTGTGAGGATACCCTTGACAACTCCCTTTGCAGGGAATGCGCGAATGTACTTATTACACTCCCCATTCACATTCCTCTCTACATCATCCCGAAATACCACAAATAATGAGGAACACAGCGCTGATCCCTGTAGCAGACCAGGAGGCATTGTTCCCCTGCTCAAAAATGGATTCAAATACGACCCACTGCACAAAAATATTTTCGAATGTAATGTGTTAAAATGGTCATATTATTATGATATTTAACTTTTTTTATCTGTTTCCTATTTGGGGTTTTGTCAAAGTCCTTTTCAAGTGAACTATTTAAGCGAGTATCTCAAACAAATTTAATCAAATTTGTTGCACATAGCAACCGTTTACGTTATGATCACTATTACTGTTCAAAACTTGCCTCGAAATGGGAATCTTTTATCTCCTTTCCGGAGTTCCTCCAATACATTCCTGAGCAATGATTTGATGCTCACTTCTCGATGGTTATCTATTAAATCTCTGATATATTTCCCATTCAGTGGAACCACATTAATTATTGTTTGTTTCTCTGGAAGGTCCCGTGACTATTTTGTTACACTTGATGTATGCTTAGAATATACTGGGATTCGCCCTCAGCTTGCCTGCCAACAGTTCTCTGGGTCCTGTGATAGACAATCTCCTCCATGTGATTTTTCTAAGTTTCACTGCGATTACATCTCATTCCTTGAAACTGTTGACAACAGTCCGAGTTCACTCATCAGACAATCTTGACATCTGAGGGATTAATCTGGAGAAATGCATGGAGCAAATTTAGTCAGGATGTGATGCTTTGCATCACGACACCAAAGCTGTACACACACACCAGATACAGTCTCATCAACACGGTGTTATTGTTGCAATACGTGGTTACTTTGAATCGGATCAGATGCTGATATCTTTACTGCAAACAACAAATAGTCGGGATCACAGCCGGTCAGATAGTATCCATGGAAAGAGAGAAAAATAATATTGCAATCGGGACAACATTTCATCACCTGCATGCTGAAATTCCCTTGAAATGGATTCAGACATAATTTTAAACTTCCAATGTTTAGGTGCTGCTCCGAATGCCCTTACATTCTGAGTATCAAATATCACATTCTTTATAATAAATTCCTTCTAGTTTATGAAAGGTTAAATGGTCTGTAGTTCTCCATTGTCCCACGTCTGCCTTTTTTGCTCAAATGGAATGCATTTTTTAATCTTCGAAAGTGATAAGAAGAATAAATTGATTGGCAACACAATCGGTAGATATATTGCTCCTTCCTGCGAAATTCATCAATACTCAATCTTCCAGATACTAACATGCCACTGAAATGCATGCTTTCCGGGTTTAATTGCAAATGTCCCATGATCCCGTGGTATTTCCGAGAGATTTTCTGTATCTTTCTCTGGGAGACGTGTTATAACTCACGCAAACATCTTTTCATATATTCAAAGCCTGGAAATTATTTTTAACGTTTGTATGAGTGTCTGTTTCATCCAGCTTATACTTTCCTAGGCTCAGAGAGATGGATACAACTTCAGCAGATGTCCTCGTACCTGATAGTGCATTCGTTCCACTATGGGAATTTTCTTCTCTTACAGGCATTTATTCACATACTACTAATTGCTGATCAACTACTCAGCAGCACTGTCCAGACGATATGTGACTGGGGCTCGTGATTGGGCTGAGTGCCCACTTGCTCATTGTAGGGCAATGAACTTTAGCTAATTGTCAAATGATTGTAACCTACACAACCACTCAGCTCTCTCTATATGGTCGGAGTGAGTTTTGACCATAAGGTCGCCTTGTCTCTTCCCTTGAGCACACGAATAAACAGTCAATAACTCAAGATTTGTGTGGCACAGGTTATTGTCCCGTGAAATTGGACCGCGACAAGCGAGTCACCCACAGCATAATATTATCCCAGTTCTCACAGTTGGAGACGTCTGCAGGACTTCTATTACACGAGGTTTTTGGACCTGAAACTTTTATTTTTTCCTTTTATTTGCAACCTCCCTGAGTCGGCGATTATGCTTTAACTTGAAAAGGGAGACAAGAATTCTTCCCTTAAACAATGGGGTAAAGTTTTGAGTTGAGAAGTGAGAGGCGGTTTCCTCCCTGAAGATACGTGGTTCTGTGTTTTCTTTACTATTACGGGATTGTGTTTTGGTTGAAGAAGGTAAACGACGTTTTGTCCCTGAGCCTACGATGTTATATGGTTTTTTTCACTAATAAGAGGTTGTGTTTGAGTTTAGAAGGCGTACACGGTTCCTCATTGAATGTACGGGGTCCTGCGTTGTTTTAATTACAATTTTCTCGCCACAACACAGGAGAGTTTCACTCACCGCTGGCGGCGTTTCCCTAAGTTGCCCGCCAGAGTGTTTCTCTTTTGGCTGTGGTTCCAGAGACTTTTTTTCATTTTGTTTTGATCCCGCAGGATCGTTTTCTTTTTCCTCTTACAAACATTGAGCTTCGGGCAACGGCCTGTGGCAAGAGCGATTGCTTTTGGACGGTTTCATAAAAGTCCCCCAGCATTTTGTCCTTTGAGGCGACTAGCATGAGTAGAGAGCTGGGTTCCCTATTAAGTACGGGCTGTTCTGAATCTCTGAAGCAATCTTGGGTTGAAGGAGACTGCGCCACACTTTGTGTTTAATTCGGCGGTGTTTGCCTTGCGTTGTTGGGAGGGATCCCGATGTTTGTTGTCTGAATCTGTTTCTCTGTTGTATCTGTTTTGGCTTGTCATGCTTTGCTGTTTTGTCTTGTTTCTGTGTTCGGCTTTGGCCTGTTTGTTTTGGTGTTTGTCCTTTGCTTCCTGTTTTTCTTTTCTTCCATTCCAGGATAGTGGAATCGCTGAATTCTAAATGAAGGAGGATGCCTGCCGGCAGGGACAAATGAAACTAATCTCGCTGATCATAGTCTATTTGCATCTCGAGCAAAACAGAAGCGTCGTGGTAAATATGCTCCAATCAAGGCAATAGATATCCTGGTTCTTCCAGGTCACCAGCCGATAATCTTTAAGAGATGATATATAGTGGGCGTTTGATCTTTTGTCCCGTTCAAAAATAAAAAGGAAAGCTCGCCAGGGACAAAATGCTCCGAGACAGGCTAATACAATTCTCGCTAATCGGCCACAAGATATTGGCGTGATTACTGAACCGGATCCTAGTTTCCGGAACGAAAGTGATGCTGAAAGCATCTTAGGCTTTTCAAAATTAGCTTTTAATGATTTGGTGGATCCAGGGTTTTGACAGGTGAAACCCCGTTTGATAAGCCCTGGACACAATCTGAGGTTCGCAGCATGCTCCTACATGCCCCGATCCGTTAGAGTGTCCAATCTAATTTTTAATTAGCTTACAAATCTGCAGTAATTCCAGTTGCTTACTTCAGAATTTTATGAATTTAGGCAATTTTTGGGCAAAATTGGGCAATTATTAAATGCTCAGTTGTATTTCCCCGAGGTGTTGGACACACGTAGAGGCACGAACAACTTGCCATTTTCATTCTGTTAGAATTGCAAACGAAACTGCTGGAAGGTTTTAGATTTTGGTTTAGCAGCCATGTCACAGTCATGATTTATGAGTCTTAGCACCCCAACTTGAATATTCTGGATTGCGACTACCTCATTACCCTTATAAGCATCATTAGATTTAAAATAATAATGGAAAAGGATATATCAGGTCGAAAAGTTGAAGTTCTAAATTGGAGAAAGGCAAATTTGGACTGCATTAGGCAAGAACTTTCGACAGCTGATTGGGGGCAAACGTTCGCTGGTAAAGTGACGGCTGGAAAATGGGAATCCTTCAGAAACAGAAATAACGGGAACCCAGAGAAAGTATATTCCTGTTAGGGTGAAAGGAATGGCTGGTATGGAAAGGGAATGCTGGTAGGTATAGAAAAAGAAGAAAGCAAATGTAAATTATACACTGGAGAGATCGAGTGGTTCCTTCGAAGAGCATAAATAAAACAGGAGTTAATTTAAGAGGGAAATCAGGAGGGCAAAAGGGAGACATGAGATGGCTTTGGCAATTAGAATTAAGGAGAATCCAAAACGATTTTATATATACATAAAGGATCAAAGGGTACCTGGGGAGAGAATAGCGCCCCCCAAAAATCAGCAATGCGGCCTTTGTGTGCCTTTGGCCGCAGTAAATACGGGAGATACTAAATGAGTATTTTGCATCAGTATTTACTGTAGAAAAGGATATGGAAGATATCGAGATCGAGAAATGGATGGTGACATCTTGCAAAATGTCCATATTACAGAGGAGGAAGTGCTGGATGTCTTGAAATGCATAAAGGTGGGTAAATCCCAACGACCTGATCAGGTGTACCCTCGAGCTCTGTGGGAACCTGGAGAAGTGATTGCTGCGCCTCTTGCTGAGAAATTCTTACCATCGATAGTCACAGATGAGGTGTCAGAAGATTGGAGGTTGGCTGACGTGGTGTCACTGTTTCGAAGCGTGATAAGGACAAGCCAGGGAACAATAGAACAATGAGCCTGAAGTCGGTGGTGGGCAAGTTGTTGGAGGAAATCCTGAGGGACAGGCTGTATATATATTTGGAAAGGCAAGGACGGATTAGGGATACACATCATGGCTTTGTGCATGGGAAATCATGTCTCACAAACTTGATTGAGGGTTTTGAAGAAGCAACAAAGAGGATTGATGCGGGCAGAGCGGTAGATGTGATCTGTGTGGACTTCAGTAAAGCGCTCAACAAAACTTTCCATGGGAGACTGATTCGCAAGGTTAGTTCTCACGGAATACGGGGAGAAATAGCCAGTTGGATACAGAACTGGCTGAAAGGTAGAAGACAGAAGATGGTTTTGGAGGTTTGTTATTCAGAGTGGAGATTAGTGACCAGTGCAGTGCCACAATGATCGGAGCTGGGTCTTCTACTTTTTGTAATTTACATAAATGATTTTAATGCGAGCACAAGAGGTACAGTTAGTAAGTTTGAAGATGACAAAAAAATTGGAGGTGCAGTGGACAACGAAGTGGGTTACTTCTGATTGCAACAAGTCCTTGACCAGATGGGTCAATGGGCTGGGAAGTGGCTGATTGAATTTAATTCAGATAAATGTTAGATGCTGCATTTCGAAAAAGCAAACCTTAGCAGGACTTTTGCGCTTAATGGTACGTTCCAAGGGCGTGTTGCTGAACAACGAGACCTTGGAGTGCAGTTTCATTGCTC
This sequence comes from Chiloscyllium punctatum, assembly GCF_047496795.1. Taxonomy (NCBI): domain Eukaryota; kingdom Metazoa; phylum Chordata; class Chondrichthyes; order Orectolobiformes; family Hemiscylliidae; genus Chiloscyllium; species Chiloscyllium punctatum. The sequence goes on from NC_092773.1 coordinate 41,695,145, forward strand.
CTTGAAAGTGGAGTCGCAGGTTCGATAGGCTAGTGAAGAAGGTATTTGTATCCTTTCCTTTATTGGTCAGAGTATTGAGTACAGGAGTTGCGAGATCATGTTGCGGCTGTACAGGACATTGGTTAGGGCACTGTTGGAATATTGCGTAGAATTCTTGTCTCCTTCCTATCGGAAAGGTGTTGTGAAACTTGAAAGGGTTGAGAAACGATCGACAAGAATGTTGCCTGGGTTGGAAGATTTGAGCTAAAGGGAGAGGCTGAACAGGCTGGGGCTATTTTCCCTGGAGCGTCGGAGGTTGAGTGGTTACCTTATAGAGATTTACAGAATTATGAGGGGCATGGATAGGATAAATTGACAAAGTCTTTTCCCTGGGGTAGGGGGAGTCCAGAACAAGAGGGTTCAGCGTGAGAGGGGAAAGGTATAAAAGAGACCTGCGGGGTAACTTTTTCACACAGAGGGTGGTACGAGTATGGAATGAGCTTCCAGCAGAACTGCTCGTGGCTGGTACAATTGCAAGATTTGAAAGGCGTTTGGATGTATATATGAATAAGAAGAGTTTGGAGGGCTATGGGCCGGGTGCTGACAGGTGGGTCTAGGTTGGGTTGGGATATCCGGTCAGCATAGAGGGGTTGGACTGCAGAGTCTGTATCAATGCTGTACATCTCTATGACTCTATGAATCTCTGAAAGTGGGCACACGTTTTAATGCAGCTGCAGTCATTTCACAGCCGTTGACATTATAAATGAACACTTACTGGTCAGAATTACTTAAGGTTTCTCATCTGGGATTTATATTAACGGATTAGCTCCAGATAATTATAATGGACTGCAGTGTTGAAAACTGTGCGAGTTTTACATTTCCATATTGAATGTTGAATAATTGAATTTCCATTGGTGACTCTTGAAGTGTCTTCATCACTTGTTTCGTTTCCACCTCTGAATTACCGTTAATCATTTATTGCATTTTATTTTCAGAATCAATTGTACTGGCCATGAATCACAAAGTCATAATTATTTGGCAGGGTTGATTGGTTTTATTTCTTTATACATTGTCAGTGATCTATGTCCTCGCGTAATTTGAAATGCTGTTGCATTCATTCATTGTTAACTAAAGAATGGAAAGATAACTTACCGGCCATTTGAAAGAATTCTGCAGTGATAGGGCGATAGAGATATGTGCACCAGATGTAACTAGCACAAGCTTGGAGATGTTCTTAGTTGACCTTGAATGGGTCGAAACAAAATTTTAAAAAAACAAAGGGAAACAGTGTAAGGCCACTAAGGCTGAGGAATTTACAAACATTGTTAAAGAGGAGAAAGTGGGATGTGCAGGTGCTGTAGACAATGGCCAAGAGTATGTTGCCGAGAAAAGCACAGCAGGTCAGGCAGAATCCGAGGAGCAGGAAAGTTGATACTTTTGGCAAAAAGCCTTCATCAGGAATTAGGCTGGCCGACGCGGGTATGGACAGATAAATTGGATGGGTTGGGGCTGAGTAATTTAGCTCGAGAGTGCAATAGGTGGCTGAAGGTGAGGATAACGGTGATAGGTCGGAGGAGAGGGTGGAAGGGATAGATGGGAACAAAGATGGACAGAATGGACAGGTCCTGACGACAGTGCTGAGCTGACAGGTTGGTACTGGAGTAAGGCGGGTGGAGGGTAAATGTGCAAACTGGTGAAATCCAATTTGATGTCCTGGGGTGGGAGGTTCACGAAGTGTCGTTTTTCCTTCAGGCCTCAGATGGGAAGGGACAGCTGATTGAGGAGGCCCAGGACCTGCATGCTCTCGGCAGAGTGGGAGTCGGAGGTGAAGTGTTCGGCCACGGTGTGGTTAGGTTGATTTTTGCGAATGTCCCGGAGATGATAAAAAGGAAAACCCATCGGGAGCAAGTGATTTAGTAAATGACATGTGTGGAAGTACATGTGGAACATTGGTTAATACTAAAGGATTTTTTGCGGCCTTAGATGGAGTTGAGAGAGAGGTGCAGGCACAGGTTTTGCAGGTCATGCGTTGGCAGGTGAAGGGGTCGGGAGAGGAGGGCGGATTGAAAGGGTGCATGATTCTGAGGAGGTAGTTTTGGAGGGAATTTTCATACAGAATGCTGATCGGGCTGGGATGAGAAATATATCTATGGTGGTAACGTTTGTTTGTAGGTGGCAGATATAGCGGATGGTTATGCAGATTATACGGTGAGGTGTAAGGTGAGGAACGGGATTCTGGATCTGTTGCGGTTGGATGGGTGGGTTTCTAGGGCGGAGATGCGGGATGTGGATAAGTTGCACTGCAAGGCATCATCAGTCACGTGAGTGGGAAATTGCTTTGTTTAAAGAAGTCGGCTATCTGGTATTTTTTGTGGTTTTCCTGGGAGTAAATGCGGAAAAGGCGGAGAATTTTGGAATAAAAATAACATTTTTTGCAGGAGGCAGGGTGGGATGTTGCAGTGTTGCGGGTGATAGACTGTTCCATGTCGCCGATAAAAAGGCAGGCATATCTCGGGCACTTACGGGTGACCATGGCTACCACTTTCGTCTGGAGGAAGTGGGAGCATTCGAAGGGAGAAATTGTTGAGTGTGAGGGCCAGTTCACCCAAGGGAATAAGACTGTCAGTGGAAGGGTACTGATGGAGTGATCAGGAGAGGAAGAAATGGAGCGCTTGATGTCCTGGTCATGGCGGGTGGAAGTTTATAGGTACTGTATGTCCATGGTGAAGATGAAGCGTTGGGGGGCAGGGAAACGGAAATCTTGGAGGAGCTACAGGGCGTTAGTGGCTTCCCAAACATATGAGGGGAATTCCTGTCCCTGAGTGGCGGAGGGGGGGGGGTGCGGGTGGGGGTTGGGGGAATGGCAATGAGATGATTTCATTGGGGCACGACTGGTTGAGATGACAGGTCACCAGAGGTGGTCAGGCTTGTAGGTCTTCCATGTGGGTTTGAATCGGGTGGTGAGCAGTTCCTGAAGCGTTGGAAGCTGTGGCTGGGAGATCCCCTGATGTGATGAGGTTGTGTCCGGTCTGGGAGATAATCGTTTGGTGCTGGGAGTGAGGTCGTGGTCGAATGGATGGTAGGAGGAGGTGTCTTTAAGTTGGTCCCTGGCTTCAGCAGTGTACAGGTCAGTGCAGCAAACTACCACTGAACCTCCGTCTCTGCTGGTTTGATGATGAGTTTAACATTGGAGCAAAGGGAGTGGTGGACTGTGCTTTGTGAGTTTAAGACCTTGGAGTGCGGAAGTGTGTGGTCAGGTTGAGGCTGTGAATATCTCGTCGGCATTTCAAATTAAAGGGCTCGAGGGCGGGAAACAACTCTGTCTGGTTTGAGTAGGGAGGTGGAGTATTTTGTAGGTGGGTTATGGGGTCCTTGGATGGTGGGAAGGAGTCTTCGTTGAAAACGTGAGCTCAGAGGCGGACATGGCAGCCGTGTTTGATGTCACATCACATATTGAATTCGTTGTTGTGTGAAGGGATGGGAATAAAGATACAGCCGATATTAATGATTGTTAGTTTGCTCTCAAAGAGGGGGAGATCTGGGAAGAAAGTGAAAACTTGGCAGAGCTAGGGGCCAGATCCTGGAATGGGGCTGGATCTGCGAGGGGGCGGAGACTTTAACGGGGGTGGGCTTCGTATTGGGATACCAGGAATGATGACATTTGAGAAGTGATGATCATCCAGGTGTTCTGGGGACAGTGGTGTTGACAGTGGTGACCTCTGCCATTGTCGCTATGCGGGCAGGCAAACGCCCCCACAATCGCTACAAGGGCCAGAAAACTGTTGCCATCATCATTCCGAGAGCCAGACAGGTGCCACCGTCATCACTACGAGAGCCACAGAATTGAAACCACGATCGGGATGAGGGCCAGAGAAATGCCATTATGATCGCAATGAGGGACAGAAAACCACTGCTGTGATCACAACGAGGGCCAGAAATCGCCACCATAACCACTACGAGGGTAGGAGAACTGCCACCGCTATTGTTATGCGGGACAGACGACTGCTTACGTGATCGTGATGAGGGCCACAGAACCACGACTGCAAATGTTACGAAGGCCAGACAACCTCGGCTGTTATCTGATGAGCGCCAGACAACCGCTGCCATGATCGCTAGGATGGCCAGACAAACTCTGCCCAGATTAGCACGAGAACCAGACACCCCAGGCCATGATCACCATGAGGGCCACACAGTTGCCACCACAATCTATACAAGGGCCAGACAACTGCCACTGCAATGGCTACAAGATCCGCTGCTGTGGAGACCAACACAAGCTTCAAATCTTCTGCAACCACGATGTCACCAGCAGCATCACCTACACCATGGGCTTCACCACATCCATCCCCGCAGCTGCCATCGTCACAACCACTTTAAACCCCACATACCCAATTCAACGCACACCAACAACGCCCCAAGCAGAGATCTCAGTATTACACCCCCCCCCCCCGCACCATAGAAACCGTGGGTAATCATCAATAAGACAAATGGTGGCGCAACTGGACCCCCTCTACCACCCCCACTCCAGTTATCTACATCCAACTCCATTCATGCATCAATGAATTCAATACATGTTGTGACATCGAACACTTCTTCCGCTGTCTCCGACTCCGAGCTCATTTTTTCAATCAACACTCCCGCCCATCTGCCGAGCACAAACTGGTCCGTCTCCAACACACTTCATCTACCTAGACACAACGTGACAGTCCATTACCCGGCCGCAAACTCTTTATATCCAACTGCCACTGAGATATTCACTGCTTAACTCTGTCCATCCCACTCCCCCACTCCAACATCTTATCTTCACAACATGCAACCGTCCACTCCCACTACTCCAACACCAAACTCACCTTCGAACCACTGGACTAGCGGGCTGCAGTAGTAGTTTAGCGCACTGATCTGTACACTAGTGAAGAAGGTTTTGAATTGAAAGACACCTCCTCCTACTGCCCCATCGTCCACGACCTCACCCCCCATCACCAAACCATTACCTCCCAAACAATACACAAACCCATCACCTCAGAGGTTCTCCCACCCACAGCTTCCAAGCTCACAGTTTGTGAACTCCGCACCGCCAAATTCCTCCTCCATCCTAAGATCCACAAGCCCGGGTACCCCAGCACCTATCATCTCAGCCTTTGCGTGCACCTCCAAATTCATGTCCATATGCCTCGATAGTGTTCTAACCAACCCCAGTCAGAGAACACACAACATGTATTCGCGACTCCACCCATGCCCTCGACCTACTCCAAGACTTCAGTGTCCCTGACCCCCAATACCGCATCTTCACCATGGACATCCAGTCACTATACACGACCATCCGTCATGGCCAAGGCCTCCATTCCTTCTGTTATACCCCTCCCGATGTCCCCAACAGTACACTCCCAAACGTTATTCCCTTCGCTGAAGTGGTCCTTATCCTCAAACATTTCTCATTCGAATCCCACTTCATTCAGATGAAAGAGGGAGCCATGGGAACCGCAAGGGCCCCAGCGATGCCTGCCTTGGTCGGCCATTGGAATATACCATCTCTCGTGGTTACACCATCACCACTCTCTACATTATGCTCCGCTACATTGATGACTGCGTCGGCGCCACCTCGTCAACCCATGAGGAGGTTGAATGTTCATTAAATTCACCAACACATTCCACAACACTTTCAATTCATCTGGATAATCTCAGATACCACTCTCCCTTTCCTGGACCTCACCATCTCTACCGACGGTGACAAAACAAACACTGACATTTTCCACAAACCGACTGACACGCGGAGCTAACTGGAGTAAAAGTCCTCCTACCCTGCCTCCTGCACAAATGCTATCTTTTATTCCCAACTGCTCTTCCTCCACCGCATCTGCTCCCAGGGGGACAAGTTCCACCACAGAACATACCAGATGGCCTCTTTCTTTCAAGAAAGCAATCTTCCCACTCACGTTGGGGATGAATCCCTCCAGTGCATCTCAACCACATCCCGCACCTCCACCCTCGAGACCCTCCCTCCAACCACTCAGCTTCTCACCACTAATCTCCTTAGACTTCCCATCATCGTAGAACATTTTTGCCATCTGCAAATGGACCGCACCACTAAAGATATAATTTCCACCACAAACACATCTGTTTTCCATAAAGACTATTCCCTTCACAACATTGTCAGAATCACACCCACATAAAAACCCACCCACCCCTTTCAATATCTTCCTTTGCCACCGCAGGAGTTGCAAAACCTGCGACTACACCTTCCCACTCTTCTCCTTCTACGCCCAAACGAATCTGCCACATTCATCAATGTTTCATCTACGCTTCCACACATGTCTTTTCTACTCTGTTGCTCCCGAAATGGTCTCCTCCACACTGGGGAGACAGGACGCGACATTTAGAGGGCTTCAGATCACACCTCTGGGATATCTGCATCAATCAATCTGACCACCCCCTGGCCAACAGTTCAACTCCCCTTCGCACTCTGTAGGGGAGATGCAGACCGTAGGCCTCCTCCATCGTCAATCCCTCACCACGCGACGCCTGGAGGAAAAACGCCTTATCTTCTGTCTTGGGGTGCTCCAGCAACATAACATCAATATGAATTTCATCAGTTTCCTCATTTCCCCATTTCCCCACCTGACCCCAGCACCTTCCTCATGACACGTTCCATCTGTGTATCTTACTTCACACCTGTGCAACTCCACCCGCCGCTCCGACATATCATTGCTTTCCCCATTTCAGCTAGCTTCACCCCAGCCCCTCCCTCCCCGTCTCTTTCCTGATGAAGGGCTTTTTTGCCCCAAAACGTCGATTCTCCTGCTCCTCAGATGCTGCTTAACCTTCTGTGCTTTTCAGCACCTCACTGTTGACTAAACACAAAGACATTATGCTCTTTAGGAATACCAAGCCTATGGCTGGCTTCCTGCCGCTATTTGAGGATGGTGATGACACTGATAGGAGTGAGGAATGGGGACTTTATTCCAGGATACACAATGATCCGTTAAGATCACCTAATTTTCCCCAGTACCCTCCCTCATTACAAACCTTTCCTTCTTTTGAAACTAAAGCATCCAGTCTTCATGGCGAATATCATGGGAATGTGCTGGCTGAGCTATTCTAAACCAGCCGCCATTCGGGTAATCAGAGTCATCAGAGCGAGATACTGAGTGCATGATCAAAATGGCCCAATTTGCTCAATATGTCCAAAGGATGATACAGTTGTCAAGTCAGCAGAGTTCTGGGAGTGGCCTGAATCCGAATGGTTTGTGTTATTAAACTGAAATAGATGGTCCCTCACTAAGGGAGGTGCCATACAGCCCACATTTGGAAAATAATCGAGAAGCTGATTCACTTTCGTTTCACCCGATGTTTCTTCCTTGTGCTGTCACTGACATGATCCAAACAAACAATATGAACGAGTCCTGGAATTTCCAATCGCAAATGGGGCGAGCAGTGATTTTCTATTGGGATGGCCACAGCTCGACTGAACCACGACGCGACTTATCGGTAAAAGTGATTATGTCCAGTGCCCTCGCGATCCCGCATACTGTCGACTATGCATTAGACGCTTGATTGGGAACAAGGTATCCACTGGGGCTGGAAGAAACCTACGATGACCACCCAGGGAGCACTGCTGAGCAACCCTTTCACAAGGGGACCCTGGATATGGGGACAGGCAGGCCTCAGTCCTGTACTTTTACGACTGGGGACAAATCAGCTATGACTCCTGGGGACGAATGACGAGCCTTTGCTTTAACTGTGGAAATATAACCACTGTGTGGGCGATGCGTTCTGAATGTACACTTGTCGATAACCTGGTGATCAGTATGCTTACATCCTAGCAAGGAGAAATTCTGTGAATACACACTGGCTGTCGTGGTATTTTTCATGTGACCCACGATAACGGAGACTTGTGGGAACTCACTGAATTTAACCTCCAAGTGGCATCCTTTTTGTAATCCTGGTTTGTCTAATAAGCCTGGCGGTTATTAAAATTTTCGACTCACGCAATCTCGAAAGGAAACGAGCGGGTAGTAGCTGTTGCCAAGCAGGCAACATTACACTCCACTCTTCTCGTCCCATTAGTTGTCCAGCCATAACCGGTTAGAGACAAGGTAAGGAAGGGCAATTCAGACCTACATAAGATACAGTAATCACAATGGAAGACCCTGCGGAATTTCACAACCTATGGCTTCAAAAAGGGTTATCCCTCGATTCTCAAACCATAATGTGGGTGGGCACTGCTCGAAATTTTGTCTTCCTTAATCGCTGATGCCTGTTCGAGTTGATCTCCTCACTCACGTGGGAGAGGAGTGAATAGTCAATACTTTTTTGCAAACTTGGTGGCACCTAGGTGTTAGAAAGCGGCTGAATAAAGAGCTGAAGAATGACTGATTTGTCGAAGAAAAAGACAAATGCTGTAAAGGGAATGTTCTGGTTTTGTTGAACCAGTTCCTTGCGTCCTGGGACATTTAATAGTCTGCAACTTGCACTGATAGAATTACATTGCATAGATTTTTATAAATGTAGTCTAATAATAGCAGATGTTTGAGTAGATTAAAGAAAACAATCCTACCGACTGACGACGCAGCGACAATAATGTTGAACAATTGGAAAATACCTGCATCTGTTCATCAAAACACTTCAAAGTTTATTTTCACATGTACGCCAAGCCAAATACTTATGACCGGGACCAATTGGAGCCTTGGTGAAAAGGTCTGTGCCTTGACGTGCTGGTCATCTGTACTTCAGGCAAGGTCAGTTGGAGGCACAAAAGGACACACGCGATGCAATGCAAAAGAGTGTGAAACGCCGGAGGAAAACCAGAAGGTCCTGAAGAGAGACCGGTTCAGCGTCCTTCCGTGAATGGCTCAGCCTGATCTCTCTGCCTTTCGCGACATTCTTTATTTTCTTTCTTTCACTAACTATGATTAAATGGGACACAATAGATAACCTGATAACCTCCAAAAAACAGGAGTCACATACTTTAGTTTGTGCACAAAATTTCAAAAACTTTAGCTACTGGGCATACACTCATATCCCCATCCAGTCCAAATTCGCACCATTGAGCCAGTATCGAATTAGGGCGGCTTGCAGCTTTCCCTTGCATTTGAAACTTCTGGACGAGAAATCGAAGTATATCTACACACAATCCCATATTTGATTCAGTTCACTGTCGTCACCCACCTCTCCAGCGCACTCGTAGGTGCCCCGATTTCCCCTTCCTGATGAAACCCCCGATGATGATCCCAGTCCGTGTAGCCTTCTGCCCCTTTCCTTTCTGAACCTGAGGATGATCTATCCGATCGCTAATCTCCACCCCTGAAAGTCACCCGGCTCTGAGTACAGACCTCATTTTGCTGACTGCTCCAATCTGTTCAACCGAAAAAGTGCTTGGGATTATGAAAGAAAATTTTACCAGATTATTCAGACATGTCTGTGGAAGCCATTTTTTACACAAAGCAAACTTTGCAGAAAAATGCATACTGCTGACCCTGCAGACTGAAACTGAGCTGTTTTATTGGATTTAAATCAAGTGTAATTTTCATGGAAACAGCCTTCTAAATGTCTTCTGAACCCTCCACAACCTAAAATATCCTCAATATAACACGGTAAGCAATATTTGTCATAGTACTCCAGGAGAAGCCTCACCATTGGCATGTCCAATTTGGACATGATGTCCCAATTACTATGACCGAAGATCTGTGCAATTACAACAAGCAGGCCAAATGCCTACTTAACCTTCTTAAATGCTATTGCGATTCCTGAGACTTGATTGACGAAAGGTTATTTTTGGCATCTAAATATCCTCAGATATCGATGCTTCAGGCGGGAAGTAAAGGGAGGTAAACGGAATGAAGAAGCATATGTCAACGGATTATGACATGATGTCGGAGCAACAGCATGGTGGCGATAGGAGATCTTAGCTTTCCAGATTGTTTGGTATTTACGTAGCGATAGAGGTATGGATGGAGATGAATTTGTACGGAGCATCCAGTAGTGTTCTCTATCGCAGGATGGAACTTGTCCAACTTGCGAAGGGGCTGCAATGAACCTGGTTTTGGGGAATGAATCTGGCCAGGTGTTTGAAGTTTCAGTCGAGAATTACTTTGGGAATATTGGTCACAATGCCGTGAGATTTACAATATTACAATACTTATGGACAAAGACCAGTGTGGACCAAAATGAAGTTGCTAAATTGGGAGATATCCAATAATACCAAAACTCGGGAGGAGATTGAGAAGATAGATTGGGAGAAGGTGTTTGAAGGTAATTCCGTATTTGATATGTGAGAGGTCTTTTCAAGCGATGTTGATTCGAGTTCAGGAGAGATAGGTTACTGTGAAAATGAGGGATAGAAATGTCAAGTTAGGGAACAATGGATGATCGGTGAAATTGTTGCGTTAGCTAAGAGGAAAAAGGAAGCGTGCACAGGGTTTAGGCGACTGAAGACAGACGAAGGTTTGTAAAAATATCGGGAATGTATGACCAACCTGAAACGGTGAATTAAGAAGGCTAAATGGGGCCATGAGACATGCACGTTTAAGGAAAATCTCAATCCTTTTTAATCATGAAAGGAAAAAAACGTGCAACTAGAGTAAGGATTGGCCCAACAAGGGCGAATCAAAATTGTTATATTTGGAGTCAGTGGGAATGCATGTGATTCTTAATGAGTACATTGCATCGTTACCCACCCGGGGAGAGGGGAATGTCGGTTGTAAAGGGTAGGAGCTATTACCATTTGGAGGAAAATAGGCTTATCAATGTGAGGCGACATGATATTTTGCAGAGGATGTCATGTCTTACAAACTTAATATAATTCTTTGAGGAAGTGACAAAGTTGATGTCGAGGGAAGAGCTGCAAATGTCATGTACGTGGACTTCAGTATGGCGCTTGATGTCATTCCCTGGTGGACAATGGCAATTCGCGTGGGGTCAAGCGTGTATTAGCTCAATGAATAGAGAAATGGCTTGCAAATATGAGACAGAAACGAATAGTGGAATCGCTTACTCAAAATGGAGAACTGTGACCAATAATGTCCCACAGGGATTGGTGCTGGGGCTACTTTTCTTTTGATGTACATACTTATTTTGGAGAAAGATATAAGTTGCCTGACTAGCAAGTTTCCAGATGACATTCCAACTGAGGGATTAACAGAAAGTGTAGAGGTCTTTTAGAGAACACAGGAGAAAGTGAGGACTGAAGATGCAGAGTCGCGAGTGTGTTGCTGGGGAAGCAAGGCAATTCAGGCAGCATTCGAGGAGCAGGAGAATCTATGTTTACAGCAGTAGCCTGTTATCAGGAATGAGGCTTGTGGGCCGGGTGCTGAGAGATGAAAATGAGAGGGTGGTATTGGGGACAAGGTGGCTGAGAAAGGGATAGGTGGATGAAGGTGAGGGGTAATGATGTTGGTCAGAGCAGGAATTGGAGGGTAAAGATGAGGAGGCCGGTGCCGTGTGGGCCGCTTGGGACTCGGATAACGTGTGGGTGTGGGGAAATGACGAAGCTGTTGAAACCTATATTTAGCCGGTGTGGTTGCAGGGTCCCAAGGCGGAATATGAGGTGTTCCTCCTCCAGGCGTCAGTTGGTGTCAGTTTGGCAGTGGAGGAGGCCCAGGACCTGTGTGTCCTTGATAGAGTGGGAGGGGGTGTTGAAATATTCAGCCACGGGGTGTGGGGTTGGTGGGTATGAGTGCCACAGAGATGTTCTCTGGAATGATCTGCAAGAAGGCATCCTTTCTCCCCGAAGTAGAGGAGCCCACATCGGATGCAACGCTTGCTGCAGATGACATTGGTAGAGGTAGAGATAAATTTTTGAAGGAGGTGACAGGATCCTTGTGTTGTGTTTGGATTGAGATGAGACAAGTGGCGTGGAGACAAGTTTTCCAATTCCTGCAGTGGCAGGGCAAGGTGTCAGGAGTAGTGTGCGCGCTGATGGGGGGCGTGGACGTGACAAGAGAGTCAAGGAGGGGAAAGTCTCTTTGGGACGCTGATTGTAACAACGAGGAACATATATCTTTGGTGGAGGGGTCCGTTTAGAGGTGTAGGACGTCACGGAGAATGATGCAATGTATGTGGAGGTTGCTGGTGTGGATGCGGAGGAGCGGGAATACTGACCTTGTTGTATTTGCAGGGGTGGGATTCAATGGCAGTGGTGCTTGACGTCGAGAAGCTGCACTGGAGCGCTTCATTAATCCTGTGGAAATTGAAGTTACTATCTCAAAAGAATGAGGTTATCTGGGAAATTCTGAGGTAAAGTTAATCATCCTGGGAACAGATGTGGCAGAGCCGGAGGAATTGAGAATAAGGGAGGAGGCGTAACTTAAGGAGCTGTGGAAGTCGGTGGGCTTGGAACAAGAGATCAGGGTTCACCTGAACAATCTCGTCCATCAGCCTTCCTTTCCTGAACCGTCCATCACCATCTCCAGCGACCAACTAACCACAGACATCTAATACAAATCCACCGAGTCCCACAGCTACCAAGAGTACACCTCCTCCCTCATTGCTTCCTGAATAAACGCCACCCCTTCTTAAATATAGTTAATGTCCAAGCCTCGACAGCCCTTTGCAGTGAGGAATTACCACAGATTCCTTACCATCTGAAAAAAAGAAATTACTCTTCGTCTCCATCATGAAAGCGTGAGCTCTTTCTGGGATTTTATGCCCCCGGTTACATATTTTTGCACAAGTAAACAAAGGAAGTGGCAACGTTAATCTTTGAGGGTAAGAAATGTGGAGTGGTGCATATCTGATTGGAGGTCTGTGGCCAGTCGTGATTCGCACAGATCAGTGCTGGAATTGCTACTTGCTTTTTTCATTAGTAAGTAACATGGAAATTTCCAGAACCTGTTGGTAATTTTGCCGTCGACATTTGGAAAGGCATGTTCTAAATGGTGATATTTGATGAAAATAGTGGGCAGTGAGGATATATGTTGAAGTTTGCAGCAATATGTTGATCAAATGAAATGCTGGACAGAGAAATGGAAAATTCAATTTCATCGGCAGAAATGTGAGGTGATGCATTTTGGGAAGTCAAAAGGAAGAAAAAATTGCACTGCAAATGACCAGACTCTAAGTAACATTCATACACAGTGGGATTATAGATGAAAATCATAGCTCTCCGAAAATAAAAACACAGCAGGATAGATAATAAGGAATCAGTATGGCACGGTTCCCTTTCTCGGTCGCAACGTTGAGTCAAGACATTTGCACGTCATATTGTGACCAAGTAAAACTTCAAATCAGCCACGTTTGCAATGTTGTATGCAATTCTCATCGCCCCACTATAGGAAGGATGTGGAGGCTTTGGAGAGGATGCAAAAGAGTTTTACTGTTGCCTCGATGAGAATGTGCTACGATAAGGAGAGTTTGGACGTACTTGAATGTTTTGCTTGAGTGTCGGAGTTGGAAGGTCGACCTGATACAGGTTTATATCATCACAAGAGGTGTGGATAATGTGGATAATCGGAATTTCTTTGCCAATCTGGAAATTTAATATTATAGGACTCATCAGTTTACGATGAGAGTGAGAAATCTTAAACGGAATGACTGAATAAAGATCTTTTTGTCTAAAGTGGGGCGAAGCAAACCATAAGGTGGTTGAAGCGGACATCGGAGCAGCATTTTGAAGTGGCACTTAGATAGAAACGTGAACGGGCAGACAATAGAGTGGTGTGGACCACGTGCAGGCAGATGGGATGAGTTTGGAATGACATCATGGTCGGTAAAGCTGTGGTGAACGAAATGGCCTATTGATGTGCTTTCCTGTTCTATATTCTACCTTCCCAGCATCTACCTTCTCAAAGCCCTTCAGAACCTTGGATCTTTCATCAAGTTTGTCATTATTCTTTCAAATGTCAATGTGTTCAACCTTAATATATTCCAACTCTTGTCATCAGAAAATCCCTTCATTCCCATGATTAGTCGAGTGAAAATTCTCTGACTCTCCTCCAATGGAAGAATATCTTTCCTTTGGGCACTCACGCTGTTCATGATATTCTAGGTGTGGTCCGACTCGTACCTCAGCCTTGATTTTCTTAGCACATTTTCCAAACAATATCTAATCGGTGATGTCTATTGTCTTGTCAACATAAATCCTGTGTAGCGGGTCTTTATGGCTAATTGGAACATCAGAACATGGGATTGAGGGGCATCAAATTCAATCCTTTGGTACGACTCTACCAGTAAATATGGTCATGGCTCATCTCTTTGTGCTCCCCGATGCATTATTCTATCAATACATCATTGTCCCTCAATCACCCGTCTATCAATAAACAAATGAACTCAGCTTCGGTACAATTTAAATTTCCGACCAACACAAATTTCTCGAAGGACAATTATCAACTGACTGAATTCCCAATCTGTGAATTTCTTCTCTGTTCTGACTCAGAGCGTCACCATTTCATTCTCAAATTCCACTCCTCCAGTGATCGCAACAGATTTTAATTGTAACCAGTTTGATGACTTGGCCAATGAAAAAGGACTCAGACTGGTTCAGGTTCAGTGAAAGGTACAATCAGGCAGGTTTTAATAGTCAACCACAAATATATGTTAGAACCAAAAGGAGGAGCATTGTGGATCTGTGGTCAGCATTGCTGCCTCACACCTCCAAGGAGTTGGGTTCATTTCCAACATCGGGCAAGCCGCGATGTGAATTTTGCACAATATATCAGTGTCTGTGGGTTTTTCGTTCAAATGGTTCAATTTCCTTCCGCAGTCCAAAAACATGCAGATTAGAGTGAACTGGCCATGATAAATTGCTCATAGTTCCCAGGGATGTGTATCGTCGGTGGGTTAATCATGGAAAATGTAGGGTTACAAAGATAGGGTCGAGGAGCAGCTCTGGGTGAGATACTGTTCGTTGGCTCCCTGTGGGCTCAATGGGGTGGACTGTCCTACTTCCACACTGCAGAGGTTCTTTTAGAATAACAATAGATTTTGACTATACAAACACCCCCGGGGTAAATACCTGATCCACTCTGCTCAAGGTCTTGTATGTAAGAGTAAGATTACCTCTCATTACAAGAGTAACCTTTTCAAGCCTCCATAAAATAATCATTCTTCACAGGAATACGTAAAGTGAAACATCTCTGAAATACTTTCAATGTGAGTATATACTTTCTCAGGTAATACACACAACAAAGTATAACTTCACATACTAAACAGTAGGTTTACATTAGTTTTCTCAGAGTGCCTTGAGAACAGTCTTCCCCACAGAGTCTTGGACGTAGATTTATTTTTGAGGCAAGATTCATTAATCGTATGTCCACGGCGAGTGGACATAAATGTGCAGTGTTGGAGAATATGTTGACACTGGTACCGTATGAGATGGCTCCACATCATCCAGGAATATAGTGCAAAACAAAGAGGTAATATAAATTTTTTTTGAGGGGGGTGTGTGATCCCAGGTAGCCACAATCAAAGCACAGGCTAAGTCGTGCTCTCACCCACTCCACATACCATTTTAACCCTGTTCAGTGGAAATAACAAAACACGGCAAAGGATGAAGGAAATCCCAACACCCGGGGCACCCGTCAGAAGCATCGGTTGTACCTGCAGCTGCAGTGACAATCGCCTCTGCTCATTCGATGGATCGATCACTTACCGGTCTACATTGAGGACTTCACGAAGAGGTGTGAAATGATTGAAGCCATAAATGAAGACATGTTCAGCAGTAGGCTCGATCCAGTTCTCACACAAGCTCCAAAGACATGAGCAGCAAACTGAAAGCCTTGAAAATAGAACTGACAAAGGCAAACGAAGAATTGAAGTGGCAGAGACTGAAGTCGATCCCTCTGAGGAACGGATCCAAAACCCTTGAAAAAACAGGCCCGTTACTTAACTGAATAACTCGACCTCGGCTACAGGGGCATGAAAAGAAATCTCACCATCGGTCTGCTAGACTGGAATGAAGGCCGTCAGCCAGTGAGTTTTTGTTTGCGAATTGGCTGTCACGATTCCTTCAATTAGATGCTGAAACGGATCGGATGACGATAGAGAGAGGCAGTCGGGCTACAGCCTGCAGGCAATCTCGAATTAGCGCCTTCGCCTTGAAGGTTATCGATGTTATCAAGAAAACTAAGGGAACTCGGGATTCAGTATTCCTTTAGGTACCGAGCGGTGCTCTATATAAATTCAAATAGGTCCTCGAAATTACTTGACCATCCAGTGAAAGCGAAACCTTTGTGGACACTTTACATTGGGCTGAATGATTTAAAAATACAGATAATCATGTTTTTAATTCTGAAAGAATATTTGCTGGATTTTTCAGTTATCAACCAGTGTTATATTATTGTCGGGAATGGGGAGCGTGTTCATTTTTATCTTCCTCTGGGTGTGGCGCAAGCTGGTGGTAGTTATCAATGTGGCTGTGATGACTAAACGCCCCCGATGGTCTGCTTAAGCCTGTTTTTGTAATTAATTGCCCTGGATACCATATTGGTAGCGAGGCAGAAGATGAAGTTTTGGGGTATGTGAATGCCCCCAGTGTGCAGTGTTTAGATGCGTTTCTTTTTGTGGTTTTGTATGTAAGTAGTTTTGGAAGGTTTTGAGAGCATGTTAATTGTAGTAGATTTAGTCTGTGTAGTTTTTAGGCTCCATATTTTTTTTTTCATTGATGCTCGGCGATTTGATGTTGGAGTCCTTCCTCTCTGGATTTCGAATGTTGTTACAATGTGTTCTTCCTAATGATGTATTGAAATGGTGTACCTGGAATATTCAGGGGTGCCATTCGCCAGTCAAGATGCAAAAAGTTACTCTCTCCTATTAAAAAGGTGAGGGTTGATCTGACTCTATTGTGGGAAATCCACCTTGATGACAAGAACGGTTGAATTTACAGCAGGGTGGGTTTGGTAGAGTCTATTTCTCTTCTCTTAATATCAGGAGTAGCGGAGAAGCCATACTTCATAGGACGAATCTTCCATTTAAATAGTTAGATAGTACACGACAGTCAGAGAAAGTTCATAATCCTCAAAGACTTGATATGTGGGAAATAATACGGTATTTCGAGTGTTTATTTGTTGCGGCACACCCCCTTAAATTCCTGGCAGATGCATTTTCAAATTAAGTAATCTTGCATCGTCACACATTAATGTACAAGTAGATGTCAATAGTCTTGTGGACCTCACGGTGGACAGACGCCCAAGAGTTTCCAATACCCTCTTTGCAAACGAATGAATTCGTAGATTTGTGTGCGGAACTAGGGCAGGCGGATATTTGGAGGGGTTTCCAGCCCCAAGGTCGAGATTTTACTTTCTTCTCTCATCTGCAGAAATGCCAAAGGAAGTTTGATCACTTCCTCAGACCCTGCAGCAATCTCAGATTCGGTGGTGTCCTGCGCAATTGGGAATATTGCCATTTCTAACCATGCAGTGGTATATTTATTGGCTAAGAGTATGGACAATATAACAGTGTAGAGACACTGGCAAACTGATCTCTTTTGTCTGAAGGGTTATAGGTTCACTGTCTATTTCTGTGACGATTCCAGAACTTCCTGAGGCATGAATTCAGATTTAGGCAGTAATCCATCCACTCTATGGGAAATAGCTCAGGTTTCTGACAAGGAAATAATTATATTTTTGGAAGCTACAGAATGGGGAGCAGCAGCACTTACTCGAGACACGGTTGTGTGCAGAAGCGAGGGCAGACTTCGATCATCCCTCAGTGGCTGAGCGGCAGATGATCACAATGCTTCGGTCGACATTGAATTCCATGCTCACTCAGAGAGCCAAGAAGGAATTTTCTTTTGTAAAACAAAGGTTGTTTGAGCATAGTCCTAAGCCGCGCAAGTGTTTAGCGTATCTTGCCAGGAATAAGAGCGCCTCCAAGTCATTACCTCAATTAGGAAAGGTACGGGGACCGTTACCTGCGATTCCAAAAAGATTAAAGCAGCAATTCGGTCACTTAACTCCGAACGATATTAGACTGAACTTTGTGAGGATAGATTAATTAAGATGGAGTATTTTTTCAAGAACTTGGATCTTCCATGAGTAACTTCTGAAGAAGTGTCTGCATTAATGCATCATTGCCAGTGCTGAAGGTGCAGGACGCTGTGAAGCAACATCAGAGTGGAAAGACGCCCAATCCTGACTGCCTTCCCAATGCATGTTGTCAGGGCCATGTTCAATCACTCATAAAATCATTCTGCCTATCAGTATCCTTAAAAGAGGAAAATATATCTCTTATACTGAAGAAAGGGAAGACAAAAGAGCACGGTGATTTTTATATGACCATGTCACCATTAACTGGCGATTTTAAAATCCTATCTGATTCTCATGCATTTCGCCAGGAAACTGTGCTGCTTTCCATTGTCAAAGAGTAGCAGTGTACTGACTTACAAATGCCTATTCTTCCAACAATGTTAGGAGATTACTCAATGTGATCCAAGCGTGTCAACATCAATCTGTAAACGGCTTAAAGGTCTGTTTAGATGCAGAGATGGCATTTCTTTGGGCTGAGTGGTAATGTGTCATCTATTCATTAAAACAGTTTGGTCCAGGTGAAGTTTTATCAAGTGGGTGAGGGTGCTTTAGAGCGATCTTCTGGAAGGGGTTCTCACAATTGATATACGATCTTGTAATTTTCATATTTCCACAGGCAATCGACAAAGTTGTCCCCATTCGCCATTGTTTTTCACATTGGTGTTAGTGTCACTGGCGGAGGCCGACCATACGGGCTTTACAATGGACTGCAGATCTTCCAACATTATTACTAGATTACTCAATATGATTCAAGCGTGTCAACAACGATAAGTGGTGTTTTTCGATGCAGAGAAGGCATTTGATTGTGTTCAGTGGTGGTATGTTTTCTATTCATTAGAACAGATTGGTCGAGGTGAAGCTTTTATCACGTGGGTGAATGTCCTTAAAAAGGACCCTCTGGCCGCTCTTCTCACCAAAGGTGAGCGATCCAATAATTTTAATGTTCCTATAGGCAATCTATAATACTGTATCCTTTGGTCTATGTTGTTTACAATGTTGATAGAACCATTGGATGAGGACACCCGTCGGGACCCCAACATATCTGCCCCAAACATTGGGGAAAAGTCAAGTAAGATTACATTGCATGCAGATGATGCTCTTATCTTGTTATCAAATCCCCCAGTGTTCGTATTTCACCTGATTCAATGCATCAAATCGTTTGACGCCTTTTCAAGCTATAAGATTAATTTTACAAATACGATGGCCATGCCAACTGGAGGTCTTAGGGAAATACCCGATGCCTTGGATGAATGCCGATTTCGTTTTAAAGGTAGAATGTGGTTGTGAGGTCCTCTATTTAGGTGCATTCATTGCTCTTTTATCATTCATTTTACGTGAACGTTGTACATTTTTTGTCAAAATTCAAACAAGACCTTCGAAGACGGAAGGCACTTCTAATATCTTGTTAGGTGGGATAGATCTAGTTAAAATGATTGTCCTTCCTCTTTTGTTCTCCTCCGTGCTAATGCTTCCTTTGATACTTCCCAGACAAATATTTAGGAAACTCAATATCTAATTTAGCTCTTTAATTTGGCATTGTAATTGATACATTATCGAGAAAACAAAATTTCAACTGTCCCACAGACTGGGGGTTGAGGCTCACCCCCAATTTAAAAGCTAACAGTTAAGCCCTCTTATATCCGATGTTAGTAACTGGTCCTGAGAGGACTCGGCGTCAATATTCTGAGAGGACTCAGCGTTAGATATTGAAGCATCTCAGGTAAAGTGCTGTCTTCTGAGTATGTTGTTCTTAGCAAAAAAAAACCATGAAAGTTCAGGAGTATTGTCATAACGCAATAATTATCAGTACTGTTACAGCATGGAGGGCAATGCGTCATCTCCAGGACAACACAGCCAAAACCACATTTCTTCCCCCTATACTTTGTATACTGGGTTGTTAACCAGTAACAATGGATTCTGGGTTTAAACTGTGGGCAGGGAACATTTATCTTCTTGACAGATTTAGAATCAGAAAACACTCTACAGTGTGGATACAGGCCAATGGGCTCAACAGGTCCACACACACACGAAAGAATACCCCACCCAGACCGACTCCAGTACCAGTCTATATTTACCATGACTAATGTCCCTGTCGTACACATCCCTGAATACTATGGTCAATTTAGCATGGCTAATTCATCTAACATTCACATCTTTGGACTGTGGGAGGAAAATGAATTAAACCCACACAGACACTGCAAAAACTTGCAAACTCTACACAGACAGTCCCCCAAGGGAAGAATCAAACTCGAGTTCTTAGTGCTGTGAATCAGCAGTGCTAACCATTGATCTACTGTGCAGTATTTGTGGGTGACCCAATGATGTCCTTTTATCAAATAACTGACAAGTATGGACTACGTCGTGGAGACCTCTTTCTTATTTGCACATCTGAGATTTTCTTCAAAAAAGAACAACACCCTTAATGAATCCTGATAGATCCTTTACAGAGAAGAGGGTGATTAATGCTTAGATCCCACTTTCAGTCAGTCCACTGTATCATTAGTTGGAGAGTGGACTGTCAGACGAGCCTGTGTGACTTTGTGATGTCAAAGAATGAGAGTTGGTGTTCAGATCTCTGGGGAAACCTGGAAGGATATTTGTAAAAATACAAAAAGGATTTTAATATATAATAGGACCCATGTCATGCAGATAAAGCTGCTTCATCGAGTCTATCTGGCCAAGAGTGGCTCTCACACTTCAAAGTGGGGTTTTCGTCAACATGTCCTAAGTACAGAATGACTACGGACACTCTTATTGATTAACTTTGGCCTTGCCACAGGCTTCATTTACATTGGAGGGCAGTTTTCGGTGTGACAGAGAGGGTCTTGGGGACCAAATTGGAGAAGGACCCGGTTTTTCTTTTCCAGTGGCTGTCCAGGGTACCTCCTGCAAATGTGCATTGGGGAGAAAAAAAGAACACCATTACTTTCTGTGGTAGAAAATGTATTCTGTTGTGTTGGGTGTCTGAAAACTCCTCTGATCTGTAAGGTTGGCGTAAGCTGTTCATGGAGCATATCACTTTGGACTTTCTCACAAGTAGATACAGGCTTATCTTCCACTCTACTAAGGGCTTTGGTCTGGCCATGACGGTCTTTTTTAATGAATCTAATATACAGATAGGAAGAATTACGAACGTATGAATGTACACTATGTAAAACCCTCGAAGAACAAGAGCTGTCATGTCGTTAAATGAGCTCCATTATTTATTTATCACTTTTATTTATTTTTGTTTTTCTTCTATACGATGACTGTATTTACCTTGCTGTTTTGTATGTACATGCCCATTGGTGTAATGCTGCTCAATTTGTACAGTTTTTGAGTTGTGTTCATATTGGTTTATTATAAAATTAATAAATCTCTTTCTCAATAACAAACATTTAAATATTAAAATGTTAACATTGATAGAGAGTCCCGTAGGACTCTCATTGGAGTGACCACAAATGGTCGTTTAAATTAAGGATCAGCACATTTCGGGGGAGGGATGAGGTTGAGAAAGCGGTCTCTTAATGGTAACCTCAGTCAGTTTGGGGAATTCAATCTGTGAATTTGACCTGTCTCCACATCACAAACCAGCCGTCAAGCCAACTGAGTGGGAGATGATTACTAACTGCGATTGGATTTCGAAAGCCATAAAATACGTTTAGATTTCTGATTGGTCTGTGTAATGCATGCTTACTATTACATGAAAGGGTGAACCTGATCGAATATATTGGAGAGTCAGTCCTCTTGGGAAATGCCTCCAGAACACATCCTCGATGAAAACCTGGGTAAAAGTGCCTGACTGCCGTCTGGTCAGTGAGAGGAACACAGGGGGTTGAACGAATGAAAGTTCCCGTAACATGGAGCTGAGAAAACATACAGATCAGCCGTAATCGAATTAAATGCTAAACCACAACTGAATGTCTATATGGACTCACGATGGATTTGAATTGCAAGTGATTTTAAAAACATACAAATCTACTCCTCCCTCTTATGTTTCCACACTGGGGCACTGGGGCATTTTCCTGAAACTGGGAATTAATTGGAACATTATTTGGGGCATTCCCTCATCTGCACTCTTCACAACATTCTCTAACAGTTTTGAGGGCTATCACAAAAGCAAGACAGAGAGAGGGTTCATTCTGCCTGCAGCAGTGAGAGTGGTTCTGCCTGCAACAGTGAGCATGGGTCTTGTTCAGGGTTAAGCGCCATAACAGACATGGTGTGAGTTTGAGATGGCAGAGCGAATATAGTGGCATTGATCCTGACAGAGTGGGGAAGTTTATTGATTCTTGTCGTGGATTGCTGGACATATATTCAGATTGCAGATACTGCACTGAGCTGCACTGTGAGCTCAGACCATGGGTCTGATAGGTCTGGTAGCTTACCCCCACTCCCCCGCAGTAAGCGAATTGTCCCCTCTGAACTAACCCATCAACAGGCCCTCTACACCCCTGTCGGCAAACATTGGTGCAATTGCCCCTTATCTAACATTCTCGGGGTAAACTATGCAGGGCAGCTCTGAATTGAGAAATCTCAACCGTGTGCTCATTGGTCTTTTAAAGATGATACCTGTGCCTGGTATCACAGAAAGACAAGGCCATCTGGGTAATGGTGATTACCTCCAGCATAATGGGTGGAGATGCAGCTGGCATTGAATTTAGGAAAACCAGTGGGTGGTATTTCAGTTAATGAGGTGAGTTCAATATGGTAGCACCAGGAAACGAGCTCAGCTTGATGCAGACAATTCCTCTGTCAAACGCAGTGAAAATATCACTGAGATAAATTATTATTAAATTCAGCTCAATAAGTCGAAAATTCTCCTGACCAACTGAGGCCTTACCAACGTCCTGTGCATCTGCAACACAACGTCACAACTTCTATACTCAATGTCCTGATGATGGCCAGTGTGCCAAAAGCCTTATTCACAGCCTTGTGTATCTGCGACTCCACTTTCAGAGAACCATGCACCTGATATGCAAGGTACGTATGCTCCACTGCACTCCTTTATGGCCGAGCATTAATCATGAAACTACTACCTGGATTTCCCTTCCTGTGTATCGGTATCCTGGGGCCTCATTGACTTTGAGATTTCTGGGTGCCCCACACTCAAATATTTGCATGACTGCCTCCTGTCCCTGTCACGTAGTCTGGTGCAACTGAATGATTGCTTTGTATTCCTGTGTACCAGTCTCGACCAGTTGAGGGATTGCCTTTTGTCGCTGTGTACCAGTCTCTAGTAGAGGAATGACAGCCTACTGCCTCTGTGTCCCAGTGTCAGGCAGTTGAATGATGCCTCTTATTTATTTGTATTATTCCCGAGCAGCTGAATGATTGTCTGCTGTCCTTTGTCCCTGTGTCGAGAAGTTGAATGACTCCCTTCTGTTCCATTGTCCCAATCTCGATCCGTTAAATGACTGCCTCCTGTTCCTGTCTCCTAGTCTTGGGCAGATGAATGACTGCCTCCTGTTCCTCTGCCCCAGGCTTGCGAAAATAGATGTCCTCCTCCTGTTCGTGAGTTAAATGCTCCAATGGCTGTTCGTTCTCCTGCTTCTCCTGAGTAACGGGTTCCATCAGTTTTGTGTTATCCTGCTGCTCCTTTCGAGTGGAATTCATGAACTAATTGGCCTCTTCACATTCATCGCAGTTACTGTTGACTTAAAACCTTTCACCTGCATCTGTAACAAGTCCTCAAAATCTAAATGTTATACTTTTGTATTTTACTCTCAGTAATTCAGCAAGCATGCTGACTGACAGATTTCTGAACCTGAATGATCTCTTCCTGTCATTTGTTTCACACTCAGATGAGAACAGTGTCTCAGAGATGTACAGCACCGAAAATGAAATCTCTTCGGTCCAGTTTGTCAATGCCGAATAGATATCAGAACTTAATCTCGTCCCGTTTGTCAGCACTTTGCCCATATATGTCTGAAAGCTTTCTATGCATGTTCACGTCGAAATGCCTTTTAAATTGTGTAATTTTACCTGCTTCCACACCCACTATGTTGCTCACTCTATGTGTCAAAGAGTTGCGCTTCATTTCCCACTTTTAAATCTTTCCCCTTTCCTCAAACCTTTGTCGTCTAATTTTTGACCTCCGCATACTGGGAAAAAAGATGTTGACAACTTTCCTTATCTATGCCGTTTATGATGGCGTAAATTTCTAAGAGGTCACCCCAGAGACTCAACACTTAAAAACAGTCCCAGTCGATGAATAAATGGCATAGTATCAACTATTGATCCTTGTGGCACGCCATTGGACACAGGCCTCCAATTTCAATGAACACACCTGCACGTGCTGTCTCCAACCTTCATGAAATTTTGTATCTAAATAGCTAGCTCATCCTGGATTTCAAGTAGTCTAAACTTGCTCACCAGTCTAGCATGCAGAACAATGTCGATGTCTTACTGATATCCATGAAGACAATATCGACTGCCCTGCGTTCAAAAATCACCTTAAACACTTCTTCAAAAAAAATTCAACAAGTCAGTGCGGGATATCGCACGGACAAACCCTCTTCATTGCTGACTCTTCCAGATACATATATAGCCTTTCGCTCATAGTCCCCTCCTACAATTTTGTCATCATGGATTTCAGGCTCACCAGTCTATAATTCCATGTTTATTCTTACTTTCTATAATAGTGGCACTATGCTAGCAGCCAGGTGACAGTGAGGACTGCAGATGCTGGAGATCAGAGTCGAGATTAGAGGGGGGCTAGAAAAGTACAGCAGGTCAGGCAGCATCTGAGGAGCAGGAAAATCAACGTTTCGGGCAAAAGACCTTGATCAGCACCACTCTAATCTAGACTATGACAGCAGCCATCCCTTCTTTTGGCACCTTACCTCTGGCAATCGACGAGACACATATATCAGCAAAAGATGTAGGGATCAATTGCCAAGCTTTCCACGATGTTCTGGGAGTCAACCGATCAGGTCCGAGTGTTTTGTTCATCTTTATGTGCTTTAAAAGGTCCAACACTTCTTGCACGACAGCCACTTTTCAAGATGTCACACAATATTTCTCCAAGTTCTCTCACTCTTGTCGTCTACTACACAGTAAAAATTGAGGGCGAATACACGTTTAGTATCTCACCCATCTTCTGTGGTTACACACATGGACAGTCATTCTGATCCTTAATGGACCCTATTCACTCCCTAGTTAATATTGTTACGTATTGGTCGAAATTCTTCAATACCTTGTTAACCCTAATTCCAAAGCCATCTCATAACCGAAAGGTTCTGCCCCGAAAAGCTCTTTTGACTTTCCAAGTAATGGCCTTATTCTCCTCTGGGGATTCACTCGGTCCCAGCTCTGTTTACCTGACATATACTTCTTTCCTTTCCTTGAAGAGGGTATCAATATCACTGACCATTCAGCCAACCCTGAACTTGCCAGCCTTGTCCATCGCACTGATAGGAACACCTTGCCGATGGAAAAACTGAATCTAATTTTTCAATGCCCATTTTCGAACCATCCCTTTAAGTGTGAATAAAGTCTCTAAATCAGCCTTTCAATGGGCTTGCCTGACACTTTCAAAATTGACCTTACTCCAAGCTGCCAGACGAGGTAGGATTGAGGTTCATAAGGAAGGGTGATTAGAAATCCTGCAGAGTGTTACAATAGTTAAGTACCCTGTGCTGGATGGGATTTATCCTGGGATCCTCTGGGAAGCCAGGGAGGAGATTCCTGATCCATTGGCTTCTAACTTTTCAGTCGTCATTGTCTACAGGAATAGTGCCAGAAGACTGGAGGAGAGCAAATGTGACTCCGCTGTTCAAGAAGTGGAGTAGAGCCAACCCTGGTAATTATGGACCAGTGAGCCTTACTTCAGTTGTTGGTAAAGTGTTGGACAGGTTAGCAGAGATAGGGTTTATAATTATCTGGAAAAGAATAATTTGATTAGGGATAGTCAGGACGGATTTGTGAAGGGTAGGTCGTGCCTCACAAACCGTATTGATTTCTTTAAGAAGGTGACCAAACAGGTAAATGAGACTAAACCATTTGATGTGCTGTATATGGATTTCAGTAGGCGTTCGGTAAAGTTCCCAACAGTAAGCTATTGTACGAAATGAGGAGGAATGGGATTGTGGGAGATATAGCAGTTTTGATGTGTAATTGGCTTGCTGAAAGAAGACAGAGGGTGGTGGTTGATGGGAAATGTTCATCCTGGATTCCTGTTACTCGTGTTGTACTGCAAGGGTCGGTGTTGGGTCCGCTGCTGTTCATCATTTTAATAAATAGGGCCTCGAAGGGTGGATTAGTAAATTTGCAGAGGACACTAAGGTCGATGGAGTTGTGGATAGTGACGAAGGATGTTGTAGGTTACAGAGAAACATAGATAAGATGCAGAGCTCAGCTGAGAGGTTGTAAATGGAGTTTAACGCAGACAAGTGTGAGGTGATTCACGTTGATCGGAGTAACCAGAATGCAAAGTATGGGCTAATGGTAAGATTCTTGGTCGTGTAGATGAGCAGAGAGATTCAAAGTTTGTGAGAAGATTTGTAGCTCGAGTGCTCATCGTTATGGTTCTGTTCGCCGAGCTAGAAATTTGTGTTGTGTTCATTTCCGGTCACCGCATTATGAAAACGATGTGGAAGCTTTGGAAAGGGTGCAGAAGAGATTTACTAGAATGTTGCCTAGTATGGAGGGTAGGTCTTACGAGGAAAGTCTGAGGTACTTGAGGCTGTTGTCGTTGGAGAGAAAAAGGTTGAGCAGTGACTTAATAGAGACATATAAGATAATCATAGTATTAGATTGGGTGGACAGGGAGAGCATTTTTCCAAGTATGGTGATGGCATGCACGAGAGGGCATAGCTTTAAATTGAGGGGTGATAGAAATAGGACAGATGTCAGAGAGTAGTAAGGGTATGGAATCCTTTGCCTGCAACGGTAGTAGTTTCGCCAAATTTATGTACATTTAAGTCGTCATTGATCAATCATATAGACGTACGTGGAATAGTAGAGGTTAGATGGGCTTCAGTTTGGTTTGACAGGTCGGATCAACATCGAGGGCGGAAGGGCCTGTACTGCGTTATCATGTTCTATGTGAGTTTGACATCAGGTCTGTTAATTTCCTTAACTATGTTAAAGCTAATATTTATGGACTAAATGACTTGCAAGGTTCAGTGAACTCCGCCTGTCCCTTTGTACCAGTCGCGAGAGGTTGAGTGGTCTAATGTGCCTCTGTATCAGGCTCGAGTGGATGAATGACCTCCTCCTATCTCCCTGAATCATTCCCACCAGGTTGAATGGCCTCTTCCTATCCCTTTGTAGCAGACTGAAGAGTTAGAATGACGTCCTACTGTCCAACTGTAGCAGACTCGAGAGGCTGAATGGTTTCCTCCTTTTCCCATATGACTGGCCTGAGAGGCTGAATGGCCTCCTCCAGTAACTTGAACCAGGCACATGAGGACAGAATTAATTCCTGCTGTTCCTGACCACCAGTCTCAGTGCTCTGAATAATGTCTGATTTTTCTGGAAGGATTTGATAACGGAGCACTTACAACCAGGAGCAGCATTGCACAATGTCAATGGGCAATAAATATTGTAACCCTGGTTTATGTTCTCTAGAAATTTCCACACCAGATGTTTTATGCAGCTGATCTGCTAGTTTATACTTTTCACCTTTTATAAACGGGTTGGAACATCTATAACCTTGAAGCAGTCTGGCAATACGCTTGCATACAAGAAAGGTAGAGTAAAATGTTTGAAAATGTATGGTACGTTCCTCAGCAAACGCCATAAAATCCGTCGAGATCGAGTAAAGGTTTCCTTTTGTGATGATTTTAAAAGTGATGTCAAGAAGGTGTTAACTGAATCTGTTTGTTCGGTGACTGTGATCAATCTCAGTCTCCATGGATTATAATTATCCCAGTGGATGGTTTTCATCGTTTAAGGATAAATGGGCTCTGTCAAGGTGTTATCGCAATGTGTATGTGCAGGAGCATCACCGACAGCATTTACAGGTATCAGCAGCTCCAGAGAGAGGGGGAGGGGAGATCCAAACCTGAGTACAAATGATCGGAATATTCTAGCATTGGTTCAGGATTTGAGCAAGGTAGAAGAAAGTATTGAAAGAATGATCAGGAGTTTATCTTGGGACGTTTGGTTTTTTTCTGCATATTATGAACGACTGCCATTATCATGGAGGACCCTGTATGCACTTTACATTATTCAATATTTTTATTATCCAATCCTGGCTTTCGTCGGTGTCCCTGGTAAGTTTTGCTGTTCAATCATTAACTCTACAAATCATGTTTCACTAGAACACTGTTCTTTTAATTGATTGTGCTTTCCTTGCCACGTTTTTTTTTTATCCTGCTAAGACTCTGAATCCAAATTTTCACTTTACAAGCCATTACTAACTGCATTCATGAAATAGATATTTCACTCTCTCCCCGCTTGCTTCTGGCAGTGTTTCTCATGGCTCTCTATATTGACCTACTCAGTTTCAGCTGTAAGCCACAATTCAGTTTTTCACTGCCCATGCTAGCTAAATATTGTTAGCATGGAAACTACTAACATCTCTTCTGGTTGCAAACGCTATTTCGTTCCTCCGACTCAATCCCACCCGTGGTTAATATCTGACTTCTCCTGACGGTACTTCACTGTCAAATCCCATCTGCTATTTGATTCTTGATCTATGAAATGATGTTTTTATGATAGCAATAATTCGCCACTGAGACTCCCAGCTTCAACTCCGCAGAAACAAATCTGAATCGATACTCCACAGCTCGTATCTGAACTCACAACAAAATCCCCATTCATCTGTTACTCCTGTGCGTGCTGATCTATATTGTTATTGGGTTTACTTATATATTCTTAAGTACCTCCTGACACATATCCATGTAAAGTCCCTCTTTCTCTCTCTGATATTTATCGGACTCCAACAGTTATTAATCTTTTAACTGATTTCCTCCATGCACGTTCTCTCTCAGACCATGATTTTCACATCTATCACTGTTCTGGTCACACGCGCACACATGTACACTTAAAACCACTTGCCTTCTGCTGATGCATGGCGAAGCCGAGACACAAACCTGTGGGAGACCCTTTTCATGTCATTCGCAGTAAGGGCTGCAAATCTTCCTGTGCTTCTTAGTTACCCTGTGCAAGCGGTGCAGCAATACACTGGCAAATGCTGGGAATACGCCCAATGCTGGGCACATAGTCCAGCTTAATGAGCAATACACTGGCATAGTCTGCACAGCTCTCCATGTTGAGCTGTCGGCTTGTCCCAGTTTATACTGTCGGAGCTGTTCTGTGAGGCAGATTCAGAATTTTAAGTACCAGGTTATTTCAGCTGATCTGGCATTGCCTTTATTCAACATTCTCATTCGTGTGATTGGACTATCGAAAGTCCCATTCCTCCATTTAGACACACTCTATTGTCTGTTTCTCCATATTTCAACAACATGTGGTAAGTTTATCTTAAATGTCTCCTTCTGTCTTTCATGTGAATCCTTCTACCCCTTTGTATCTTTCACTGGCTTTGGTTTCTAGCTCCCTCGTGAATTGAGTGCTGGCATTATCAAGCTCAAAAACAATGCAATGGTTTGTGTCGGGCTGTTGTTCTCTTCCTGGTGTGTACCATGTGGTGCTCCATATTGGATAGGGAGGCTCAGCAGCTTTGAGACACGTCTTTGAAGCTTGGTCTTTGCCTATCATTGAATGCCTGTGTTTGTCCTTCTCAGCTGATCGTGCGGCCAGTAACAAGAGGAAGCCTCTCGAGTCTTATTGTAAAGGGCCAGGCATCTAACTTGTAGCTGAGGGGCTGCTGACTGACACCAGTTGTTAAAAATTTAGTGGAGGTGCTGGATTTGCTTTGCTGCAGTTTGTGCTCTGATTTGCCTCAGACATTGAGGGAAACCAGAGTATTTAATGACTCAACTATGGACGCAGCATGGGGACTGTGGTTACAGCATCTTCGTCAGCAAAATGAACAGTGAATTGAACAGAGGCTACAAAGATGGGAAATTCTGAAAACACGGCGTGAGTGTGTGTTTGGGGGGGAAGAGATCTGCCATGTCAGTCTGGGTCTTCACCTGGACACGCACACGCACTCACTCTCACCCTCACACACACACAAGCACACAAACATGCACACACAGATGATCCCCGAGCTCGCTGTAACATACATACACACATGCTGTCTCTCATTGTCTCCCCAATTCACACTCTCTATTAACCTCTCTCTCTCTCACACACACACACACAAACACACGCTCACACACACATCTACGTACGCACACACAGACACACGCACACACGTACTAATCTACTTGTTGAATTTGCATTTGCAATTTTGTGCATACATTCCATTTGTTCAAAGATATACATTTCTATTGACAGGCAGTCAATGTGGCATTTCATAACGTCCTGATTTGAAAATAAAGAGTCTGACTTCAGGATAAGACACAGACAGACTCTACATAAGGACGTACCTGTTTATGTGCAGGGAATGTCACGTCATAGCAAACTTAGTAGAATTCTTGCAGAAAGAGACAAAAAAGAACGAGAGGAAAAGGTGGTCGATGTCATATACATTGACTTTATTAAGGCGTCTGTTAAGGTAGACTAAAGGAGAAGTTAAAGTCGCATGGGTTCCAGGATGTACTAAGCAGGTTGATAGTGATCTGGCTGGGTAGCAGCAGTCAGAGATTTTTGGTGGAAGGGAGTTTCTCAAAATGGAAAACTGTGACCAGTGGTGTTCCCCAGGGATCCGTGCTGGGCCACTGTTGTTAATGAAATACATAACTGATCTGAAGGCGGGTCGAGGTAGTCTGATGAGCAAGTTTGTAGATGACAGTAAGATTGTTGGGGTAGCAGATAGTGATGGAGACAGTCAGGACATGCTGCAGAATAAAACATGGATTGGACAGTTGGGTAGAGAAATGGCAGGCAGAGTTCAATCCGGGCAAATGTGAGGTGGTGCAATTTGGAAAATCCAATTCAAGAGCGAACTATATTAGAAATGGAAAATACCTGGGCAAATCGATGTACAGCGAGATCTGGGAGGTCCATTGTGCACTGAAAGTGGCAACGCTGTTCAATAAAGTGATGAAGAAAGCATGCGGTATACTTTTCTTCTTGCATTCCAATGATTTAAGAAAGGAAGAAAAGAGAAAGTGGAAACTACTGTGATGAATTGTCATCCACAGGAGGGAAACTGTTGGAATCTATTGAGTACAAGTGTTGGCAGGGTTTGTCATATTGGTGCAAGACTTTGCATCGACCACATTTGGAATACTGTGTACAGTTCTGATCGTCTCATTAACAAAAGGACGTGGATGCTTTGGAGAGGGTGCAGAGGATGTTCACAAGGTGTTGCCTGGGATTGGGACGCTCCTTATGACGAGAGGTTGAGTAGAATCGGATTATTTTCATGAAAAAGACGGAGGTTGACAGGGGACTTGATTGATGTCTACAAGATCATGTGGGGTGCAAACACGATGGATGGCAAAGTGCTTTATTTCCCTAAGTGGGGGCTCAGTTACTAAGAGTCACGAGTTCAAGGTGAGAGGTGATAAATTTTGGAGGATATGCTCAGAAAGTTCTTCACGCAGGAGGTGATCTGTGCCAGGAATATGTTGCCATAGGAAGTGGTAGAGGTGGACACGATAACGTCATTTAACACGCATCTAGACAATTGCAAAAATAGAACATAGAACATAGAACAGTAGAACCCACGATGTTGTGCCGACCACTGATCCTCATGTATGAACCCTTAAATATCTGTGACCAGAAGCAAGTCCAGGAGTGTCTTAAATGTCCGCAATGACCCTGCCTCCACAACTGCTACTGGCAACGTATTCCATGCTCTCACAACTCTCTGTGTAAAGAACACGCCTCTGACATCCCCTCTATACGTTCTTCCAACCAGCTAAAACTATGACCCCTCGTGTTAGTCATTTTTGCCCTGGGAAATAGTCTCTGGCTATCGACACTATCTATGCCTCAAATCTTGTATACCTCAATTAGGTCTCCTCTTCTCCTCCTTTTCTCCAATGAAAAAAGTCCGAGCTCAGTCAATCTCTCCTAAAAGACAGTCCCTCCAGTCCAGGCAGCATCTTGGTAAACCTCCTCTGAACCCTCTCCAAAGCATCCACATCTTTCTTATTATAGTGCGATCAGAACTGGATGCAGTATTCCAAGTGCGGTCTAACCTATTTTTTATAGAGCTGCAACAAGATCTCACGACTCATAAACTCAATAACCTTGTTAATGAAAGCCAAAACACCATCTGCTTTCTTAAAAACCCTTTCCACTTGGGTGGCCATTTTAAGGGGTTTATGTACCTGCACCCCAAGATCCCTCTGTTCCTCCACACTGCCAAGAATCCCATCCTTAATCCTGTACTCAGCTTTAAAATTCAACCTTCCAAAATGTATCACCTCGAAATTATCCAGGTTGAACTCCATCTGCCACCTCTCAGCCCATTTCTGCATCCTGTCAATGTCCTGCTGCAGCCGACAACAGCCCTCTGTACTGTCAACGACACCTACAACCTTTCTGTCATCTGCAAACTTGCTGACCCACCGTTCAATCACCTCAACAAGTCATTTATAAACATTACAAACAATAGAGGCTCAAGGACAGAGCCCTGTGGAACACCACTCACCACAGACCTCCAGGCAGAATATTTTCCTTCTACTTCCACTCGCTGTCTTCTGTTGGCCAGCCAGTTCTGTATCCAGACAGCTAGGTTCTCCTTAATCCCATTCCTCCTGACCTCGTGAATGAGCCTACCATGGGGAACCTTATCAAATGCCTTGCTGAAATCCATATACACCACATCCACAGGTCGACCCTCATCAACCTTTCTAGTCACATCCTCAAAGATCTCGATAAGGTTTGTGAGGCATGTCCTGCCCCTCACAAAGCCGTGTTGATTGCATTTAATAAAGCCATGCTCTTCCAGATGGTCATAAATCCTATCCCTCAGAATCGCTTCGAACACCTTGCAGACGACAGACTTGAGACTTACTGGTCTGTAATTGCCAGGGATTTCCCTATTTCCTTTCTTGAAGAGAGGAATTACATTTGCCTCTCTCCAGTCCTCAAGTACGACTCCAGTGCAGAGCGAGGATGAAAAGATCTTCTCAAGTGTCGAAGCAATTACATTTCTCATTTCCCAAAGCAGCCGAGCACAAATCCGGTCCGGCCCTGGCGACTTGTCAATCTTAATGTTTGACAAAATTTTCAGCACATCAGCTACCTCTATCTCTATACATTTCAGCATGCACACCTGCTCTTCAAAGGTTTGATTCACTACAAAGTTCGTTTCCTTCGTAAAGACAGAAGCAAAAAACTCATTTAGGGCTTCTACAACCTTCTCAGATCCACACACAAATTCCCTATGCTGTCCACGATCGACCTAACTCGTTCTTTGACCATTCTCTTATTCCTCACATAAATGGACAGGGAAGCACGGCGAACAGGTCCTTGGAAAATCGGCGACTGGTTTAAATAGAGGATCTACATCGGTGCAGACTTGGATGCCCGAAGGTCCTGTTCCTGTGATGTGATTTTCTTTGTTTGTTTTTTGTTCCTTGCAAATATTCTTAAAAAGCTTCTGTTGATATTTAAAAGGAAAAGGAAAACAAATGTAGAACAGTGAATACTTGGACAGGATAATTTATTGTAGAGAATAAAAAACTGACAGGGAAACTAAACAGTTATATTGCGTTTGTCTGCATGGAGGAAGATCCAGAAAATCTCCCAGAAAGTCCAAGTGACGATGGTCCCTTATTAACTAAGATGAAAATCAATCATTTTAGGAACGAAGTAATATTTAGACACACGGCTGGATTGCGGATGTTGAAGTCTGACGTACCAGATGTCCTTCGTCCCGAAATTTCGGAGGAAGCAGCAATGGAGCTAATGATTGCATTGGGGATTCAGGTATGGAATTCGAGTAGATCGGCTGGGAAGCTCTTTTACAGATTGTTATAAGATGCGAATAGGAATTGACGGTTTTAGCTGGTATAACATTGGAAAAGTCCCTCTGTCATGGTGAGTTGTATCGCAAGCTGCTGTTGGAGACAAGGGAGGAACGGCGCTAATGCAAACATTTTAATAGAATCCTTTCACAGAGATGGTGCCAGGAGACTGGACAACACCCTTGATGGGAAGGCTGGTCGAGATGAACCAGGAAAATAGAGACCAGTGAGTATTAGAACAGTTTAGGGGTAACTAAATTACATAGCTGGCTGCAGAATACTCTTTGTACGACTGGAAACCATCATACACTACTGTTACAGAGATCACTGTTATGCCCCTTGTTATTTGTGGTATTAATAAATGACGTTGGCGTGAATGTGGAGTCGGGAGTGTGGTCAGTGTGATAAGTAAGTTTATACTTAACACAAAGATTGCCTGGGTGGTCGGCACTGAGGGGGAGTGTCTTATGTTACAGGAAGATATCGAGAGAATGCTCAGATGGGCAGATCAGTGGCAGGTGGAATCTAACCCTGAAAAATATGAGGTCATGTAATTTGGAAGAAGGAACAAGACAGGAGATTGGCAGCATACTAGGAGGCTCAGAGGGTGTTTCTCCACAAATGTGAATGTGACTGGATAAGGTGATCGGTTATTAAGAAGTCACTGGGAGTAGTAAATATAGAGTTTACTGATCAAGATGCAGATTGTAAGAGTTATATGGAAAAAAGTTTCTGGCAATGTGGAATAATGTGTACAGTTCTGCGAGCCACATTACTGGAACGATGTGATGGCACTGGATGGGGTGCAGAGGAGATTCAAACGGGCGTTCCCAGCGATGGAGCATATTAGCTATGAAGAGAGGCTGGATAAGCTCGGGTAATTTGCTTTGGAGCAAAGAAGGTTGAAGGTGGTGGGATTCGGAAGGATAAGGTTCTGAGGAGAATGGACAGGATGCACAGAAGCAGCTAATCCTTTTATTCAAAGGATCAAGAACTATGGAATGCACATTTAAATTGAAGAATTCAAGGTTCAGACATGGTTCGAGGATTGTTTTCACCCAGATGATGTTGTGGATTTGGAATGCACTTCATGACTGTGCAGTTGCCACAAAAAATTGTAAAAAAAAAGTAATTGGGCTTGCACCTAGAGTATCATAACAGTCCCGACAACGGGTCTTGCGTCGGAACGTGGGACTAATGTCGACGATGTTGTATTTCTGACGGTACAGATTCCATGCTTCTCTGACAGTATGATTGTGGAAAATTAACTATTTAACAGATTAAGACAGTAAGTGATGTTTTCTGAAACCGAAGTTACAGATTTGAGAGAAGCAAATATAACGATAATATGTCCAAAGGAGGCAGGGAGAAAGCAGGAAATTGAAGTTTGCTGAGCACCAAAGAAGCAATCATAACAATACAAGAGTCTATTCTAAAGGATGCAATACCAGGGAACTTTCAAAATTATATAAATTAAAACGTCAACAATATAGGCGAAGGCAATGTCGAATTATTAAAGGCGAATCATATTTGACGAACAGACTACTGAATAAATTATGGGCGAAGCAATGGATGTTGTAAATTTCGAGTTTCACAAACATTTTGGATGATGTCCCAAGTCGAGTGTTGTGACAATGCTGCTCCTTTAACAAGGATATGCTGTCCTTGGCGTTTTTCTTTTAGCAGAGATGTCGTAAAAGCAGCGTTTCCGAACAATCTGGGTTTGACTATGAGGGAATATTTTGAATGACAAAATAAAATTTGGACAAGGAGACGCTAGCTGTCCTAGATGTGGACCTGTGTAATGAGAAAGGAATAATTAATGACTTCATAGTTATAGATCCTCTTGGAAGGAGTGATCACATTCTGGTTGATTTTGGAATAGAGATAAAGACTATGAAAATATAATCCAGTGCCATGGTCCTGTGCTTAAACAAGTAACATTGCAATAGAGAGTGAAGGAGGACTTAGGCTAAAGTAGACTGGGTGCAAATACTTTATGGTGTGAGAGTTGACGAGCAATGAAGGAATTACAAAACAATTTTTTTCAAATTCCAAAGCAAAAATATATTCCGTGAAAAGGAAGGATTGTGAGAAAAGGGGTACTCTGCCACGCTTGTCTAAGGATATTAAGGAGTCCATCGTACTGAAAGAGAAGGCATACAAAGTGACGAAAGTGTGTACGAAAATGGAAGGTTGGGAACATTTTAAACGTCAATAGAAAGCCACAAAAAGTACTATAAAGGAAGGTAAGATGCAACATGAGAATAAGCACAGAATATAAAAATAGAAACCGGAAGTTTCTATAAATATATAAAATGATTTAGAGTGGCTAAAGTGAACTTTGGTCCTTTCGTGGATGAGAAGGGTCATTTCGTAATGGGATGTGATTAAACCGCAGAAGAATTGAACAGGTATTTTGTGACGGTCTCCAAAGTGTGTGAGCAATAACATGTCAGTAATTGATGAAGAGATGAAGGTAGGTGGGGACCTGGAAACAATCATTATTACGGAAATACTGTGTTGGGCATCGTAATGGAACTAAGGTTAGGCATATCTCCTGGCCTGATGGAATGCATCACAGAACACGAAAAGAAATAGAGGCGGAAATAGCGCGTCGACTTGTGCTAATTTCCCAAAATTAGCTGCACTCTAGGGAAGTTCCAGCAGATTGCAAAACAGTGAATGTGACATCACGATTCAAAATGGGAGTTGGAGTAAAGATCAGGAATTGTACACCAATTAGTATAATCTCCGATGGAGGGAAGATGATTGATATTATTACCAAGGAATAAATGCAAGGCAGCTCGATAGAAATTGCCCTTTGCGCAGACACAGCAGATTTAATGAAAGGCACGACAGGCAGAATAATTACTCTGGAAAACTATGAAGGCATTACCAGAAAAGATAGCGGTCAACCGAGATTTCCAAATCACATTTGACAAAGTGCTGCACAAGTTGTCGCTGTACAGGATAAGAATGCATGAAGTTCGGGGTAAAGTATCAGCATGGACAGACGATTAGATGAGTAACAGGAAGTAGAGCATGGGGCTAAATGAGTGCTATTCTGGCTGGCAATCAGTGACTCGAAGAGTGCCTCAGGAATAGGGGTTGGAACTGCAATTATTCACATTTTATAAAGATTATGAGGAGTTGGGGACCACGTGTAATGTGTCCAAATTTGCAGTTCACACGAAGATGAGTGCCAGAGCAAAGTGTGCAGAGGAATGTGAAACTTTGCAGAGTTATATAGATCCTCAAAGCGAGCGGGCAAACGTCTGGTAGATGGAATACAGTGGCAATAAATGTAAAATCAATCATTCTCATAAGAGTAACCGTAAAAATGACTGTTACCTGAATGATAAAATATTGCAGAATGCTGCTATGGAGAGGGACCTGGGTATCCTTGTGCATGAACCACAGAAGGTCGGTCTGCAGATGCAACAGGTACTTCGGAAGCAAACAAATTCTGTCCATCATGTTAAAAGGATTGAGATTAAAAGCAGGAAGGTGCTGTTGCAGCTGAATCGGCTGCTGGTAAGGCCACACTTGAAGTACTGTGTGCAGGTTTGTTCTTCTTACTTGAGAAATGATATACTGACACTGCAGGGAAAGCAGAAGTCATTCATTAGTTTGATTCTGGAGTTGAGTGGTTGATGTATGAAGAGATACTGAGTAGTCTGGAAATATATCCATTGGAATTTAGAACATCGAGAGGGGATTTGAAGAAACATATAAAATTATGACAGGAAGGCACCAGATGGAAGTAGAGAGGATGGTTCAAATGGCAAGTGAAGCTAAGACAAAAGAGCATAGCCACAAGATTAGAGAGAAGATTTAGGATTGAATTGAGAACGAACTTCTTCAGCCAATAGTTTGTAAATCGATGGAATTCTTTGCTCAGTGAAGTAGTTGACGCTAGTTCAGTAAATCTTTTCAAAGCAAAGATAGATACTTTTGAACAGCAAAGTAATAAAGGGATAGGGTAAGAGCGCAGGTAAGTGGATGGGAATTCATGAAAAAAATTATGTGGTCCTTTTGAGTGGCGGAGCAGGCTGGAAGGGTCAGATGGTCTCCACCTGCTCCTCTGCTTTAGTTTATTTGGTTTGGCGTTTATCAGGCTGGCACAACGAATAGTAAGGAGCCAGTTGTGAAGCTGCTGAACCCAAAGAAGCAGTACCGCAGTGATCATCCCAATCTCCGACATCTCTCCTGCAAAAACCTGTTATTTGATTTTTCTTTTTCCTTTTTTTGCCATGGGTGTTTATTGGGACTGTTGCAAATACTTTAAACAACTTCATTAACTTGCGATAATGGGTTCAGTTTTCAGATAGGCTAAGTTATTCAAAATTCTATCCTCTTTTGTTTGTGTTTCATTTGGTAATCTTGCAAAGAAATACTGTTGTGTTAAAAATTCAGTGTGTGACTGGCTGCACCACTCCTAAAATATCCAAATTACACCTGCTTCAGATAACATCCAGAACTTGGAGTGGAAAGCAGGGATTGGCGGGATAATCCCGAAATTGATATTTGGGCCCCAGATGCTCAGAGAGCAGATCACACTTTTGTTCGAGTGTATTAAATGTAATCTTTCCAAATCCGCTGATGCCATAAAAGTGAAATTGTGAGGTGGTGAGGAACATTTAAAGAAGTCCCAATGTGATTGAAACAAGTAAACTGAATAGGCAAATACGACGGAGAGGGAGAGCAATATGGATGGACGTGCCATTGAGTACTATGGTGGGAAACAAAATGGATGGTTAACATTTCAAAAGAGATTAATGTAAAGATACTGGATTATGAAATTCTTATGTGCATACTTTGGTTGAATTCTTCAGCGAACTCCGAAGCTCATGCATGGCAGTTTTGAAGCCAGAAGTTAATATTGGGAATGACACTGGCACACTGACCAGTGTGCATAGATCGATGAAGTGGGTAGCTGGAACATTGAAGGGGATCTTCATTTCAATGCATCCCACCACTGAAAACAATACTGCAGGAGCACAAAGCCGTTAGGAAGACAATTGATGTGTTGATCTAGACTTCAAGTGGATTTGATTGGATGAGCAAGGGTGTCTTTCTGCAGCTCTACAGGCCTTAGTGAGACCAGTCTTGTGTGCAGTTTTGCTCTCAAATAAAGTACAAACTTGACATTGAGGGAGTCCAGCGAAGAATGACCAGATTGATCTCTGGGATGACTGGCTGTAGTGGGAGCAGAATTTGGGTCGACTGGGCCATTATTCCCTCCGGGTTCAAGAACATGAGTGGAGATCACAATGAAGTATATAAAATCTCCTGGGTGGGAAGTATAAACCAGGGTGCTACCATATTATTTACAGTAGTCCATGCTGCATTGAGATAAGACTAATGGTCAGCACGCAGAGACTGGTGAAGCTCGGAAATTATCTCCCACATAAGGCTGTGGAAGCCAAGGCATTGAATATAAGTTCGGATTACTCGACAAGAAATGCATGAGGTTGCACTCGGAGTATGGTGTTGAGATGGAGGATCAATCCTCATTATATTGAAGAGGAAGTATAATTGATGGACCAAAGGGCCTACTGCAGTTCCGACTTTGTATCTTTCCGGTAGTTTTTCACTTTAAAGGATTACAGTACACATTGTTTGGGTTAAAAAAAATAGGACGATGATCGGTCATGAATTGGAATGGGGCAGGCTCAATGCGTTGAATGTCCTCCACCTTTCCGGGGGTTTCTGCGCAGTCTGTGGGAAAACGCTGTAAATGTTGTCAGAAGCTTTCTGATATTAGGAAGTAGGCCCAGGACTGTGTTTCTCGTTCCCTTTTCCAATACCAAGTCTGGTGTTGGGTGTTCTGTCAGCGCTTATCCTTTAAGATATCGGGACAGGTTGATGCAGTTGAATACCTTACTTGGCCGTTTCACAGACCATTGAAGTTTTTATCACACTTCTGCGTGTCTGGAGTCGTTTTCAGGTCAGAACCAGGAAAGCAGGGGAGATTTCCTTCCTGAAAGTATAGTGAGGAATGAAATTGATGATTGCCAGAGACATTGGCGTCAATGTCAATATTGCTGGCATCAGAATTGAAATTTTGATATTTCATTGATTTAACATCCACCACCTGCCACAGCATTAGTCTGATCTGGATTAGAAAATCAGTGACATTTCCAAGACAGCGCCTATCGTTAACCACACTGAGCACGTTATTTCTTTGGTGCTTGAAAGCTCTGTGAAGAAGAACCCCAATAGTTTAACTATCGTGATGAAAGTGAGGGAGTGGCAATTAGTCAGATTATAATTGTGCTCCTCCTGAGGGACTGACCATTTCAAAGATATTTTCCAAATTGCCATCGAGATTCCAAAGTTGGAGCTGGAATTAACAGCTTCCCCATGGACATGACTTATGGTCCAGCAGAATTATTCAGTTCTTTTGCAGGAATGATGTCAGGGCTCATTGCCCTTGTCGTATCTACTGTGTTCAGCTGTTGCTTGATGTGCAGCAATCGAATTGATTGAAGACGGGGATCTGTAATTCTGTTTATGTCATCACGTAACACTTCTGGCAGAGAATGCTGCAGACACTGTGTCCTTGTCTTTTATAGCGATATACAGGGCTGTTCCAATCTCCAGGGGAATGCCAAAGTAATGGTTTAGTGGTGTTCGTCTCGCAATCCTGGTAATGTTCTGATGACATGACTTCGAAACCTGTCACAGCAGATGGGGGAATTTAAATGCAATAAATGTTTGGAATTAAGAGTCTAATAATGCTCATGAATCCATTGTCGAATCTGAGAAAAACTCATCAGGTTCATTAATGTCCTTTAGGGAATGAAACTTCCATCCATACCTGCTCTGGCCCACATGTGACTCCAGACACACAGCAATGTGGTTGACTCTTAACTGCCCACTGGACAATAAATGAGACCTATCCTAATCCCAAGAGTAATTGCTGGATTAAAAATAATATTTATCCAGCCATTTGACTCGTCAGATTTTTCAGAGTTCAAATCCAGTTCTGACTTGTTGTGGCAGGAATGTAAAATTCGATCTGATTTTTTTTTATCATTTCGACATCTCTCTCAGACATTATTTCTGCAGTTTGGAATGTAAGCAGTTAAGTGTGACAGCTTTCGTGGTTTGTCATCAAGTTTAGGTACACTTGCTCCTGACCCTGGCATGTTTGCCCACACTCTCCCTGAACCATAGATTGGTTTGATGTAATGGTAGACTGAGGGATTATTCCCACAAAAAAGTTGCAGATTGTGTTTGATTACATTTCTGCTTTTGTTCCGCTGTGGTGCACAGCAACACATGAATACCAGTTTGTGCTGCAATATCTGCAGTGCAAGTCTGCTGTCTGTCCCCGAAGACAGACTGAGACCCATACAACTAACACCCCTGTACCCGTTTACCCACTCTGATGTCTGATATGGTAACACATCCATTTCAATATTCTAATTCCTCTGAGGGTCTGTCATGGTGTCATGTTCCGCAAAAATGTGGAACACATTCACTTGAAATCTTCCATTCGAATTTTGTAATCTTCGCAGTTTGAAATGATGTGTTTCCCTCTGTTTCTCTGCCCGACTATGATTAAGAACTCTGTCGTGTCGGTGATTCCAGCCTTATGTAATTTTAGAGCAAATGAGTTTGCACATCTTGTATTATCATTCATTCCACAGTGTACGGTGCTTCATGGTTGAACAGACGTCTTTTGCACTTATTCAAAATCATAAATTTCTGCAGAAAATCAGAAGGTACGGCAGCATCTGTGGCGAATGTCAAACAAAGAGGACTTTTCGAGTCCAGCGGGCCCATTTTTCAGAAGTAAAAATGGACCGTAAAATGAGATTTTTCAGAACTTGACAGAAGTGGAGGGGGATGATTGGAAATAGAGGATGTGGAGGCACAATGCCACAGAAGAATGGCCATTAAGCTGTGGTGAAAGAAAAACAGGTATAAATTTGGTGAAAATTAAGGGGTGCATGGCAGAAATGGGTTCTCTCTATTGCACCAAGATAAACAAGACCCAGGAAAGGTAATAGGGAGGCCAAAAGGGAGAATGTAAAGAAAATGGAATAGGGGCATGCTGAGGTCTAGCTGTGAAGTTATGGAATTGAATATAAACTTCCATAGGCTATACTTTACCAAAATATAAAATGAGGTGCTACTCGGCCTTTGGTTGTGCTTCATTGAAACATTGCAAAAGTCTAGGGCTGAAATGTTCACATCAGAGCAAGTTAGGTTATTAAAGTGGGAAGCAATGTGATGGTTAGGATTATTCCACCAGATGGTGAGACAGCTTTACTCAAAGCAGTCTCCGTTTGGTTTTCCCAGTGTAAAACAGACTGCATTCTGAACAGCAATCACAGGAAACTGGATTGAAACATGACAAGTGAAATGTTGCTTCACAAGGAAGGTGTGTTTGGGGCTTCAGACAAAGTGGAGGGAAGAGATGTTAAGGCAAGTGTATCAGATCCTGCAATTGCATGGGAAGGTGCAATGTGAGAAATCGAAAAGTGTTCAAAGTGATAGAAAACATTGCAAATGGAATGGAACCACAGGAAATGCGGAAAATGATCCGTAGGGGAAGATGGGAGAGGCAGAAAAATCGTTTACAAAAGTAGGGTGGACTGAGTTTGGAAACAGGAATGGACTGGTCACCCTGTCTGAAGCTCTTGTCCAGAGAAAAAAGAAAGCTGATGTAAGGATGACACATGAAGGCTCAATTACGATGCTTGACAGTTAAACTCTCGCCAGGAAAGTCCTATAGCTGTAGGTCAGAGGAGTCAGGAAGGGGCATGACAAGGCATTGGCGGATAAGATCAAGGAAAACCCTCAAGCTTTCTATTGGTTTGGCAGGAAACAAAAAGAATGGCTGGAAGACGTTTAGCACCAATAGGAGTGGACTAGTAATGGAAGGCTGTGCGTCGAGTCAGAGAAGGTAGTGTAAACGCTGAATGAATATTTTTCATCGGCATTCACACTGGAAAACGAAAATGTCGAGGAGGATACTGAGATACACGCTACAAGTCGCAATTGGATTGAGGTTCACAAGGAGGAGTTTTTAGATATTCTGGCAAGTGTGAAAATGGATAAGTCCCCGGCCTGGATGGGATTTATCGTAGGCTTCTTTGGAAAGTCAGGGAGAAGATTGCAGTGACTTTGGCTTTGATGTCTATGTCATTGTCTTCAGGGATAAATCCGGAAGACAATAGGGTGTTGTTCCCTTGGTCAAGAAGCTGAGTAGAGTCTACCTGGATATTATAGACCAGTGAGCATTACTTCGGTTGTGGGTAAAGTGTTGAACAAGGTTATAATAGGAAGGATTTAAAATTATCTAGAAAAATATAAATTGATTAGGGATAATCAACGCGGTTTTGTGAAGGATAAGTCGTGCC
Organism: Chiloscyllium punctatum; assembly: GCF_047496795.1. Taxonomy (NCBI): domain Eukaryota; kingdom Metazoa; phylum Chordata; class Chondrichthyes; order Orectolobiformes; family Hemiscylliidae; genus Chiloscyllium; species Chiloscyllium punctatum. Next base: position 41,738,381 of record NC_092773.1, read on the forward strand.
TCACAAACCGCATTGAGTTATTTGAGTAGGTGACCAACAGTTGGATGAGGGTAAAGCGGTTGATGTGGCGTTTCATAAGGTTCCCCACAGTCGGCTATCGCACAAAATCCGGAGGCATGGGATTGAGGATGATTTGGCTGTTTGGATTAGAAACTGGCGAGCTGAAAGATGACAAAGAGTGGATGTTGAGAGGAAAGGTTTATCATGGAGTGCAGTTACTACTATTGTACCGCAAAGATTCTCTTTAGGGGCCACTGATTTTTGTCGTTTTGACCTGGATGAGAGCAGAGAAGGATGGGTTCGTAAATTTGTGGTTGACTTCGGTAGAGCTGTGGATCGTCCTGAAGAATGTTTTCGGCCAACCTATAATGTCTTCTTTCAGCTCGCCAATTTCTGATCCAAACCACTAAAGCACACACAATCCCATGTATGACAAGAAGGACGTTGAGGCTTTCGAAACTGTTCAGAAGAGATTTAATAGGATGCTGCCGGGAATGGGGGAAAGGTCTTCCGAGGAAAGGCTGTGGAAGTTGAGACTGAAAAAATTATGGAGAGGAGGTTGAGTGGTGATTAACTGAGACATATAGGATAAGAAGCTGGTTAGATAGCGTAGACAGTGGGCGCATTTTTCTTCGGATGGTGATGGCTAACACGAGGGACATAGCTTTACATTGTGGGGTGATAGATATCGGTCAGTTGGCAGTGGTATTTTCTTTGATCAGAGTGTAGTAGAAACATGGAACGGACTACCTGCAACAGGAGTAGACTGGTCACTATTAAGGGTATTTAAATTGTCGGTAGATGTATGTATGTATGAAAATAAAATGGTGTCGTTTAGATGTGCTTCATCTTGGTTTAACAGTTCGGCACAACGTCGAGGACCGAAGAGCCTGTACTGAGCTGTAATGTTCTATGTTGTCTGTGTTTGATATCGCTGTCGTGCAGGGGGTAGTGGAACTGGATGACGAAAATTCTGTGAATGTGAATTCTACTGCAGTGGGAAGTGAGGACAAAGGGACCTCTGTTATTGTTCGAGGAAGGGGGTGAGACCAGAACCCCAGGAGTTGGGACAGTCACAGCTGTTTTGCTCATTCTACCAGATTTAAAGGGATTTCTATTTTGAAGGCAAAGGAGATCATATCAAAGGCTGCTCACGGGAATATGGTATCCCCACACAAAAATGACAGAGATGGAGAAACTCGGAGAATTGGGTCACTGTGAACTGATCATGTTGTCACCCACATGCAAATGTGCCCCTGAATATTAGGAAAAAAACAGGCACAGAGATTGAGGATTGCTGGCTTACATCTGTTCTGAAGCAGGATGTGGAAAAGACTGAAAGCAAGGTAAGTGGGCATGCATGGGCAGACATACAAACATATATCCAGTAACACTCAGCAATTATTGTTTCTGATTAAACAGAAAGACTCGGTAAGTAGATGATGTTTGACAACGTCTTTCATGGAGAGTAATCAATCACAAACTGGAGAGCATTATTGTCAGGACCGATTTAGGACGTTTATTTCTGTGACCAGAAGCGCGTGATAGGCATGAATTTCAGCTGTGCTTCCTGAATTATCCCCCGAAAGCCCTGCGATTGCTGCTTGACCTTGTTTCCTGCTGAATTCCAACTGACTCTGGCTAGCTCTCCCTCGTGCCTTTGCAGTAACCTTTACTCAATGCTAATAACAATACCTCTGATTCCTAGTTCTCCTTCATAACTTGCAGAGCATTCGCTGACATGATTGTCACGTAGTTCACGTTGAGCTGCTTAACTCGGTCTATCTTCTATGCACTTGCATCAATCTCAGTTTGTGCTGCCACTCTGCCCCTGGTCTCAGTGTGGTTCAGCCTCTCCATTCATGCTGTTTGACATCTTACACTCACGTTTCATTCTTGAAAGTTTACCTCTTGTAGTAAACCTTGTTGAGTACATCTTTCATGTGTTATACAGAAGTTATACTTTCATTCAAGTTTCAAAAAGTATATTCAGCCTTCGTCTCACTTTGCTTAAGGCAAGTGCAGGCTGACCGTGTAATGGAAGAATTCCCTTTCCAATATACATCTGGCAGATATGTTTTTTTTCACTGGAGAGATCACCAGCTCCTTGAGAAAAAGGACTCAGGTGTTTGGCTTCATATTGGCACTATTAAACATTTCATGCTGTCTTAGCATTGCAATATGAAGAAAAACAAACAACAGTATGAAGTGATCGGCGGAGTGCTGTTTACTTGTCATTTTAAATATAGTTTCAAATTGCAGTGCTTTCTTTTAACTGCTTTTTAAAAAGTTATTATCAGATGGAATGTAGGATGTCGAGGGGTAACATTCTGAAATTTTATAAAATCATGAGAGACATGAATAGGGTAAAAAGTCTAGGTTTTTTCCACACTGTAGACGTGTTCAAGCATAGAAGGTAGAGGCTTAAGTTGCGAGGGGAAAGATTACAAAGGAACAAAGGGGCAACTTTTTCACGCAAGGGCTGATGTCGGTATGGAATAAGTTGCCATAGAAAGAGTGATAGATACAGCAACAATATTTAAAAGACATTTGGACAATCATATGAATTGGAACTTTCAGAGGCATATGGGCCAAGTGCAAACTGATGGGACTAATTAAGTGGGCGGCAAGGTGGCTCTGTGCTGAGCACTATGCCTCATAGCACCGCGGTCCTGCGTTCGATACCCGCATCTCTGCTTGGAGTTTGCACATTCTCCCTGTGTCTGTGTGTGTCTCCTCTCACAATCCAAAGATGTGCAGTTCAGTTGAATTGGCTATGCTGCATTTCCCACAGTTTAGGCAGGGGTAAATAGAGGGTAGGGGAATGGGTTTGGGTGGGTTTCTCTTCGGAGGAGCGGTGTGGACCTGCTGGGCCGAAGGGCCTGTTTCCACACTGTAGAGAATATAAAGTTTGGAAAACTCGGCCAGATGTACAAGTTGGATCAGAGTTAGTTTCCATGCTATATGACCATATGAGTCTATACAGCTGAGAAAAAAAGATAGAAAATATTATAGAAGTAAATTTGCAAGGAATATTTGCAAAAACACCATGAGCATTCTAAACATGCATAAGAAAAAAATCAATATGAGTGTGTGAGTTTTGGCAGAAGTCAAATTTGGAAAGTATATTGAGAGCATTTGAATGTTGTGACTGTGGAATTGGTTGAAGAGAACAGGCGGATAATTTATAATAGTACATTACATGATTCCTCACAGCGGAAGGCACCGTAAATATTTCAATGATATAAACAAAATGGTAACAGGACGAAAGTTCATGAAATGTCTCAAACTAAAGAAACAAGGTTTTCTTTATCAAACTGATAAGGGTAGACAGGCCAGCAGTAATTCATAGTTGATTTGAAAGAAGTATTTACACTTTGACTGGAATCTGTTACAATACTTCTCACTTGCCTGGATGAGTACAGCTCCAACAATACTCAAGATGCTTCACACCACCCAGGACAATGCAGCCTGTTTGATTATCAGTTCATCCACCATTCTCCACCATCAACTCTCATCAGCATCAGTTTGTACTATCTCCAAGCAGCACTGAAATGATTCAGCAAATATCCGCAGACACAATCTTGCAAAACCATGACCACTTCTATCCAGGAGGACAAGGGCAGAAGACGTCAGCGAATACCACCATCGCTTGGTCACCAGGTGCTCACAATAGACATACAGCATTCGGCTGAGTGAATCAAATGTAATATAGCCCAGTTTGCTGACGGCACGAAAGTACGTTGGATTGTGAGTGTGTGAGGTGGATATATAAAAAAAAGCTCCAACGTGATGGAAGCAATTGGAGTGAATGTGGAACTACGTGGCAGAAGGTGAATACTATGGGCAGATGTGACGTTGCGCCCATTGGTGAGAACAATAGATTTCAGCCTACCAGTTTGAATGTCATTGGTTGAAAAACGTTACTGTATAAAGAGAATTATGCTCGTTATTGGTTCTTTCTGCACAGACATCCGAGGTCCATGCAGGGCAGTGAGTTCTAAAGTCGATACTGAGAATGGCATCGGCATACTGATTAGATTAGTTTCCACACCGTGTGGTAACTGGCCCTTCGGACTAACCAGTCCACAATGACCGTCCGAACAACAATCAACCCAGACCCGTTTCCCTTTGGCCAGTGCACTTAACACTATGGACAAATTCACCTGACCTGCACATCTTTGGACTAGTGTACATAGACCAAGCAAGTGTGTAGCTGTAACATTGCAAAGGATCTGAGTCTTCCTGCACACCAATCGCTGAAAGCAATATTGCAGGAAAAGGAAGCAGTTAGAAAAAATAAATGGTGTATGAACCTTTAACTCATGGGTATTTGAGGACAGGTGTTGGCGTGGCTAGCTGTACTGGTACAGGGCCTTGGTGCGACCTTGTCTCGAATGTTGTTCAGTATTGTGTGCAGTCTTGCTCTCCTTACCGACCAAAGAACAAATCTGACATTGATTAATTGCAACGAAGGATGACCAGACTGATCTCGATGATGACAGGCTCTTTGTGTAAGCAGAGTTTGAGTCGACTGGGCCTGTATTCCATGGATACAGGAAAATGAGCGGAGAAATCAGTGAAATATCTGAATCGCTGCAGGGCAAGTCAGATTCGAATCAGGGACGATAATTCCCCTGGTTGGTATATCTCAAAAAAAAGGGACCACAGTGTTAGGTACGGGCAAGCCTTCTACATTGAGATGACAATAAATACCTACACTAAGAGACGGGACAAGCTGGGAATTTTCTCGAACATAAGGGAATGGAAGCCAAGGCAGTTGATATCAATTAAGACTTGCAGACACTAAACGGATATGAAGGGAGGAGGAGTATTTTGTGGTGATAGGGAATTAACCATCTATGGGGTCGAAGACTCTTTGGACTGAAGGGATACTTGCAGTTCCTACTTCACATGTTTCCAAAGCGCAATCACAACAAGTAATAAATGCCTTGTGAGGGAAAAATACATTGGGAAGATGTTCAGTCATGCACTAGAATGGGGGAAGTTTAATTTGTTGAATGACCTACTCCTTTCTTGGTGTTTCTGTGCAGTCTATGTGAATGTTCTGTAAATGTAGGAAAAAAACTCTTGAATGTTAGGAAGGAGGACTCTGCAATGGACTGTATTTCCCATTCCCTTTTCCGATAACGAGGCTGGTGACGAGTGTTCTGACTGGGTAATCCGTAAAGGCCGCGGAGCTCTTTCATACAGTTGAGTCTCTTGCTTCGCCGTTTCAGAGACCATTGAAGGGTTTATCACATGTCTGTGTATCTGGAGTCACTTTTCAGCCACACCAGGACAACACGGGATATTTGCTTCCTGAAAGTACATTGGGGTAACAGATTAGTGTTTACAAACGACATTGGCTTCAAGGTGACTATTACTGACACTAGATATTGATTTTTTTAAATTGTATTTAAATTCCACCAGTTACCAAAGCATTAGCCTGGTGTGGATTCACTGAGCGGGTTATTTCTGTGCTGCTTCACAGCTCTGAAGAACTAGCTTCCAGCATTTGAGTGTTGTGATGTAATCGAAGGGTGCTAATTGGTCAGACTGTGATTATTCCCTTCGTTGATAACTGGACATAGTTGAGTAATTTTCCATATTGCCAGGGAGATGTCAGAGTTTGAGCTGGAATGAACCAGCATCTGCAGGGACACGGTTTGCTGTGCAGCACAAGTCCTCACTCCTATTGCAGGAATGGCGTCAGGGCCCATTGCCTTTGTCGTATCTACTGTGTTCAGCTGTTTCTTGATGTCACGGCCAGCGAATCGAATTGTTTCAAGACAGGTATCTGTGATTCTGTAGTAAGTGTGAGTTGGATCATGGAGTCAACACTTCTGACTGAAGATATTGCAGATACTACATCCTTGTCTTTTACACCGATGGAAAGGGCTGTTCCATTATTTAGCAACGGTATGTTTGTGAAGACGTCTCCTTCAGTGAGTTGTTTCCATCACCATTTACGACTGGATGTAAAAGGACTCTTCGTCTATTCTCTTATGAACATTTCGCCCTCTCCATGATATGTTAGTCCTGTTGTTTGGCATGTAATCAGTCAAGTGCAGTAGCTTTCACGGGTTGCCATCAGGTGAAGGTACACATGGTTCTGACCGTTGAATATTCACCTACACTCGTTACTCAACCATTGATCGGCTTGATGGTCATGGTACACTTAAGAAATATCATAGCCAAAAAGTTACTGATTGTCGTTGAATACAATTCTGCTGCTGCTGCTGTGGTTCACAGCATCAAATCAATGTCAGGAATACTCTCCGAAAGTTCGGAGATGATTGAATGTATTTAAAGAGAATTTTTGAAACTGGAAATGAATTGAGTGCTTTGGAGAATTGGTGATGAAAGAGACACTATAACGTAATAGACACTTAGAGACATTCAATGAGCAAAACGACGCTTGAGTCCAACTTGTCCATGCTCACCACGTTTCCTAAACTGAATTCATCCTATTTGCCTGCATTTGGCACATACCTCTTTGAAACTTTCGTTTCATGTCCCCATTCAATTGTGTTTTACATGTTTTAATTGTCCTCGCCTGTATGACTTCCAATCACAGCTCGTTACATATACACACCACCCTGTCTGAGAAACAGCTGCATCTTATTTCCATTTTAAATCTCTCGCCTCTCAACTTAAACCGATGCTGCCTGTTTTGGACACCTGTACCGTCTCGTTAAGACCTTAGCTATTCACCCTCTCTATGCACCCTATGCTTTTATAAACCTCTTCACGTTCACGGCATCACCACCCACGCAAAAGGGGAAAATAATCCAGCATTATCCATTCTATCCTTTTGTCTCAAATCTCCCGTCTCCATTACATCATTTACAATATTGTGCAAGAAATCAGAGTTAATGTTTCTGGTCCCGTGACCCTTCATCAGATCTCTGAGGAATAATACAAAATATATTAGCTAGTGGCACTGCAATGTCTTCCCCTGTTTACTACAATGACATGGCATACACAAAAAGGTCTTGGGTATTGATCTACTGTTAAGCATTTCAAGACCCCCAGCACGTCAATTTCTGTAACGTGGCCTCCTTTGAAAACATCACTACATGGATTCCTTTCCCAGATTTCACTCGCTTGAATGTCTTTCCCCACAGTAAATATTCATGAAATATGTTTGTGTAGGACCTCACACATCGAGCAGGAGCAGACTGTATGACAGAGGAGTGGGGAAGATTGAGTCCTTGTGAGGAATGTGAGTTGGATCATGGAGTCAACACACTAGCTTGTCCAGGCACTTATCAACTGTTTTGTTGAACTGTCAACTATGTTTCTGCTTTTCACCACTTTTACAGGAAGCGATGTCATGTTTTACATTGTAAAGTTGTTTCCTTTATTTTTCTGTTTTGTACCAGAATTCTGTCCCTGAGTGGTTTGGATGGGCTTGGGTGAGGCAGGGTGTGTGAAGTAGGGTGTGTTGGCTCGGCTGTTATCTTTGTCCGGAAGATTGCATCACATGTGGCGACTTGTAACAGTTTTACTGTGCTCATGTGAGTGCAGAGAAGAATAAATCTAATAAACCTAATTATTCCCCTGTGACTCATCGCGAATAGAGGGCAGAGGTTTAGGGTGAGAGGGGAAAGATATAAAAACGACCTAAGAGATAACCTTTTTCACTCAGAGGGTCATGCGTGTATGGAATGAGCTGCCAGACGAAATGATGGTGGTTAGTGCAATTGCAACATTTAAAAGGCATCTGGATTGGTATATGAACAGACAGGGTTGAGAGGGATATGGACCAGATGCTGTCAGGTGGGAATAGATTGGGATCAGATATCTGGTCGGCATGGATGAGTTGGACGTACGGTCCGATTCCGTGCTGTACATCTCTCTGACTCTATGACATAAATGGCTGTCCAATTTTTACGGGGCTCTATTCTCTCCCTGGTTATTCTTTTGCCATTCATATGCTTATGGAATCTGATCCGATTCTGCAAACACTATATGCCAAAGCTGTCTCATGCCCCCTTTTCCTCTCCCGATTTCTCCCATAAGTATACATGCTCCATGCTCCTTAATGGTTTCATTGACTCACGCTTCCTAGACCCGACATATACATCCTTCTTTTTTCCTTGACTAGAGCCTCTATCATGTTTTGTTTCCTACTCCTGCTAACATTGCCCTTGACACTGACTGGAACATGGTGGCACTGAACTCTCATTTTGTCGCTTCTGAAAGAGTCTCACTTGGCAGATGTCCCTCTATCTGCGAACAGTTTCCCTGAATCATTTTTGAAAGTTCCTGTCTAATACTATTTAAATTGTCCTTGCCCCAATTTATAATACTAAGATTTGGAACGTCATTGCCCTTTTCCAGAACTACTTTCAAGCTAATAGAGGGGAAAGGAGAAAAGGGAACCTGAGGGACAACGTTTTTATGTAGAGGGTTGTATGCATTCGGAATGAGCTACAAGCTGAAGTGGTTGAGATGATTGTGTTAACAACATTCTATATGCATTTGGAAAAGTACATGGATAAATAACATTATGGAGGATATGGGCTACATGCAGGGAAATTGGACTCCGTGAATGGACATGTTCGTCGGAATACACCAGATTCGTCCGAAGTACCATGTCTCAATGACTCCCACACGCCCATTGCTGCCCAGTAAGCTGCCACTGGGCTTGTTTCCGCAACATTCAATCAATTCCCACTATAATTTGGAAACGTGCATCAATAAAATATAATAAAATTCGTCTCAAACTCTTACTAAATGCTTCAGTCAGAGTGGCTTGGATGCAACTGTACTGATTTGGTCTGCATATTTGCCTGTGCTGGATAGATATCTAGTCCAAGTTCATAGGTCAGTGCACTGTTGTGATCTGCATAACTCCTGGTACTAGAAGGCTGGTACAATTGCAACATTTAAAAGTCATTTGCATGGGTATATGAATATGAAGTGTTTGGAGGGATATGGGCGGGGTGATGGCCGGTGGGAACTAGATTGGGTTGGGATATCTGGTCGGTATAGTCGGGTTGGACCGAAGGGCCTGTTTCCATGCTGTACATCTCTACGACTCTATATCTAGTCCGGGTTTATAGATGATTGCAATGTTGTGGTCTGCACAGCAACCCGTGCAGGACATATATCACACCCGGTTTTATAGGTCAATACATGGATGTGGTCTGCATACCTCTCTTTGCTGGACAGATATCTCGTCCAGGTTTATAGATCAATGCACGGCCAAGGTCTGCACATTGTTGCACTCCGAGTAGACTGATGGTGTTTATCAAGTAGATCTTGCTCAGCACAATGCTCAATGCTGAATAGATGTCTCCTCTGGATTTCTTGTACATGGGCTGGTTCTGTAAGTGAGATTGAGAACCTGATATAAGTAACTATTTCAGCTGATCTAGCGATGAATTTCTTTTATGTTTCCATTCTTGTGGTTGCACTCTCTGTCTCTCACTCTACTAATCCTACAGTGTGCCCATGCACACTTCATCATGTTGGTGTTTACACACTCTTGGCAGCAGCCACATTCTCTTCATTTGAAAACAGCCAACCATTCCCATCGTATTAGGGTCTTCACGTAGAAAGAAAGGATGAACTCTCAGATAAAGGCAGACCCTTTGATACATGGCTCAAAACACCATCTCCCACATCACTACCCACCGTCAACAATCTAAATGAAAATATCCTTTGTGCACCGACAGTAATGGTGCTATGGTGAACGGCGTTGTGCAGACCATCAAGGAGATGGAGCAACACTTTTCATGTCTGAGATGATTTGAGTGAACCCTCCAGTACATACTGTCAAGAAATCCAGTATTCTGTCTCTATTTATGTAATAATCAAATTTTTTCTGCCTGAAAAAGAAATCACAGATTCACAGTTATCCATATTATATACTATCGAACGGTTATTGTCCATTTGGGTATTCAATTCGATATTCTCTACCTCGTCTTGATAAATTTGTTTCCAGCCTATGTTAGTTACATCCATCAATTTATCTACTGCTTCGTTATATCTATCAAACGTTTGAAATAGTTTGCAAATAGTTGAGTTCTCAGCACATTTCAAAGTGTCACAGTGAATCTGTGTTCATCTGATAAAGACTAATTTATCCCTGCTTCTGGCTCAGTAACGTTTCCTCCCCGTATTCCTGTGTCGCAGTTTTGAAAGGCTGAATATCCCCTTCCATTTGCTGTGTTACGGTCATGAGACGTTAAGAGATGTTCTCCAGTTCCTGAGTAACAGCCCGGAATGCCTGAAAAGGCTCATTCTGTTCCATTTTAATAGTCTTGATGGTCTGATTCGTCTGCTTCAGGGTAGGTGCAGGTTTTGAATTGTGCTGAATATTTTGAAACCATCAGTGAACAATCCACTTCTGACTTTATGATGAAGGCAAGGTCATTGATGCTGCAGTTGCTGATAGCCCACGATGACTCATGGATGACCAGTTTCCATATGTCGGTACGACAGAGGAGAGCACGCCACATGACAAAGTGGGTTGTATCTTCAATATACGGCTGAGCCTTTTCCTCCGCCAGGACTGTGTGCTGGCTGCTCCAACAACACTGTTTGAGACAGATCCACCTGTGACAAGTAGTTTGGTGAGAATGTTTCCCTCTTGTTGCTGCTGTCTATTAGAGGTCTCGTCCTGTTTAGTCAGTGGTGGGGCTGTGGGGACACTCTTGTTGATCGACATTGAAGTCCCACACCTAAAGTACGTCCTGTGTCATAGTAGCAATGAATAAAAGCTTAGAAAATCATAGCATGGAACAAGCCCTTCCAAGTCTGTGCCGATTCAGACCCTCAAACTAAACCTGTCATCTATTTTCCAGCGATATATATCCCTCTGCCCCCTGCCGATTCATGTATCTGTCTTGATAGATCTAAAATGGGGCTATTGTATGTGCCTCTGTCACCCCCACTGGCAATGCATTCCAGTCAACCTGTCCCCCTGCATGAAGAACTTTCTCCACATATCTCCCTTAAACTTTTCCCCTCTCACCTGGAATTCGTGACTCCTAGTAATGAAGTCCCCACTCTTGGAAAAAGAATTTGACTTTACAACCTATCCACATCTCATGATTTTCTCGATCTCAGTCTGGTCCCCCTGAATCTATGTCTTTCGAAGGAAAATAATTCCAATATACTCAATCTCTCTTCATAGCTAGCGAGCTCCACACCGGGAAACATGCTGGTGAACATTCTCTACACCCTCTTCAAAATACTCAAATTCTTTTGTTAATGTGGCGACCAGAACTGCACGCAGTATTCCAATCGGGGCCAAACCGTAGTCCGATACAACTGCAACATGACTTGCCAACTCACAAAACACCGTTCAATGAAGGAAAGCTTTGCCTTCTTGACCACGCTATTGAACTACAATGCCACCTTCATGGAACAATAGACCTCTACACCCAGACGTCTCTGTGCTTCAATTTCCCCCAGGGGTTTTGTCGTTTACCATATGCTACATTTCAGAATTGGGTTGTCCAAACTGCATCATATCACAATTGCCCTGATTGAACTCTATTTGCCATTTCTCTGCCCAACACTCCAAACGTATCTGTATTCTGCTGTATTTTTAGACAGTTCCATTCACTATCTGCTACGGCACCAATCTTTGTGTCATCAGAAAACTTGCTAATCCGACAACCAATACATTCCTCCAGATCATTTACGTACATCACAACAACAATGGTCCCAACACAGAGCCCTGGTTACAGTTATCCATTTTGAGAAATTGCCTTCCACTACTGACGTGTGTCTCCTGTTGCCCAGTCAGTTCTTTATCCATCTAGCTGGTATACAGTGGACTCTATATGACTTCATTTTCTACGTCTGAGTACAATGGGGAACCTTATCTAACAATTCCTGAAGAAGGGCTCAGGCCCGAAATGTCTATTCACCTGCTCCTTGGATGCTGCCTGACCTGCTGCGCTTTTCCAGCAACACATTTTTATCCTTATTTAACGCCTTACTTAAGTCCATGTATATGACATCTACTGTCATTCCCTCATCGATCAATTTTGTCACTTAGAACATAGAACATAGAACATAGAACAATACAGCACAGAACAGGCCCTTCGGCCCACGATGTTGTGCCGAACTTCTATCCTAGATTAAGCACCCATCCATGTACCTAACCAAATGCCGCTTAAAGGTCGCCAATGATTATGACTCTAGCACTCCCACGGGCAGTGCATTCCATGCCCCCACCACTCTCTGGGTAAAGAACCCACCCCTGACATCTCCCCTATACCTTCCACCCTTCACCTTAAATTTATGTCCCCTTGTAACACTCTGTTGTACCCGGGGAAAAAGTTTCTGACTGTCTACTCTATCTATTCCTCTGATCATCTTATAAACCTCGATCAAGTCACCCCTCATCCTTCGCCGTTCCAACGAGAAAAGGCCGAGAACTCTCAACCTATCCTCGTACGACATACTCTCCATTCCAGGGCAACATCCTGGTAAATCTTCTCTGCACCCTCTCCAAAGCTCCAAATCTTTCCTAAAGTGAGGCGACCAGAACTGCACACAGTACTCCAACTGTGGCCTAACCAAAGTCCTGTACAGCTGCAACATCACTTCACGACTCTTGAATTCAATCCCTCTGCTAATGAACGATAATACTCCATAGGCCTTCTTACAAACTCTATCCACCTGAGTGGCAACCTTCAAAGATCTATGTACGTAGACCCCAAGATCCCTCTGTTCCTCCACCTGACTAAGAAACCTACCATTAACCCTGTATTCCGCATTCTTATTTGTTCTTCCAAAATGGACAACCTCACACTTGGCAGGGTTGAACTCCATCTGCCACTCCTCAGCCCAGGTCTGCATCATACCTAAGTCCCTCTGCAGCCGACAACAGCCCTCCTCACTGTCCACAACTCCACCTATCTTCGTATCATCTGCAAATTTACTGACCCACCCTTCGACTCCCTCATCTAAGTCATTAATAAATAAACTTCTTCAAAGATTTCTATCAATTTGGTAAAACATGAACTTCCCTGCACAAAACCTGCACAAAACATTCTCACCAAACATGACCTTCCCTCACAGCGCCAGAGATCCGGGTTCAATTCCCGCCTCAGGCGACTAACTGTGTGGAGTTTGCACGTTCTCTCGTGTCTGCGTGGGTTTCCTCCGGGTGTTCCGGTTTCCTCCCACAGTCGAAAGATGTGCAGGTCAGGTGAATTGGTCATGATAAATTGCCTGTAGTGTTAGGTAAGGGGTAGATGTGGGGGGTATGGGTGGGTTGCGCTTCAGCGGGCTGATGTGGACTTGTTGGGCCGAAGGGCCTGTTTACACACTGTAAGTAATCTAATCTAAAAAAAACATGTTTCCTATCACTAATAAACACATTTTCTTCAAAATGGGAATAAATACGATCCCTCAGTATGTATCCAGCAGCTTCCTTACCACTGACATCAGTCTCACAGGTCAGTAATTACCTGGATAATCCCTTCTACCCTTCTTAAACAAGGGGCTGCATTAGCAATTCTGCAGTCCACTGGGACCTCACCCGTGTTCAAGGATGCTGCAAACACATCTGGTATCGCTGCAACAAATTTATGTCTCGCTTCCTTCACTGATTGGGATAGATCCCCTCTGGACCTGGGGACATGTCCATCTTAGTGCCTTTAAATGTACCCAGCACTTCTTCCGTCCTTGTGCTGACTTGACCTAGAGTAATCAAACATCCATCCTTAACCCCAACATTTGTTATGTCCCTCTCTTCTGTCAGTACCGACTAACAGTACTCATTCAGAATCTCAGCTGTTTTCTCTAATTCCACCCATAACTTTCCTACTTTGTTCATGAGTGGGCCTACCCTTTCCCTTGGTACCATCTCAATCCCATAAACGAATAAACGCTTTTAGAATTTCCCATAACCTTGCTTGCTGATGTTATATCATCATCCCTTTCAGCTCTCTTAGTCCCCCGATTCAATTGGTACTATTTTACTGATATTCTTCCAAAGCTTCATTTGCTTTCAGTAGCCTAGACGTTGCATATGCTCCTTTTTACTTCTTAGCTCCTCTCTCAATTCCACCTGTCCTCCATCGTTCCATAATCTTGCCATTTCCATTCTTCATTTTCGCCGGAACATATTTCTCATTGACTTTAATCAACCTCTCTTTAAAAAACCTGCCTAATATCAAGTCTGGATTTACCCTCAAACAGTTGCTCCCAACCCACATTCCCCAGAAGCCGAATCTTGCAACAGTTGGCCTTCCACCAATTAAGAACTCTTCCTATCCGACTCCTCTAGTCTTTGTCCATGGCTGTTTTCTAACGTACAACAGTGTGATCACCAGTGACAAAGTAATCCCTTACGGAAACTTTAACCACCAGACCAGTCTTATTCCCCAACACCAGGTCCATATCGACTATTCCCGACTTGGATATGAACACGCTGCCATTGAAAACACTCCTCTTTGCTCATTACAAATTCTGTTCTATCTAAACCTGATTTGGAGGAGCCGGTGTTGGACCCGGGTGGACAATGTTATAAAATCACACGACATCAGCTTATATTTCAACATGTTGACTTGGAGGCACTGGCCTTCCAAGTGTTGCTCCTTTAACCAACTGCTGAAGAAGCAGCGCTTCGAAGTTTAGTGTCTCGAAGTAAACGTATTGGACCACACCTATTGTTGAGTGATATTTTTTGAAAGGAAATCAAATTTTATTTTGAGAGATTAAGAATGCATACAAGAAATTGTATACTATGCAATACTGTGGTCATGTTTAACAGTTGTGATGTCTTAGACCAGGCTTGTGCAGTGCCAATGACACTTCATATAAAACAGACAACTTCAAGTGGGAATTACCAACGCGAAGCCAATATCTGCCCAACGAAAAAGGGCATTCATACAGCGACAACTATCATTTTCTTTAGAGACTGAATTAACCATTTTTTTTTTAAAAAAAGCATGATTAAATCAGAAACCATGGGAAGTACTGCCATTTGAAGCACCAGTGTTTCCTCAAAACCAGCAACTTTCTCGAAGTTGTCTTCAAAATAAAATAACAAAGTAATGGTGGTTTCATTTCCTTGCACTGTTGGAACTAAACTTAATAGAAACAAAACAAAACTAAGAAGGAAAGAGTTGGCTTCCCAGTTGACTTACTAAATTTGGTGACATAATGTCACCATTTCAGCATTGGATCAATCAATTTCACATTCAGTACCCATGTACACGAGTAGCAGCACAAAGTATCATTGGAAGTTTCTCCAATTTCCTGTTCAGCCATAGCTTTTGTCAAAAGTCTGAATGTATTTGCTTGAGAACAAAATAAGACTTAATTGTATTTTATCAGAACTGCCCTATTCACACTATTGTCTAATTTCTTTTATCTTTAGGCCACTCCCATCATTCCTTTACAGCTTCTTTTCAATAACCGGTGACGGATTTTTAAAATTTACTCTTAGAAGCCATAATCATGACTCTTTAGCAGTATCAAATCTCATCATATTAAATAACTGTTGTGATGTTTAATTAACTCCAATTAACCAGTAACACGATGTGAATTCCTGTCAATGCTGGGAAAATTAAAATATCCTATCACCAGCACTCTGTTGCTCCTATATTTTTCCATCTTCTGTTTACATATTTGTACCTTGATCTCACGCTCACTGTTGGGAGGCCTGTAAATCACGCCCAACATTGCTACCGCACCATTCCTATTTCTGAGATCTGCCCATATTGCCTCCATACGCGAGTGTCCATCATGCCCTCCTGCACCACAGTAGTGATATTCCCTCTGATCAGTATTGCAACTCCCCCACTCCTTTTACCTACTTCGCTGTCTGTCTGAAGCATCTATATCGTGGGGCATTTAGTCGCCAATCTTGCCTTAGCCTCAAACAGTTCTCAGTAATAACTATAACATCATGCTCCCAAATACCCATACAAGAATAGCGTACATCTACCTTACCGATTACACTTCTAACATTAAAGCAAATACACCTGAAACCACCTGTCGCTTTGTGTTCATAGCCCGCTTCGTGCCTAGTCTTACCTAAGTCAAGCTGACTTCATTATCTCGTTTCTGACAGGCTTTAGTTACGACCCCCTGACTGTCCACTAAACTGCCCATTTGGTTCCAACAACCCCTGCAGCATTAGTTTAAATCCTGCATAACAGCGGTTACAAAAGCACCCCACAGGACGTTGGTTCCAGTCCATCCCAGGTGAAGACCTTTCAATGTGTAATAGTCCCTCTTCTCCCAAAACTAGTTGCAATGTCGCAAAAATGTGATCTTCTTGCTCCTCCACAATCTCTCAAGTGACGCATTAATCCTGCCTAATCTATCATTCCTACTATGAATAGCATGTGGCACTGGTAGCCATCCTGATATTACTACCTCTAAAGTTCAACATTTTAACATGGCTCATAACTCCCTAAATTCTGCTTGTATGACCACATTCCGTTTTTTACCGATATCGTGGTTGCTGATATGCACCATGACAGCTGCTGACAACTTCAGTGCTTCCTCCGATTATATTCAACATCGAGGGGAGCTGAGTTATCACCCAGGGGTAGTTTGGAGCACAGTAGATGTGTATCTGCCAGAGATTTCCTGACAATATCTCAACTGTTACCATTCGGTTTCTCGGGTTCCACAATCAATGCTGGGAATTCCCGCGTAACTCATTTCCTGAGTGTATACCACGGTGTCCCCACCACTGGTAGGTCTGTCCTGCCGTTGGGGCAGGATATACCCAGAGATTGTGATTGGGATTAATAAAACGTCAAGTATCAGGTCTGATTCTGAGAGTATGGTGATGCCAGAATGTTTCCTGACTGGGTCAATATGAGAAAGAAAGGTGACAATGTATCAGGGAATAATCGGGTAAAGGGCTGAATGAAAGGCAGTCTGTCTAAATGTGTGTTGTATTATCGAACGAAATTGAGGAAATTAATGTATATATTGAGGTATATGAATGTGATATAATGGCATTAGAAAGAAATGGTAACAGGATGACTGATATTGTGAACTGAATTTCAAGAACATGTACACCTGGAAGTGTTCTACCAAACTGTGAATGAGGTGGGAGAGATCTCCGAGTCAAGGAGGGCATCTGTACGGTCGAAAAGAGGATCTGAAATCAATTGGTTCAAGGTATTACACAGATGATTTAGTGTTCAGAAACAAGTCCACTGTGTCAAAGGTCACAGACGATATTAAGATGAGTTGTACAACGAAGTTTGCAGAGGACGGTGTAAGTCTGCAGAGTGATGTAGATAGGTTAACTGAGTTGGCAAGGGTCTGGCAGATGGAGTATGATGTTTGTCAATTTGCGGTTATGCATTTTACTCGGAATAATAGCAAAATGCACTATCATTTAAAGGGTTAACAACTGGAGCATGCTGTTGTGCAGAGGGACCTCGTGCATAAATCACAAAAAGTTGGTTTGCAGGTTTAGAAGGTAATAAAGTCCTTCATTGTCAAAAGGATGAAGGATAAAATCAGGGAGATTTTGTTACAATTATTTATGGTGTTGGTGAGGCCACGCCTGGTGTACTGTGTACAGTTTTGGTCTCCGTCCTTGAGAAATGATGCACTGGCACTGGATGGAGTGTAGAGTGTAGATGAGGTTGACTGCGTGGATTCCGGAGTTGAGAGGGTTGCCTGTTGAGTACACATTGAGTAGACTGGTATATGCTCATCAGAATTTAGAAACATGGGGGGGGAAATCTTATCAAAAAACATCAAGGGAACAAATATGATAGCAGGAGAGAGCGATTTTTTTTTCCACGGGCGGTTGAAACACGATTTCAGGACACTGCCTGAAAATAAGGAAGAGCAGATTTAGCATTGACTAATCCAAAGGATTGTGAATCTGTGGAATAAAATGCCTAGTGAAGCAATCGGGGCTACGTGGTTGCATGTTATTAGGAGAAAAACATTGAGGTATTTGAACATTGTAGGAAATGAAGCATGTTAGTGGAACTGAGTCCATGAAAACATCAGGCATGATTGGATTGAATGGCGCAGCAAGTTCGCTGGGGCAGATAGCCTAATCCTGGTCTTATTTCTTATGTTCTTTTGCTTAGCACTAATCTTATTGTTTTTGTGTAAAACGTACGAGTTGATTTGAGTTGGGCTAGAAATTCGCACTGGGAGGCGGAATGGATCTCACCAACTCCTCACATTAATTGGTTTTCGAGCCCACACAATGCAAGTCAAATTGGGTTTCCCGTAGTTCTTATGACACAACATTCCCAGAGCACCTCCCCTCTCAGCAAAGAGTCTGGAATTACCCAGCATCCCGGGAATCAGTGCCATCCTTGAAAGCCCATAGTGCACTGAGGCGCGCACAGTCCATGTGGAGCTACCGTGCAAAGCTTCTGATATTGAGTTTTTAAGTGGCAGGCAGGGGAACATTACAGCCCTCCCTAAACCCAGATTGTGCGCATGGGCATAGATCTCCTCCTGGGAGGGGAGGGTCACAATCAGGACTTGCCCTTCCCCCAGTACCAGTGGTGGGGGACATGGCACCAGACCATGCCTGTCTGCTCTGAATTTTCCCATGGGTTAGAGCAGTCTCAAACATCGAGAGGGACATGCAGCATTTTCGGGAGATCATTGTCCTTATCCCTCCATCAGTGTAAGGGGCGGCTCACCGAGATTGTCAACATTAGTCTTGATGAGAATGAATAAGAGGCAGCTAGATTATCATGCGATCAAGAAACGCTTTAGGAAACATCTCACTGACTGTACCAATAATCTCAACACAGCCCACAGTGCTCAGATTACACAGCAATATTTTGCCCGGAGCTTTGCAACAGCAGGTCTAGAAAAGAATATATACTGGTAAGAGTTATATATCGAAGGTAAAACTGTGGAGCAAATTTTGTGCATACTTCAAACAGGAAATTAGCTATTCAAGACATTCCTGATGAAACTCAGTTGTTCTGCTCGTAGCTGTAGGAAAAAAGTAGACATAATGTTTAAAATTTGGGAACCCTTCATAAGAACGTTAATGGCACTCTTTTTTGGAATGTATGTATCGTGCGGGATCACAGGGATTGGGTGTTGCACGTCAGGTATTCCCAATAAAATTCAAACCCGATGTCTGCTTGTGAGTGGGTGAGGAGGACATAACAGAAACTTCAAGGTGCCTGAGACAAGTGGTGTGAATGGACAAATACTTGGGAGGAGGAGAGAAATGTGGGTAGATGTGACGTTGTGCACTTTGGTGGGAAGAATAGAATACCAGCCAATTTTTTAAAAGAGGGATTGCACAAAAAATGTGGTTCGAAAAAGGGACGGTTCTTTTTCCCTACTTCACAGACCTTCGAGTTTCAAACGCCGCAGCGAGTTCTGAATCCAGACGTCAGTGCCGCGAATGGCAGTGGCACACTCACCAGTGCACAGAGAAACACCAGTTGGGTAGCTGTAACTGAATAGGATCTGGATCTCCTTGCACATCAGCCACTGAAAGCAATATTGCCGGAGCAGACAGCAATTAGGAAGACAAATATTGTGTTGCAATTCGTTTTAACGGGTATTGAGCACAGGAGTAAGAATGTATTACTGCAGTTGTACAGAGCCATAGTGAGACATCATTTCGAATATTGTGCGGTATTGTGTGCAGTTTTGATGTCCTTAAGTAATGCCGGATAAACGTGATATTGAGGGAGTGCAGTGAAGGATGACGAGACTGATCTCTCGGATGACCGGCTTGTTATGGGAGTAGACTTTGGTTCGACTTGATCTGTGCTTTATTGGGTTTCGGAAATGAGTAAAAATCTCAGTGAAGTATATAAATCTCTGACAGGGCCAGACAGATTGGAAGCAGCAGTGACAATTCCCCTGGCCTGGACGTATAAAACAGCATGCCACAACATTCGGTTCAGAAGGCCACTCTGCATTGAGATGAGAAAACATGTGTGCACTCAGAGACTGGAGAACCTGGGAAACTCCCTCACACATCAACCTGTGGAAGCAAAGGCACTGAATATAAATAAGGATTTTGAGACACTAAAGGGATTGCACAGGATTATGCTGTGAAGATAGCGGATCAGACATCATTTTATTGAATGGGCGAACAAAAGGATGGGTCGAAAGGATCGCTGATGTTAATATTTAATACGTTGTCCAACGATTAATCATATTAAGGTATGCGTGCATTGTGGGGGCGAGTTGCACTGGAGCGATGTTCACTCGTTAAATAGAATGGGGGAGGCTCAATCTGTTGATTGACCTACTCCTTTCCCGATGTTTCTGTGAAATCTGTGGGTAAGCTCTGTAAACGTTGTCACAAGCTCTCAGATGTTCGGAAATATGTTTCTGAAGAGTCGACATAATTGTGCTTCCCATTCCCTTTTCCGATACAGAGGCTGGTGCCGGGTATTCTGTCCGGTTTAATTCTTTAAGGCCTCGGAGCAGAAGAGCTTATCACATGTCAGTGTCTGGACTCAGTTTTAGGCCAGACCAGAAAAACACGGGAGATCTGCTCCCGAAAGTATAATGGGGAAGTAAACTGACGTTGGAGCGATGTTGGATTACTGACACCAGATGATAGATGTCGATATTTTATTAATTGATTTAAATTCAGCCAGCTGCCATACCATTTGCCCTGTGTAGATGAGCAATCCACCTCCACATGGGAGACCCAACGGAAACCACACTGAGCAGGTCATTTCTGTGCTGTTTGGCAGCTCTGTCAAAAAACAATTTCTAAATATTTGATGATAGTGTTGAGACTGAGGGTATAGTAATATATTAGATTGTAATTATTCCCTTCTGGACTGGAAATAGTTGTGTAATTTTCTACATTGCCAGGGAGCTGTCGGAGTTGGAGCTTGAATGAGCCAGCTTTCCCAGGTACACGGCTTGTTGTGCAGCAGAAGTCTTCATTCCTATTGCAGGAGTAGTGTCGGGCCCATTGACTTTGTCATATCTATTGTGTCCAGCTGTTTCTTCATGTCATGTGCAGTGAGTCGAATTCGTTGAAGATTGCCATGCGTGATCCTATGGGCTTCATGTCAAGGGAGAGGTGGATCTCCGACTCAACGGTTCTGGCTGAGGATGGTGCACAAACTATATCCTTGCCTTTTGCACTATGTACTGGTTTGTTACATTTATTAGCATTGGGTTAATTGCAGACCAATCTCCTGCAGTGAGTCGTTAAACAATCCATCATCATTTATGACTAGATTTTGCAGTACTGTTGGTTTGTTGATCTTGGGATCCATGCGCTCTGCCTATCAGATGTTCGTCCTGTTGTTTGGAACGTATGCAAAAAGTGAAGTAACGACAACGGGTTATCATCAGGTTTTGTTACACATGGTTCTGACTCTGGCATATTCACCTGCAGTCGTTACTGAACCATAGAGCAGTTTGATAGTAATGGTAGATTATCCTGGATAAAAAAGGTTTCAGATTGTGGTTGAATATAATTCTGCTTCTGCTGTTGATTTCGTTTCCAGCACCACATCAATGTTATGAATCCACGACTTAGGGAATTTCAGAAAACTGGACTTTGAATGCATGTACAGAGGATGTTATGACTTCTAAATGAATTGCTTGCTGTGAAGAATTAGTGATGAACAATTGAGTCATAGACTCTCAGAGTCATGCAATATTCAGGCAGAGCATTCGACCCAACCCGTCCATGCTCACCAGTTTTCCTGATGTCAACGAGTTCTATTTTTCTTCTTTTGGCACATACACCTCCAAACATTTCCCTATTCAGGTACCCATCAAATTGTATTTTAAATTTTGTAATTGTAATCAACAATGCTCCTTCTTCTGACAGCGCGCTGCATTAATGCACCACCCACTGTGAGAAACAGCTGCCCCTTAGATTTCTTTTAAATCTCTCCACTCTTATATTCAACCTAACCTCTTTGGTTTTGGATCCCCCTCACCCTGGGGAAAAGACTTTGCTATTCATCGTATCTCTGCCCCTCATGATTTTATAAACTTATATTAAGTCACCCCTCAGCCTCCAATGCAAAAGTAACAAAATCCCAGACCATCCATATGTCTCAAAAGCTAAAGTATTCACCCGATGTTTTTAAATATTTTATCCCCTTTCCACTTTATAGCATTCTTCCTGCAGCAGACCTTTAAGAATTGTACTCAGTGATCTAAATGTGGCCTTAGCATTCCCTTGTTCAGCCACAGCATGATGCCCCAATTCCTCTACACATTGCTAATGGCTTCTTCACAGCCCTGTCAACCTGCGTCTCCACTTTCAACGAACTAAGTAGCTGGTCCCAGTATCTCTCTGTTCAATAACACTCCCCAGGTCCCTACCGTTAAGTGACTAAATCCTGCCCTGGTTTGTCTAACAAAATGCAATGACACACATTTATCTGCATGAAGCTGCATCTACCATATCTCAGACTACTGACCCAGTAGATCAAATCTCATTGTTCTCTCAGATAACCTTCCTCACTGTCCATTATCACACAAGTTTTTTGTACCGTCTGCAAACTGTCCATGGTTCCTGTATTGTCATCCAAATCTTTTACGAAAACAATGAACAACAGTAACCGAGTCACTGTGGCAAACCGCTGGTCACAGCGTCCAATTCGAACAACAATCTCTCCCAGCGCCCTCGGTATGTTACTGTCAAGCCAGTTTTGAATCTGATTGGATAGCCCTCCCTGTGATTTAACCTTCTTAATCCATCCACCATACGGATTTTTATTGGGCCTCACTAAGGTGTGCGCAGATCACTGATGATGTTTATCTTCCCCTGTCTTCTAGGTCACCTCTTCAAAAATTGCAATCTAGTTTGTGAGACACTCTTTCCCACACATAAAAACATGCTTACTATCATGGCAGTCCTTGCCTTTCGAAACGCATGTAAATTCTGCCTCTGAGAATCTTCTACAAACACTTCCCCACACCTGACATCAGACTCACAAGTCTGTAGTTCCATGGCTTTTCCTTGCAGACTTTTTTTTATCTATGATGTAACAACATTAACTGTTTTCCAGTCTTCCAGCACCTCATCCGTGGCTGTCAGTGGTACAAACCTAATTAGAAAGAACTGCAGATTCACCAAATCAGACACAAAGTCAGAAGGTCCTGCGAAAGCTCAGCAGGTCTGGCAGAATATGTGCAGAAAAATCAGAGCTAACGTTTCAGCGATCCTTCCGCAAAACTCTGAGGAATGGCATGAATATCTCAGCTAGAGACCCCGCAGTTTCTTCCCCAGCTTTCTGCAAAGGCCTGGGATACAGGTGAACAGATCCCGGGTATTTACCTACGATTGTGCATTTTAGGACCTCCAGCATTTCTTCTTCTGGAATGTGGTCACGTTTCAAAAATCACTTATTTTTATTCCCCCGAGCTCACTCGCTTCCATGTCTTTCTCCACAGTAAATACTGGCGTGATATATTCATGTGGAATCTCACCCATGCAACAGTAACAGGCTATAAGGCAGCGGGGGACGGCGATTTCTTGTGAGGATTGTGAGCCTGGCATTGCCAGGAACTTATGGGCTGTACTGTTGAACTGTTAACTGTGTTTCTGTGGCTGTTTCCTCTTTTACATGAAGGGCTGAAATGTTTTACATTTTACTCCTTTTCCTTATCTTCTGCTTTTTAACAAGATTCTGTACATGAGAGGCGGGTGTGTGGAATTTTGTACTTACGATTATGTCACCTGTGCAGACATGCAAACGTTTAAATGTCCTCGTGTGAGTACGTGTGACAATGACACTAATCAACCGAAATCATCTTCTGTGAAACTACATATACACGGCTGTTTGATTTAAAGGGGACCCTATTCTCTCTATAGTTTCTCGTCTACCTTTAATATTCTTAAATAATCGCTCTCAATTTCTCTTAACTTTATCAGCTACAGCTATCCCATGCTTCCTTTTTGCCCTTCCGATTTCGCTGGTAAGTGTTCTACTACACCTCGTCAGCTAAAGGGATTCATGATCCCAGCTGCCTATTCCTGATAAACCCCTTATTGCTTTCCCATGACTGGACCATCAATGTACCCTGTCACGCCTTGTTTCCTACTCTTCACACTGACAAGAACAGGAATATCTCGCTTTTGAAAGACTCCACTTCCCAGAATTACTTTTATCTAAGAACAGCTTCCCTCGAATAATCATTTGAAAGTTCTTGCCCAATACTATCACAATTGGCCATGTCCCAATTTACAACATTAACTTGTGAAACAGGCCTATTCTTTTCCAGAACTAATTTCAAACTAATAGAATTCTGGTCACTGGTCCAAAAGTGCTCACACCCTAACAGCACAATTACTTGCTCTTCCCTAATTTCCAAGAGGAAATAAAGCTGAGGCGTGAATGAGGGGCGGAATAGGAATAATTCCATATAATTTCATGTTTATGGTTGTGTGTGTGTGTGTTTGTGTGTGTGTGTGTGTGTGTGTGTGTGTGTGTGTGTGTGTGTGTGTGTGTGTGTGTGTGTGTGTGTGTGTGTCTGTGCTTCTGTTTGTGGACGTGCGCATGTGCAAGTTTGTGAATCCATTGAAATGGGAATCAAAATGTCCCTTCTCTCTCTCTGCCAATCCTCTTGTGTTTCAAGTGATGTATTACCACCCTCTGCTGGCCGCCGCAGGCCATTTTGGAAGCAGCAGCTTTGTTGGGAAAAGGCACCAAAGACAGTGACTCTCTCAGATTTGAATTAAATTCGCTACATTGTCACGTGCACACTAACGAAAGCAGTGACATTTTAGGAATGTCTTCGCTTATGACACCACGTCAGGTGCAAGAAATCTTGGTACACATTCTTCAGTATTTGGTGCAGAAGAATAATAAGGTAAAAAGAACGGATTCGAATTACTGACCCTTACACCCGAGTGTGTGCCAGCAATGAGTTTCTTGACTGCACCGGGACTCGTGTCCAGAACACACGAGGCCCAGTTTCCAAACCGCATCAGGGCCAGTGACCAGGACGCACCAGACCACTCTCCAAAATACACAAAGCCCAGTCTCCAGGCCACACTGTGCATTAAATCGCGAGGCCTTGACTCCCTCAGCAAGCCTCTGTTCTGGGACTCACCTTCACCATTACCGTTGGAGTCACGTTAAAGAATTAAAAGTTTGTGAAGGAAAAATACACCAGAAAGCCGAATAAAAATGAGAGACACAAAGTGGGCGGAAGCAGATGAGTTCCTACCCTGCCGACATCCTTCATACTTCATGCTGTTTCCTTTCATATTTCACGGAGCATATTTCACGCTGTTTCCATCTTCCACATATAACTTGGAGACTCAGAGCAGTTTTGTCCAATTTTTTGCGATGCTGTCCCTGAAATATGATTAGAGGGAGATGAACTTGACCATTATTATCCTGTATGCTGTCATTGGCTTTATTTCAGGACTTTATAATCCATTCTCACTGCAATTTGGAAAAGTACATCAAAACACATTGAAAGTTAGATAAATTGATATTACCTTCATCTCAACCTCTTCCAAAGTGCTTCACTCAGAGTGGCCTGGATGCAATCCTACTGCTGTGGTCAGCATAGCTCCCCTTGCTGGAGAGTGTTTTTTAGACTAATTCACAGCATAGCTCCCGATGATAGACAGACATCCCTTTCGGATTTATAGATCAATGCTCTGCTGCTGTCGGCACAGATTTCCACACGGCAATTTTCTGGGTTGAAGCGAGCACACCTTGATTTATGCAGTGCTGTGTCCTGACCAGATATGCCCTCTTGAGTAATGGCTCTCTGTGGTCGATTGAGAGCTTGATATAACTAACCATTTGAGTTGATCTGACACAGCGTTTTATTTATGTTCTCCTTCTTGTGTTTGGAACCTCCGTCTCTCTCTCTATTAATGTTGCAGTGAGCCTATGTACAGTACATCATGTTTGTGAATTCACACTGTTTATGGCAGTAGCCACTGTCTCTTTATTCAGAAGCAGTCAGTAATTCCCATCGTCTTTATGTCTTCGTAAAAAGAAAGTATGACGTTTAGGATAAAGGCCGTACCTTTGGGACATAGTTCAAACCATGCTCCCCTTCACTACTTCACACCGCCAAGCAACCACATGAAAATATTCAGTGTGTAATGAGAACAATGCGACCACTGGAAACATTAGGGAGCAGACTATCAAGGAGATGGAGTAACACTTCCCATGTCTGAACTGGTCAGAGTGAACCCTCCAGTAATCACTGTGTTGCGGAGTCCTGTAATCTCTTTCCATTTCAGCTGCATACTGCACTTCATTCTTACTGTAAAGTTCAAAGGTTAACGTTTAAACACGTTATTTTCGAGCTGCCAAATTATTGTCCTATGCTTATCCAATCAGAGTGCCCCGACCATTTTTTGATAACTTCAGTTCCTGACTATCTTGGTTAGAATGCATCTTTTGAATTTATCAAAATCTTTTATATTGTTTGCAAATAGTTGAGGCCCAGCACTGGTCACTCTGTCATTGCAGTCATTGATTTGTGTTAAAATGATTAAAATCGATTTATCCCTAATTTATCCCTTTTTTTCAGCTCAATGACATGTCCTCCCCAATTCACATGTAGTTACTTTGGAATGCTGAATGTTCCCTTTCATTCCCTCTGTAACAGCCATGAGAGTTAAAATATCTAATCCAATTGCTGAGTAAAAGGCTAGAGTGGCAGAATGGCCTCATTCGGTTCCCTTGTAAAGCTCTTGATGGGCTGAATAGCCTGCATCAGTATATGCGCAGTTATGAATGTTGCTGAATATTTTGAAGAATGTCCTACTTCACAGGAGATAGTGGCACATAACACAGTGGGCATTAACTTCAGAATGAGACTGAGGCATTCTCTCCGTCATGACTGTCTGCTCGGTATTCCTGCTGAAGTTGTCAGAGACAGATCCATTTGTGCCAAGGTGTATATTGAGAATGCGTCCTTCTTGTAGTTTCCCCCAGCACTTCCCACAGACTGGCTGCTGTGTATTTGAGGCTTCTGCCTGCTCAGTCAGTGATGGATGTGGAGACACGCTTTGTAATAGACATTGAAGTCCCACACTCTGAGTGCGTTCTGTTTCCTTATCACCCTCACTGCTTCCTCTGAGGAATTGAGTTATCACCAAGGGGAGTTGTGGAAACCAGTAGATGCCGACCATCAGGAGATTTTCTGGACCTGTTACCTTGAGATGTCCCGGGTTCTGGAATCAAAGTTGGAGAATTGCAGGGTAACTCCTTTCCTGAATTTATCTCCGAGGATTTTCCGACCACTGGTGGGTCTGCCCTGCCCGCCGACAGGATGTAGCCAGGGATGGTGATGCAGCTTCATTCAATATTACCCATCAGGCATGATTCTGCGAGTATGGTAGTATCAGACTGTTTCCTGACCAGTGGTCGGTAAACACAGCCCGTCAGGCAGAATTATACGAGCTGGAGAATCGATATTTCTGGCATAAGCCCTTTACCACGAATGGGGCTTTTGTGTCGTTTTTGGGGTGGGAGTGGTCGATAAATAAATGGGAGGAGTGCTGTGGCTGGGGCAAGGTAGCTGCGAATTCGATATGAAGATGGATCTAAGGGAGTAGTTGATAGTTTAGAACATATAGTAGAATTGATAGATGGAAAAGGCGATGGACTTTTCAAGAGGGCGGTGCCGAGTTGGAGACTTGAGACTCGGATAATGCTGGAGGAGGGGAAATGAGGAAACTCGTGAAATCCACATTAACACTGGGATTGCAGGATCCAATGATTGAAGTTGAGACGTTGTTCCTCCAGTCATCGGGTGGTTCGGGTTTGGTGATGGAGGAAGACCACGACCTGCATATCCTTGGTGGATTGGGAGAGGGTGTTGAAATTTTCACCCACGGGGCTCGGTGGGTGTGGGTGTCCCAAAGACGTGCTTTGTAATGATCCACATGTTGGTGCCCTGGCTCCCCAACGTAGAGGTGATGACATTGTCTGAAATGGATACAGTAGATGACATGTGTGGAAGTGCATGTAAATTTGTTACGTATGCGGAAGGGCTCTTTGGGGCACTGGACGGGCATGATGGGTCTTTTTGTCTGTGGTGTAAATGATGGAGGATGATGCGAAGGATACGGAGTGAGGTGGGTTTGCAGGTACAGACCGGGAACATTCTGTCCTTATTGCAATTGGGGGGGCGGAGTTCGAGGGCAGAGGTGCGCAAAGTGGATGAGAGGCGCTGAAGGGCATCATCGACCATGTGGGACGTGAAATTGCGGTATTGGAAGGAGAACATCTGGGATGTTCTAAGGTGGAATTGGTCATCCTGGGAGCAGGTGGGCCGTTGTGGAAGAATTTGGAATAATGGAAGTCGTATTTTCCAGTAAGTAGTGTGGAAGCATGTGTAGTTGAAGTAGCTGTAGGAGTCGGTGAGTTTGTCGTAGATGTCCGTTTTGAGACTATCACCAGAGATGGAGATGCAGATTTACAGGAAGGGCAGGGACGTGTCCGGGATGGTACAGCTTAACTTGTGTTTGGGATGGAACGTGTTGGTGAAGTTGATGAACTGTACAACCTTTTCGTGGGAGCACGAATTGCCGCCGATAAATTCATCAAAGTAGCGGAAAGAAAGGTGGGGAATGTTGCCAGTGTAACTGTGAAGTTTACCCGCAGAATTCGGCAGAAAAACATTCTGTCTGTTACTGGAATTTCCTGGAAAATACTCAACCATCATTCTTTGTTACAATCTACCCCCGACTTTAGTTGGGAACGGCCGGACGACAGTGAATTGAAAGAAATGATCAGATCTCAAGTAAAGAGGCCCAGTTGCAGGGTGAGGGAGACACTGTTACGGTGTCCCCACAGGCAGTTAAAATGGTGAATACATTTTCCCTCAATTTACATTTGTTCAGTTAGCATGATCGATCACAATCGACTCGAAAAGTCAGAAATTTCCAAACTCCATTTGTCATCAAGGAACTGGGAGAGAATCCTTCACGAAAGCAAGGTTTCACCCTCCGTGTTAGAAAATGGAAAAAAAAGTGATCTGTGTCTGCTCTCCAACGATCGAGTATGTGGGAGTTTCCTCAAAATCATCTCTTCCTTTGGATGTGTCTCAGCATGTTAGGGGAGGGAATATTTCTTGTGATTTATGATACATTTTTGTCAGAAATTCAGATTTTCACATTTGTCATTTCAGCTCCAACTATTTTAATAAATCTCAGGGTACAGTGACACATTTGAAAATCTCTATCTGTCTTCAATCAAACAAGTCACTTTTCCTCCATGTTGATGTACAATGTGTCTTTTTTTTACCTTCCTCACAGCTAACGTAGTGACGACCTACGTCCTGCTTTATAAAGATTGTGGATTGTCCCCATGTGTCAGACGTTATCTGGCGGCCATGGCTGTGGCGGATCTACAGGTTATTATCCTCGACCTGATATTGAGACACATTCCCATTGTTTATCGGGAACAGTTTTATTTCATGTGGGACATTCCCGTTTGTAAAATCCACGCCGTCCTGCTTTATGCAGCCACTGACTGTTCTGTCTGGTTCACCGTCACTTTCACCTTTGATCGTTTTGCGGCCATTTGTTGCCAGAAGCTTAAAAGGAAATATAGTAGTGAGAAAACAGCTGCTGTCGTTCTGGCAACAGTGATTGTGCTGAGCTGTTTAAAAAACATTTTCTGGTATTTTATGTTCACAGGTGAATATCGGCTGGCGAACCAGCCCTGGTTTTGTAAAGTAAGAGATGGTGTTCATGTCTCCCCTTTCTGGGTGGCAATCGAGTTCCTCCACCACATTCTAACCCCAGCTCTCCCATTTCTCCTGATCCTGCTGCTCAATGTTCTCACCGTCAGACACATTTTAGTGAGCAGTAGAGCCCGCAGGAGACTCAGGGCTCACACCAGTGGGGACGCTCAGTTTGACACAGAAATGAGCAATCGCAAAAGATCTATCATTTTACTGTTTGTGATCTCGGGCAAATTCATCCTGTTATGGTCAGTATTAATGATATTTTCCATATCGTACCGGATGGATGTGATTGGACGTCGACGTGTGTCTTTACATACCTGTGTGAAGGAACTGGGCTTCATGCTGCAGCTCCTCAGCTGCTGCACAAACACCGCAATTTATGCTGGGACGCAGACAAAGTTCAGACAGCAGCTGAAGAATGTGCTGAAATATCCCTTCACCCAAATATATCGATCAATCAGATTCACATATAAATCAATCCATCCGGGAGTCTCTCATTTTAGTTGAATTTTTCAGCGATGAAGCAGCCTGTCGCTTTTGTATCAGCCTGTGGGTAGCGCGGGTTTGTCCATCCTTATCAGACAGGAGGGTTACAGGGATATTTCAATGATTCTATCAACACAGGTGCCAGTAAGCAAAGGCACTATCCCACTGATTGTATTGATCGCTTCAAATTATAAACATTCAAAATGTGCATTAAAAATTACTGAGCAGAAGAGTGAAGGATATTGTTGATTGTCATTGTTTTGATGAAGCTGAGCTGGAGAGAGACAGAGTCAGCCACAAGTCTTGGTCCTTGGGGACGTCGAGGGGACCGGGGCCTGAGCTCAGGAGTTCGATTTAAGTCGCTCTGTCATTGCTTTCACCTCCGGGTCCCCCCACCGACCTGGTTTTCGGCACATTTCATCTCTCTACCCCGTTGCCGCTATCTCCAGTCAACCTCATCTGGCTCTCGCTTTCTCTATCACTGGCTCCCTCTCGAATCCTTCATTTACACACAGTCCCAAATTTATCTCCCCCGTTATTTCATCTCATTTTCCTCCCTCACTCCCTCTGTGCACTCGCCCTTTCTCTCCACTCTCACTTTCACTTCCGTCTCTTGCCAGCCCAATTTTTGTCTCGCTCTCTCTTACCACCACGGTTTCTCCACCTTGTCCACTCTTCTCTCTCTCCAGCAACTTCTCTCTAACTCTGACTACCACCTTCATATTCCTCCCCCATTTTCTCACTACTCACAGTCAGAGAGACACGGAGTGAGGGCGGGTATAATGCGAGAGTCAGAGGGAGTCGGTGGGAAGAAGCCACACAGAGGGAGAGGGAGAGAGAGGGCGCAGAGTGTGCGGAGAGAGAGGGTACGAGAGAGAGAGAGAGAGGCAGCGATGCAGAAAGCAGCGTGAAGCGAGGAAAGAAGAGGAAAAGAGGCCGAAAACAAACGGGAGGGTGGCCAGAGATCAGAGAGAGGGAAAGGGAGGGGTGAGCAAGAGAGGAATGAGATTGTGCGGGAGGTTAGGCGAGAAAGAAAGGGTGGGAGGGTGTAGGAAGATAGTGAGAGCAGGATCGAGAGAGAGAGTTGGAAGTGGGAGACAAAGTGGGAAGGCAGGTGGGAGAGACAGTGGGCAGGGAGGGAAGGATAGAGAGAACGGGAAAGAAGGGGAAGAGAATGGGAAGGGGTTGAAAAGAGAGAGAGGGAGAGTGAGAGAGGGGGGGTGGGTGACAGAAAGTGGGAAGAGAGAAACAGAGCCAGTGGTAATGAAGGGTGCAGAGAGAGTGGGAAGGGAGGTAAATGGACGGAGAGGTGGGGAGAGATTGGGAGGTGGGGAGACAGGAATAGAGGGAATGGGTGTGGGAGAGAGGTAGTGGGACGGAGGCAGTGAGGGAAGTGGAGAGAGAGTTTAGGGAGGTAGAGGGGCAAAGAGAGAAATTGCGGGGAGAGAGAACGGGCGGGGAGACGTGGGGGGAGAGGGAAAGGGAAAGAGGGCAGAGAGACGAAAAAAGATGGTTAGGGCTGGCAGAGAGAGTCTGGGAGATTGGGGGAAGAGAGAATGATGGGGAGAGAGATTTTAAGAGAGAGGTTATAGAGTATGATAGGTGTGGAGAGTGTGAGGGAGATGGTTGGAGGAGAGAGTGTGACGGGGCGAGGGAGAGGGGAGAAAGGGTAGGGGCAGGAGGAGAGACAAGGTGTTGAGAGACAAGAGTAGAAAGTAGAAAGAGGTGGGGCAAGGAGAGTTTGGGATAGAGAGAAAGAAAGAGGGAAATGAGAGAATATGAGAGAGTCAGTAGCAGGGGAGGGAGAGCAGGAGAGGGAGAGATACAGAGATAGAGGCAGTGGGGAGAGATGGGGAAGGGACAGAGATAGAGTTGGGGTAAAGGGGGAGGGGGAGATAGGTAATGGCAGAGACAGAATGTGAGAGGGTTGGGGAGAAGGTGAGGGAGAGAGAGGGGATTGGAAGAGAGAGAGATAGGAGTGAGAGGGGAGGGTGGACAGTGATAATGAAAGAGGAAGAAGAGATGGAGAGGGATTGAGAGATGGCATGAGGAAGGAGGGAGACAGTGCGGTACAACACGAGTGGTGTGGAAGAGAGTGTGGTAAGAGAAGAGGGAGAGAAAAGGAGATGGGGATCAGGGGAAATGGAAGAGAAAGGGGAGGGAAGAGAGACAGTGGGCAGAGAGAGAAAGAGATATTGTGGGAGAGAGAGATAGCTCCGTGGGGAGAGACAGACCAGAGAATTAGAGAGAGAATGAGGTGGAGGAAGCAGAGAGAGAGGGGGGAAAGCGAGAGAGTAATTGGGGATACGGAGAGAGGGGGACGGGCGAGAGATAAAATGAGCGAAAGAGGCGAAAGAAAGATGGGAGAAGGGAGAGAGTGGAGAGTAGGAGGGATCGGGACAGATTAGTTTAGATTCCCTGCAGTGTGGAAACAGTCCCGTCGGCCCAACATGTTGCTACCGACCCTCTGACTATTGAAGCTAACACTACGGGCAATACAGCATGGCAAATTCACGCGATCTGCAAATCTTTGGACTGTGAGAGGAAAACAGAGCACCTGGAGAAAACCCAAGCAGACAAGGAGAGAATATGGAAACTCCATACCGAGGCTGGAATTCAACCTGGAGCTCTGGTGATGTCAGGCATCAGTGCTAACTACTGAGACACCGTGCCGCCCACTTGACTGAATCTGAAAAACACACGAGTGAGATTTGAAAACACGACCTCTGGTTTTATAAGTAACAACGTTCACAGTAATCTCAGCTGGTGTAGGATTTAAACCCCTGGGGTTAGAACTATTCTGCATTACAAACTAGCTGCGCAACCAACTGAGCTAAACTAACAGAGAGAATTAGAGCGGTGCTGGAAAAGCACAGCAGGTCAGACAGCATCGAAGGAACAGGAAAATCAACGTTTCGGGCAAAAACTTTTCAACAGCCGAAGAGACAGGAAGAATCCAGGGTGGAGAGAGGGGGCGAGTGAGACAGAGCAATAGAGGGGGGAATGGAAGAAAGAGAGAGATAGGGAGCGGGAGAGAGATGGACGGTGAGATAGACAGGGAGATAGTTGGAGACACTTAAGAGTGGAGGCGATAGAGATAGAGAAAGGGAGGCAAGTGAGAGAGAAAGAGAGAACGAATGGGACAGCGGCAGGCGGAGTCAAGGATGAGAGAGAGGGATAGGAAGGAGGTTGTGAAGAGAGAGAAGAATGAAGATAGAGCGAGGAGGAGTGAATTGGGAGATAGATGGAGGGAACGGTTAGAGAGAAGGGAAGCAGAGATAGAGATCGAGGTTGTAGAGACAGAGAGAGACGGAGGGAAGACAGACAGGAAGGGACGAAATTGAGACAAAGGTGAGAAGAGAGAGATGAGTGGTGAGAGACAGTGGGTATCGAAAGGGGATAGGGACAGACAAAAAAGACGGGAGAGAGAGGCAGCTGTGGAGACAGAGAGAGGTGGGGCAAGAGAGATATAGAAAAAGAGGGTTGTAGAGAGTGAGGCGCGGTGACAGAGGGAGACAGGGAGGGATTAGAGGGAGAGAGGTTGGTGGGGAGAGACAGAAGGGGTTGAGAGAGGGCGCTGGTGGAGTGAGAGGGGTAAGGGACAGAAAATGGAAGGAGAGAGAAAGAGAGAGGGGAGGTGTAAGACAGGTGGAGAGAGAGGGGGTGGGAGAGAGAGGTGTAGACGGCGAGGGAGAGAGAGGAAGGCACGGGTTAGAGAGATGGTGAAAGAGAGAAGAGCGAAAGAGGGATGGAAGGGGAGAGAGGACAAGACAGAGAGAAGGTGCAGAGAGAGGGAGCGGAGAGAGAGGGAAGGAGTGAGAGGGAAGAGGCTGAGTAGAAGTGAGTGGGAGAGAGAGAGACATAGAGAGTGGAAAAAGACAGAGGGAAAAGGAAGAGATAGGGAGGAAGATAGGATTAGAGATTGAAAGAGGGAAGACAGAGTGATGGCGGGGCAGACAGAGAGAGAACGAGAGAGAGAGGCAAACAGGAGACAGATGAGAGAATGCGACAGTGGGGGAGGACAGGAGGGTGAGAGAGGGGAGATAGAGGGACACGGGGTAGGGACTGTGAATGGTCGAGATAGGGTGTGAGGGAGTCTAGATAGAGGGAGGGATGAGAGAGATTGGGGTGAAAGAAACAGGGGAGAGGAGCATGAGGGCAGAAGAGAGAGAGGAGGGGAGGACAGAGGAATGGCGGAGCGAAAAAGAGGCAAGAGAGGAGATAGAGAGGGAGAGGAAAAGTAAGAGATGAGGAGCGATCAAGACACGGAACAAGACAGGTGGGTGAGAGAGTGGGTAGAGACAGAGAGTGCAGAAAGCGAGAATGGGCAGAGAGCGAGAACAAAGGGGAAGAGAGAGGGGAGGTGCAGAGAAAAAGAGGGAGGGAAAGGGAAAAGAGAAATTCGGAGGCTAGGACAAGTGGAGAGAGATAGTTTGTTGAGAGAGAGAGTGAGTGGAGAGAGGAAGACAGCAGACATGAGAGAGGGAGAGATGTTAAGGCAGAGAGATGAGGGAAAGATAAAGAGGGAGGCGGGAGAGAGGCAGAGAGGAAAAGGAAGAGTGGGCTCAGAAAGGGAGAGAGAATGGCAGAGTTACGGGGAGGCACGAATGACAGGAACAAAAAGCGAGGAGGGTAGAGACAGCGAGAGAGAGGCTTGAGAGAGTGAGAGGAGAGAGGGGAAAGGGAGAGGGCGGATGGGAGAGAGCGAGGGATGGAGAGAAAATTAAGGGGGGGAGAGAGACGGGGTGGCAGGGCGTGGGAGAGGAGAAGTGAGGGAGGGGAAAATAGAGAAAGAGGGATGGAGGGAAGAAAGAATGAGGGAGCAGCGAAAGGCAGGCAGCAAAATTGACAGAGTGAGAGTGGGAAGGGCAGAGAGCGAAAAATACATTTGGAACTGAAGAGGGAGGAGGACAGACAGAGAGGGAAAGGTTTAGAAAGAGAGTGGTTAGAGAGATACAGGCTGGAAGAGAGAGAGGGTGGGTTGGAGAGACAGAGGGATGAGAGACAGTTAAAGTCAGTGAGAGGAGGAAGGCGAGAAAGAGAGGAGAAAGAGGGAATTGTGGACGTAGAGAAGGCAGATGGGAGAGAGGAAGAGAGTTGGGAGAATGAGAGAGAGAATGCGAGGGTGGTGCGGCACAGAGAGAGGGATACATAAATGGAGAGGGGAGAGAGGGAGTGGTGAGAGTGAGTGACCGTGGTGGGGAGAGACAGAGCGGCAGAGATAAAGAGATGGAGGGAATACAAATAAAGAGAGGGAGGGGAGAGAGACGTACGGGGGAGAGAGAGAGGGGGAGGGTTGAGAGAGACTGGGGCATAAGAGTGAAAAGGAGTGAGACTGAGGGAGACGGGAGAGTAGGAGGAGAGCCGGGGGACTGCAGAGGAATATAGGCAGAGACTGAGGGTGAAGAAAGAGGATGAAGGGGAGAAAGCGAGTGATCAGAGGGTGGGGGAAAGATATTGTTGTAACGGGGAGCGACAGGGAGTGGTGGAGAATCGGGACAAGTGGGGACGTAAAGGTGGGAGTGAATGGTACAGACAGAAAGAGAGGGGGTATGAAGCAAGGGTACGGTGCAGCGAGTGGGGGAGCTAGAGTCGTGAGAGAAGGAGGGAAAAGAGGGAGGGATGATAGACGGGCAGGGAGGAAGAGAAGGAGGAAAGGAGAGAAAGTGCAAGGGAGGTGAAATAGAGAGAGGGAGGGAGGGGCGAGAAGGAAATAGCGTGTTGAGAAGAGGCGAAAGCTCGAATAAAATTAAGGGGGTAGAATCAGAGATGGAGGGGTGACAGAGGGAGCGGAGGGATGGAGAGGGAGGGTGATGCGTGAGTGTCGTTGCGGAAGAGTGGGAGATAAGGAGGGAGAGAGAGGGAGGGGAGAACGGAGTGTCTGGGAGGGATGGGAGAAGGTGAGTGAGATTGGGAGGGGCAGAGGGAGAGGGTGGAGTGAAAAAGAGGAAGCACAGGAGGGAAAGAGCACGTAGGGCACGAAGGGCAAGAGGCAATGAGAGGAGATGACAAAGAGACAGAGAGAATGATCGAGGGGCAATACAGAGAGGGAGGAGAAAAGGTAAGAAAGAGGGTGTAGCAAATGAGGGTATAGCAAATGAGGCAGAGAGAGAGACGGAGGGACCTGGGGTAGCCAATGATAGTGAGGAGGAGTGAGAGTGTACGAGGAGAGAGGGGGAGGGATTGAGAGAGAGGGGGAGGTAAGAGAGACGGGGCAAGTTGAGAGAGCGAGAGAGGGATGAAAGAGAGGCAGGGCTGAGAGATTTTTGGGAGAGGAAGGCGGGAGAGATAGAGAGGGAGGAGCAAAAGAGAGGGAGGGAGGTGGAGCAAAAGAGGCAGCTTGACGAGAGAGAGAGGAACAGAGACAGAGGGGGTCTGAAAGAGAGAGGACAGGGACTGGCAGAAGGAGAGAGAGGGAGATGGATAGAGAGGAGGGAAGAGCAGTGGAGCAAGAGAGTAGAGAGAGAGTGCACGATAGATGGAGGGAGTCCGAGAGAGAGAGAGAGTGATGGAGAGAGCTGGGGTAGTGAGACGGCGAGGTTGAGGGAGAGCAGTTGTCATGGCGCGGGGAGAGAGGCGGGGGGAAGGGAGAGCGTAGTTAATAAGAAAGACAGAGACTGAGGGCAATAGAAAGAGGGAGGAGGTAAAAGGGTAGAAGAGAGAGTATAAACAGTGAGACAGGACATAGCGAGTGAGAGATAGAGAGAGCTGTGGAGGTAGAGAGAGGGGGCGACAGAGTGAATGAAGAAGGCACGGCGGAGACGGAGAGAGAGTGAAGCAGGATGGTGAATGGGGAGAGAGTGAGGGAGGACTGGAAGAAAAATGAGTGAGAGAGATTGTGGGAGGGGGAAGGCAGGAGAGAGAGGAAGGGTTGGATAGAGGGTGCGTTGAGCAATAGCGGTGGCTAGAGGAGATCTAGAAGGGAACAGAAATGGAGGGACGTGGTCAGAGGGAGCGAACAGGGTGGGACAGAGAAAGACAGAGGAAGATGGTTAGAGAGGGAAGGAAGTGCTATCGAGAGAGATAGGGAGGGGGTTAGAGAGAGAGAGCGTAAGAGATGGGGAGAGAAAGTGCAAAACGTGAGAGGGACAGAGGGAGGGAGAGAAAGAGAGACGAAGAAAGCTGTGGATATGCGGAGAGAGGTTCAGAGAAAGTAAATGGGGGCGCAGAGAGACAGGGAGGTGGAAGAGAGAGGAAGTGGAGTGGGAGAGAGAAGGAGAGGAGAGGGAGTTCGGAGCAAAACACGCAGCTAGGGGAGAGAGAAAGATAGATACAGAGGGAGGGGAGAGAGAAAGGACAGGCTGTTGCTGAACAAGAGAGATAGGGTTCGAGAGAGGAGAGGGAGAGAGGAAGGGGAGACAGAGAGAAAAAGAGATTGGGGAGCGAGAGAGAGAGGAGGAGAGGACAGAGAGGGCTGGATGGAGAGAAGGAGGCAGATGGGAAGAGAAACCTGGGGAATGATCGAGAGTGAAAGAGTGGGAATTAGTGTGAGAGAGAGTGAGATATTGTGAGGCAAAGGTGAAGGGTGAAAAGAGGGAATGGGAAAGAGGGATAGAGGGAGAAGGCACAGATGGAGGAAAGGAGATAAAAAGAAACGGAGGGGGAGAAAGAGACGCGGATGGGTGAGGGAGAGAAAGAGAGGGAGATGACAGAGAGGGAGGGAGCGGGGGAAGACAGGCAGACTGCAGACAAAGACAGGCAGCAGAGAAGAAAGAAAGAGTGTCTGAGGGGCGAGATAGAAATAGACATGAGAGAGAGAGAAGGAGGTGTATCAAGCGAGGGAGGGTTTTGGATAGCGAGAGTGGGAATGGAATGAGAGTGAGGAGAGAGAGAGATGGACGGCTGTGGAGAGAGAAGGCAGATGGCGAGCGAGGAAGAGAGAGCACTGGAGAACGAGAGAGACTGAAAGAGATCGTGGTCTACAGAGAGGAGTGCGAGTTTACAGAAAGGGAAACGAGCAAAAATGAATAGAGAGAGGCGTCAGAGGGTGAGAGGGTGATGGGAGACCGGGATGTGGCGAGAGAAAGGGACGGAGAAGACAGAGTGAGGAGGGAGAGGGAAAGGGACTAATGGGAACAGAGACATTGGGATGTACGAGCGGGAGGGGGCGACACAGAATGGCAAAAGTGGAGAAAGATAAATACGGAATGCAGGAGAGATGGGGACATGTGGAAGAGACGGGGAGTGGGAGAGAGAGGGAGTGGCGAGAATGAAGGTGGACGAGAGAGAGATGGAAGGTGCAGAGAGAAAAATAGAGAAACGGAGACAGCGAGATAGCGAGGCTGAGAGTGGATGGAGAAAGAGTGGGAGTATGGAGTGAGACAGACAGGAAGGTGAAAGATATTGCGGGGTGGTAAAGTTTGGGGAAGCGGGATGACAGAGCGAGAAGTGATGCATCAGAAGAGAGACAGTGGGAGTAGATAGAGAGCGAATGAGTTCGAGAAAGAGAGACAGTTAACGAGCGGAGGGAGCGCGAGGGTGTAAATCGAGGCACTGTGGAGAGAGACCAAGGGGTGGAGAGAGAGGCAGAAAGAGAAGAAGGGAAAGAAACATATGGACAGAGAGAGGGTGAGAGACACAGGGCTCAGAGAGGCAGAGAGTGAGGGGAGATAAAAAGCGTCAAAGGGGGAGAGTTTGAGAATGAGGGGTCTGACAAGGAAGAGGAGGGGGAGGAAGAGAGGGAGGCCTCGCCGCTGAGGGAGTGGGGAGCGAGAGAGAGAAATAGGGGAGTGTTAGGGAGGGAGGGGCACAGGGAGGTGGGGAGAGACAGAAAGGAGTGGGAGAGAGGGCTGGAGAGAGATTGTGTCAGAAAGACAGAGGAGCGGAGACTGAATGTGGATGACGGTAAAAGGCTGAGAGAGGGAGAGGAGTGAAATGAGAGAGAGTTCGGGGGGACTGAGAGAGAAATGGGGAGAGAGAAGGAGAGAGATGGAGGGAACGAGAAAGAGAGAGAAAGTGAGCAAGTGTCCAGAGAGAAAGGGAGGGTGTCAGCGAGAGGGAAGCGGGAGAAAGCGTGATAGAGGGTGGAGGTGTGTGAGGCAGCCACAGGCAGAGAAGAAGAGAACCAGCGAGAGAGGGGGCAATACGGGATGACAGAGAGGTGGGGAGAGGGAGAGAAAGAAAGACCCTATAGAGAGAGGGGGGAATGATGGTGTGAGCAAGAGAAAAGATGGGAGAGAGGATAGGACGAAAGACAGAGAGCGAGGCGGGAGAAAGAGAGAGAGAAACTGGCGAGGAGGGAGAGAGAGAGGAAGTGCGGCAGAGAGTGATTCGACAAGGTCACGCGGAGGAGATGGGCAGGAGAGAAGGGGAAGACAGGGGTTTATAGAAAAGAGAAGTGGAGAGAGAGGGAAATGAGAATCGAGAAGGTAGGGGAGAACGAGTGAAGAGAGAACAAGGAAAGAGGGACAGGGACGGGAACGGCGAAAGGAGAGTGAAGGAGAGGGCAGGGAAGGTCAGGGAGGGATGAGAGACAACAGGGAGAGAGTGTGTGGAGAGAGGAATGGGGAAAGAGACTGGATGTGGAAGAGAGGGAAGGTGAGAGTGACGAGGAGGACAAAAGTGCGAGTGAGGAAAGAGGAAGAGAGAGTGGGGTAGTGGATGAAAAGAGGGAACAATAGAGACAGAGAATGGGGAAGGAGAGAGAAGGAAAGGGAATAGAGGGGCAGAGAGATGGAGGAAGGTGGAGAGAGACGATGGTGTGAGAGAGAGTTTGGGCGGTGAGAGGAACTCGTGGACTTGGGTGGGTGAAATGGGGAGAGGGAGACACAGGGACAGAAGGAGAGAGAGACAGTCATGTGGGGGAGAAAGTTCGGAATGTGTGGGGGTGAGGGGGAGCGATAAGGAGTGTAAACAGTGAGTGAGAGAGAAGCGGGAGCGAGGGGGAGAGAGAGGGAGAGGAGAGAGAGGTGGGGAGCAAAAGAAATGCTGCAGAGGAGAGAGAGAGCAAAGGGGAGATAGAAAGAAATAGGTGAGAGAGAGTGCGAGGGAGACAAAGCATAGGGAAGTGGAGACCGATAGAGAGAGATGGAAGGGAGATAGAGAGATGAGGAGGGGCAGACAGAGAGAGAGGGAGGGAGGGAGGATAGGGCGAAGGAGGAGATTATCAGAGAGAGGAAAGAAGAGAGGAAGGGGAGTGCGAGACAGACTGAGAGAGAGGGAGAGCGAGATAAGGAGAGGAGGATGAGGAGGGACAGAGAGAGGCGAGAGAGAGACGCATGGATTGAGAGAGTGAGGCAGGTGGGGAGTGAGAAAAATAGAATTGGAGAGATACGAGAGAAAGTAATAAAGGGTGCAGAGAGAGGGATGCAGAAGAAAGAGGGAGAAGTTGCACGGTGACAGAGGGAGGGAGGCTTTGAAAGGGCGACGGCAGTCGTGAGAATTAGAGAGCAAGGGAAGAGAGGGAGAGAGGGAAGGGTGAGAAGGGAAGAAAGCGGAAGGGGAGGGATTAAGGAACATGACAGGTAGCTGACAAAGGGGGAGCTGAGGCGGGACATAGAGAGAAAGAAATGGAGAGAGAGGGAGGGAGAGAGAGAGAGGATGATGGTGAGGGAGAGAGGGGGAGGTAGAGGGAGCGAGAGAGATAGTGGGCAGGCGTTGGGGAGTGAATGACAGGAGGGAGATAGAGAGAGAGGGGTAGAGAGGGAGAGGCAGTGAGAGGGAGGGCAGCGAGAGGGGGAAGAGAAATAGCGAGGGAGGCGGGAGGAAGTGAGATAAGGAGGGAAGCTGGACAAGGAGATATTTAGTGGGTAACTGGAGAAAGAGAGAGCCAGAGAGGGGAGAAGTGTGTGAGGAGGGAAGAGAGAGAGATTGGACTGGCAGAGGGGGAGATTAAGAGATGGGAAAGAGAGAGTCGTGAAAGATAGTTAGAGAAAGAGGGGCGGGTATAGATAAAAATGCTGGAAGGGGGGCAGACGGGCAGAGAGAGAAAGAAGGGTGGTTGAGTGACAGAGATGGGAGAATGGGGGAAAGACATACAGGAGCGAGAAAGAAAAGAGACTGGGCAGTGGGGAGAGAGAGCGAGAGAGAAGCAAGACTTAGAGGGCGAATGAGAGGGGTGCTGAGACAGGGTTGAAAGAGAGAGACATGGTAGGGGAAAGGGAGAGATAGAGAATGAGGGTGCAGACAGAGAGAGGCAGTGTGGTGGTACAGAGAGAGAGAGAGAGAGAGAGAGAGAGGGGAGTGAGAAACTCAGGGAAGTGGAAAGAGAATGGGGATAGCAGGATAGCTGGAGGGGATAAGTTTCAGAGAGAGAATGGAGAGAGACTGTGACGGAGAGAGAGATTTCAGAGAGAGAGATGGAGTCAGGGGGAGGTTTAGAGAGACAGGGTGAGGGAGATAGGGAGAGGGAGATCTGGAGAGACCAAGTGACAGGCAAGAGAGAGAGGAGGAAATAAGAGGTTTGAAGATAGAGTGTGGGGCGTGGAAAAGAGAGTGAGAGGCAACGGGAGAGTGTGGTCGGTGAGAGACAGTGATAGTTTGGCGGAAAGAGAGAGATGGAGTGGATAGATAGAGAGATGGATGGTACTAGCGAGCTGGAGTGAGAGTCAGACCAAGGGACGGGGGCGAGAGAGAGGGAGGGGGAGAGAGTGAGGGTGGATAGATCGAGGGGGTAGAGATAGCAAAAGAGGGGTGAGAGAGGAAAGGGATGGGAAGGGACAGAAGAAGGAGGGGCAAGGGAAGAAGGACGGGAGAAAGGAGAGAGCGAGAGACGTGGAAGAGAGAGTTGTGGATGGAAACAGAGGATAGAGAGAGGAAGAGGCAGAGAGAAAGAGAGAACAATGGCAGTGGAGATGAGAGCGAGGGGGAGAGACAGGGAAATGGATGAGAGAGTGGGAGGGAAGAGAGCTAAAGAGGGAGTGGAAGATAAAGACAGAGCGAGAGAGATGGGAAAGGCAGAGAGTCGGGGAGAAATAAACAGAGGCAAGGGAGAGAGAAAAGTTTCGCGATAGAGAGTGAGAGGTCGGGAGAGGAGAACGGGAGGGAAGGGGAAAACAGTGGAAGGGGAGCGAGAGGAAAGGGACAGAGAGACAGAGGGAGGGATTCGAGAGAGGGAGTGAAGAGAGGACAGAGAGAGGGCTGGAGGGAGGATGAGCTTAAAAATGTGTTGCTGGAAAAGCGCAGCATGTCAGGCAGCATCAAAGAAGAAGGAGATTCAACGTTGCGGGCATAAGCCCTTCTTCAGACTTATGCCCAAAACGTCGATTCTCCTTCTCCTTTGATGATGCCTGACCTGCTGGGCTTTTCCAGCAACACATTTTTAAGCTCTGATCTCCAGCATCTGCAGTCCTCACTTTCTCCTGGAGGGAGGATGGCAGAGTAATATAGGAAGGAGGCTAGTGAGAGAAATAGAGAAAGCGAGGAGAGTGAAGGAGAGAGAGAGCGTTGCGAGAAACAAAGAGCAGGAGGAAAGAGATGATGAAAGGTGAGAGAGGGCTGAAGGGATAGATAGGTGGAGAGGGGAAGCGGGGATGTGGGGAGAGTAAGAGAGCTTAGGGAGAGAGCGGGAGGGTGAGCGAGAGAAGGGGTGAGAGAGAGACGGAGAGAGGGCAGTGACAGAGAGGGAGGGGAGGTGAAGAAGGTGAGAGGTAGAGGGACAGGTAGAGAAAGGGCAGTGAGGTGAGACTGAAAGGAGGGGGACGGGTGAGAGTAAATGAAGGTAGAGAGTGTAGAGAGGGAAGGGGAGGAAAAGAGATACAGACTGAGGCGGGAGGAAGAGAGAGGGAGACAGAGAGGAGGAAGGTGAGAGAGGGGAAGGGAGGGAGATGGGAAGGGAGTGAGAGAGACTGGAAAGGCAGACGTGAAGGGAGAGAGTGAGACAGGGACAAGTGGGAGAGAGGACAGAGAATGACTTGGTGATAAAAGAAGGGGCGAGTGATAATGAGAGGGAGAGAGGGTGCAAGAGAGGGATGGCAGTGATAGAGCAGGAAAGTCGTGACAGGAGCAACAGAGAGAGAAAAGGCAGGAGGAGAGACGTGCAGGGAGCGAGATACAGCAAAAGAGAGGAAAATGAGAGACAGTGACGGAGGGGGTTAGAGAAAGTGAGGCGGGACAGAGAGGGAGCAGAGAGAGTGAGGGACAGGGAAGTAAGAGATCGGGAGGGATGAGAGAGGGAAGAGATAAACAGAGAGGGAGGGGGAGAGGGTAGGAGCAGGGAGAGGGAGAGAGAGAGACAGAGAGAGTCAGGGAGCAAGAGAGGGGGATGGGAGACATAGAGGTATGTGTATTGAGCGTGAGATTCAGGAGAGGTAAGGAGCGTGCGGATAAGGAGGGGGAGAGAGTGTGGTACAGGCATTGATGTGTACCTGGGAGGGGGGACGAGGAGCGAGCCTGAAGGAGAGAGAGGGGATGGGAGAGACCGGGAGATGGAGAGGTACAACGAGAACAAGAAGAAGGATGAGAGAGCGGGAAGGAAGTTACTGAGAGTGGAAGAGTGGAAAGGGAGCAAAGAGCGAGGAGGAGAGAGGCAAAGAGTGGAAGGAGAGAGTGAAAGGGAGAGAGGAAGAGAGAGGAAGAGATGGGGTGTGAAAAAGCGGTGGGACGAGGGGTAGGAAAGAGAGGGGGCATGCTCGTGGGCAGAGATAGTGAAGGGCAGAGAGTGTGTGGAAAGGGAGAGTGAAAGGGTAAGAGAGACAGTGAGGGAGGTAGTTGAGAAGCAGTGATGGTGGGTGGAGAGAAGGAGAGCAGATGGAAAAGGACACAGAGAGAGAACTGGGAAGGGAGATTAGGAAGGAGGGTGGAAGCTGTAGCATAACCTCATGGTTCTGGAAAACAGTCACTCAATTTATATAAGCTCTAACACTGTATGCCTTCTTCACAACCATGTCAACCTGGGTGGTAACTTTCAAGGATCTGTGTACCTGGCCACCGAGATCTCTCTGCTCATCTGCACTACCACGAATCTTGCCATGAGCCCAGTACTTTGCATTCCGGTTATTCAGACCAAAGTGAATCACCTCACACTTGTTCGCATTATACTCTATTTTCCACGTCCCAGACCCAGCTCTGCAACTTATCTATGCTTCTTTGTAACCTACGTCACTATCCACAATTCCACCGACCTTCGTGTCGTCTGCAAATTTACGAATCCGCCCTTCTACGCCCTCAACAATTTCGTTTATAAAAATGACGAACAGCAGTGGTGCCAATACCGACCCTTGCGGTACACCACCAGTAACTGGACTCCAGGATGATCATTTCCATCAACAACCACCCTCTGTCTACTGTCAGCAAGCCAATTATTGATCTAAACTGCTGTATCTCCCACAATCCTATTCGTGCACATTTTGCACAATAACCTACTTTGGGGAACCTTATCGAACGCCTTGCTGAAATCCATATACAACACATCAACCGTTTTACTCTGATCTACCTGTTTGGTCACCTTCTCAAAGAACTCAATTAGGTTTGTGAGGCACAACCTACCCTTCACAAAACCGTGCTGACTATCCCTAATCAAATTATTCTTTTCAAATTATTACAAATCCATCTTTTACAAACTTTTCCAAGATTTTATCAAATACTGAAGTAAGGCTCACTGGTCTATCATTATCAGGGTAGTCTCTACTCCCCTTCTGGAATAGGGGAGCCACATTTGCTCCCCTCCAGTCTTCTGGCACTATTCCTGAAGACAATGACGATTTCAAGAGCAATTCCAGAGGCT
Source organism: Chiloscyllium punctatum (assembly GCF_047496795.1). Lineage (NCBI taxonomy): Eukaryota > Metazoa > Chordata > Chondrichthyes > Orectolobiformes > Hemiscylliidae > Chiloscyllium > Chiloscyllium punctatum. Next base: position 41,783,154 of record NC_092773.1, read on the forward strand.
CAGAAATCTCCTCGCTGTCTTCAAAGAGGTTCCGAGGATCCATCCCATCGGGCCCATGGGAGTTATCTATATTCACACTACGCAGGATTTCTAATACCTCGTCCTTCTGAACTTCAATCCCTCCTAGTCTAGTAACCTGTATCTCAGTATTCTCCTCGACAACATTGTCGTTTTCGAGAGTGAATACTTTCGAAAAATATTCATTTCGTGCTTCCCCCATCTCCTCTGACTCCACGCACAACTTCCCACTACTATCCTTGATTGGCACTAATCTTAATCTCATCATTCATTTATTCCTTAAATACTTATGGAAAGCCTTAGAGTTTACCCTGATCCAATCCGCCAACAACTTTTCGTACCTCCACCTGGCCCTTCTGAGCTCTCTCATCCTTGCATCAGCCTTCTTCTTCCTCTTGACCAGAGTTTCCAATTCCTTTGTAAACCACGGCTCCCGCACTCTCCAACTTCCTCCCTGCCTGATAGTTCCATACTTATCGAGGACACTCAGGAGCCTTTCCTTGAATAAGCTCCACATTTCTAATGTGCCCATCCCCTGCTGTTTCCTTCCCCAACCAATGCTTCGTAAATCTTGCCTAATCGATCGTAATTGCCTTTCTCCCAGCAGGTACTCTTGCCCAGTGGTATACACCTATTCATTTCTATCACCAAAGTAAACATAAGAGAATTGTGATCGGTATCACCAAAGTTCTTAACTACTTCCAGGTCTAATACCTGGTGGGGCTCATTACCCAGTACCAAAACTAATGTGGCTTCGCCCCCTGTTGGCCTGCCTGCATATTGTGTCAGGAAGTTCTCCTGCACACACTCGACAAAAACTGACCCATCTATAGTACTCGTACTGTACTGTTCCCAGTCAATATTTTGAAAGTTGAAGATCCCCATGAAAACCACCCTATGTCTCTCACTCCTATCGAGAATAATCTTTGCTATCATTTCCACTACATTCCTGGAATTATTCGGAGGCCTATAAAATCTGTGGATGAGTGCCATGCCTCTAAGAATTCCCTGGCTGTTCTTTTTATGCCTTGTCCTATAATAGTAGTGCTGTCCCAGTCGAACTCATGTTGCTTGTCATCTGAGTCTGTGGCTACTAAGGATAGCTGGTCATGTCGTTTCACGGCTAGTTGGTGTTAATGGGTGCGGATCGTTAGCTGTCTTCCTTTTTGTCCGATATGATGTCTTGTCCAGTCCATGCATGGGATTTTGTACTCTACATTGGTTTTGCTCATGCTAGGTACCGGGTCCTTCGTCCTGGTGAGTTGTTGTCTGAGAGTGGCTGTTGGTTTGTGTGCTGTTATGAGTCCTCGTGGTCGCAGTCGTCTGGCTGTCAGTTTAGAAATGTTTTTGATGTATGGTAGTGTGGCTAGTCCTTTGGATTGTGACATGTCCTCATTCCGTTTTCTTTCCCTTAGGCATCTGTTGATGAAATTTGCGAATTCCCTTTGGCGAATACACAGTATCGGTGTTCTTCTTCCTCATTTTGCCGTTCTGGTGTACTGCAGTGTGTTGTGGGCCTTTTGAACAGTGTCTTGATTCAAATTATTTTGTGTGTGTTGGGGCAGTTGCTTTCGTAGCTTAGGACTTGGTCCGTGTGTGTGGCTTTTCTGTATAGCTTTGTGGTGAATTCTCCCTTCGGTGTTCTCTGTACCATCACGTCTAGGAATGGGAGTTGGTTGTCGTTTTCTTCCTCTCTAGTGAATCGGATTCCTGAGAGTGTGGCGTTGATGATCCGGTGTGTGTTCTCTCTTTCTATGTTTTTAATGATTACAAAGCTATCATCTACATATCTGACCCAGAGTTTGGGTTGAATGTGAGGTAGGACTGTTTGGTCTAACCTTTGTATTACCGCTTCTGCTATGAGTCCAGAGATGGGTGAGCCCATGGGTGTGCCGTTGATTTGTTCAACTATTTGGTTGTTGATTTGGTATTTCCTTAGTAGCCACACACTCAGATGAGAAGCAACATGAGTTCGACTGGGACAACACTACTATTATAGGACAAGCCAAGCAGAACAGCCAGGTAATTCCTCGAGGCATGGCACACATCCACAGATTCAATCAATAAGCATGTCGACCTGGAACCAATACACCGCCCACTGCAGCAGACAGCTGGAGCTGACAACCGATGCGGCAGAAACAAATTACTATAAATGCCGGAGGAAACATCACAGAAGTGCTTCACAGGAGGCTCCCAACACTGAGGATGTCACCTGGACAGGGGACGAAACGCCTGCAACACAAATTCACAGCTCAGCGAACAGAACCACAACGAGCTCCCGAGCTACAAATCTTCTCCAAACTTCCCAATCCATTCCTGGACTTTGTCCAGATCTTCGTTCAATTGGATGTGGACAGATTGTCGATTTCAAGAATCCATTATGATACAGGACATCGAGATGTCATTGTTGAAAATCGCTGTTATTGTGGGAAGATTATTGATGAAGCAGCTGGAGATCGTTGGGTAGAGGAGAAACTTAGGGATTCCTGAAGAGATATGATCGAGCTGGGATGATTAACTAAGCGCTGCCATAAGTTCTGGCGTTAGTTAAAACCAAACAACCAGAAAACGCCTTCTCTTGTAATATATTCAAATGTGAGGGCCAGGAGAGTTCCCATTTCCCATTTAAATAAAAATGTCAATTGATTGCCCTTATTCTAATCGTGAACACTGAACAAAGAAGCTGTTCTCAAAACCAAGCTCCCTTTACTTAACGTTTTACTCTCTCACGCAAATCTATACAATTTTCTGTTCCAGTGCAATTATTGGACATCCCATCTTAATCTCAAGACCACACTGTATCTGTCTTGTTCGCTGACTGCAATCTTCGTCAGCTGATCGCTCAACTTTATTTGGTTTTGATTGTTATCATGTTTTACATGAAAAGGCACCTTCGGTAGAGAGGTTTTCTAATTTCGTTGAAAGAAAGATGTTCGATGGCCAGCAACGTCGCCAGCTTGATGACCGATACTTAGCTGATCGGTGGCAGTTGCGCACTGTTCCAATTGTCAAAATTCCCTTGTATTTCAGGCACCCCCAACGTCGGAACTTTGCATTGGACTGATGTTGTCAAAACAATTAATTCAAATTTGATTTGTTTTTTGTATCAAGAACTTATTAAACAAATTGGTTATATACGAATTGTTGTGATTCAGCAACCAAAACTCAGCTACCAATTTCACAGCCATATGTCACATGTATCTATCTTGTTTCACAGCCTTTCCATTTGCCACCTGAGCATGCACCTCAAGTGTCCTTCAAAATTCAAATAAACTGTTTCTATTTTAAAGTAGACATAAATGTTTAGGTCGTATTATTAATTGGTAATGTCAAATCTGCGGTATTAAGAATGGCACTTGTGATGGCACTGAGTGAAGAATGTTGCTGTGTAAGAAACATAATGGAGAGCCTCGACCAGCGAGGCTGGAGTTGAGAGAATCAGAGGTGACATAATTGAAACAAAACAAAGGATCCTGAGGAGAATTCACTCGGTGCATTTGGAAATCGTGCTTCCTTTTTAAAGAGCACCAACATGTGAAGATTCAACATTTCTTTTTAAAAAAGGAGATGACCCAATCTGATGAGAAAGACTGGCAAAATAAATATCTCAGACATTTTTTGGTTCTCTGCTATTCACTTTGTCAAAATGAACTTAATGCAGATTCCTTTAAGGATTTTTCGTCAAAGGTGGATACACTGTTGTGCGTAAATAAGCGAAGAGGCTGCTGACTAAAAACATTATGTTGTCCTTAGTTTTATTTTCCTTTCCACAGAGTTTGTAAACGACACGGAGTCCAAAAAGTCAATGGTTGAAGAGATTGACGGCTAATTTGATAATAGCGAACCGATGCTTTCTCAGGCTGAAGGCTTTCACTTTAAAAAGAAAAGTTTCAAAATGAAAGGGGCGCAGCCAGTTCTCGCAGCTGATCTTCAGTCAGTTTTGGCTTGGTTTCTAGCACGAGAGTTGAAGAAGTTACTGAACACAAAGAAGTAGATCCAGGCAGGTATTCTCTTTCTAATTACTATCGTGCAAGAACCTTTATTTGATTTTACTTTTTGTGTCCGGAATGTTTATGCGGATTGTTGTAAATGTTTGCCCATCATTAACTGGGATGATATGTCGGGTTTTAGGAGAGGTTAAGTTACTCGGGATGCTGTTTTCTGTGAAATGTGGTCCATCGATAATCCCCTCTATAAATTCTGCCTTGTTTAAAAGTAAATGATTTCAACATTGGCATTTTTCCTGAAATATCACGTTCAAGTTGCTTCAAACAAACCAGCAAAGTTATGGTCTTCTTGAAATTTTTTTTGGGGTCTTCCTTGGTCCGTAACAGTTTGTGGGCTCGTTGCGGGATTTGTTCTGTATTTTCGATTTGGAATTAGGATTCTTGGACTCGACGGAAGCATATGGTAGGTTTTAGGGTCCTTTAGTTTTCTGAATGGTGAACTAAGTTGGTTGAAACTACGCTTGAAACAACAAGATACGAAGAGTTTGCTAGGAGTAGAACAATTGATATTCGGGGTTTTACAAAAGGTGATCAAGGCCAGCCTGCTGGAATGAGAAGACACCCTGGACTTAGAGATTATTTCTTGCACGAGGAAAGGAGAGATAATTCCAGCAATTGCTCAGCATTTAAATTTGCTGGAAATGTAATCAGAATCAAAAGTAATTAGAGCTGGTGAAATTTCAATTGTCAACAAAGTACCTTTAGTTAGAGGCAAAATACAATGACGGTGCAACAGAAACGAAAGAGTTTGATGCACGAATAAAAGCAGGCGAGAGAGAAAAGGAAAGAGAGTATGAAGAGAGAGAAATTGAGAGAGAGGAAAGGAAGGCAGACAGGCATTTTGAATTTCAGAAATTGGCAATTATACAGGAAATTCGACATAAAAGGATAGAGATGAGTGCTGAAGATAAGCGTAGTGAAGAAGAGAGTGAGGATGAGTAAAACCCTGACATTCAAAGTTATGGTGACAATCTGCTTAAATACATTCATGCTTCGCCTACTTTTGATGAGAAGGATGCGGATGACTTTTTTGTTAATCTCACGTGAGTTATGTTGATCCAAACAAAATTTGTGGTTTGAGCTAATGAGGCATTTCCATCACTGTACCAGGACGGATCTGGGGTTTATGAGGAGTTGACGAAAGCCGTCGCAATTCCATTGAAACTGGTGCAAGAAGCCGACAGAAAACGCTTCAGGAATCTAAGGAGGGAACGTGGTTAAACTTCCATTGAGTTTGAAAAGCTCAAATCAAGTAATTTTCTATATTGGTCATGGCATTCAAAATAGAGCAAACCTACGACGCTCTTCAAGACAAAACCAGTTTTGAGAAATTCACAAATTCACGTCATGAAATAGCAACAATCCATGAGGTAAAGCAGAGGATCAAGACGGATAGATTGGCAGCTGAACTGGCAGATGGCTATGAATTGGGTCAGTTATCAAGTTTGGCTTCCCTAATAAATTTCAATCAGTCAGGGACATAAATTCGGGAAAAGAGAATTTCTCACGTGGACATGGAAAGGTAGATTTCGATTTAATTCATGAGGATAATATACAACAGGTTAAAATCAAACCGTCAAAAGGAACAGAGAAAAGAAAAAAAAACTCCCGTGTTTTCATTGCAATAAAGTGGAACATAGGAAATCACACTGCTGGTGGGTTAGGAAAAGCTTTGGGAAATCAACTGTAAGGAAACACAATAAGCCAATAAACTTTGTTGCAGTGGTGACAGAAACTCCAATGAAGGCTAGAAAACTGAACCAGAACGTACAAGGTGTCGGAGTTTGGTTGAGGAGGAAAAGATTTTCTTCAATCATATACCTGCAAATGTAAAATTTACTCCCATATGTCAGGAGCAGGAAGTGAAGAGTTGACAGTTTTCTGAGATACCTCTCAATATCTGATGCTGAAAGATGAGGCGTTATAAATCTCTGAGAGTCTATTGCTGGAACAGGTCCCAGAGACAACAACTCACGGTGAAACAAGGAACGCTCTATTATGTAAAGTGATGTTATAGTGTCTCGAGAACAGTGGGGGAGTCATCGTCGCACAAGTGCTCTTTTCCAGGAATGTAAATTGTGATTGATAATGATAAAGGTGATTCCCCACTAGAAGTGGTAGAAACTGAATGGAAACTCAGGTAATTGAATTATTCCATCACACTTATTCTAGAATTTTTGCTAACTCAATGGTATCGAGGTCACAAAGTCACAAGCTGAAAGAGGAGAAAACGAGATCACAGAAAAGCAAGTTGACGTTTCATGAGCAGAGATTTGGTCTGATCACACGGTTGAAATACTTCAGGAGCAGGGAAATGACTCAGCAAGTATCTATAGCTCAGATAAATAAACTCACTTACAGCAGAAATATGAACGCTGAAATTAATCATATCAAAATTCATACACAGAAAAATAATCGGAACGTATTCCGGTATCTTTAAAATTATGTCTTAATGTGCAAGTGGAGACCATCACATATTCAGGCAGACGTGTAACGTGCAGAAGTTCATCAAATTCGATTTCCGTTGGTTTATGGAAAGGAGCTGTTGCGGGTGGCACAGAAGCTACCTCCAATAGTTCATTTAGGAGTGAGAACAACTGAAATTAAAACATAAAAGCGTTTTATTCAGCCTCGAGTGCACAAGGAAGTGTTTGCATTTTGCCAGCCGTGTCGTACATGTCAGGTAATTGGAAAACCAAATTAGCACCTGCTGAACTATTGCAAAAGTCTTGATTATTTGTGTAGCACCCGTACCCAAAACAAAAGGTGGGATTCAGTATTTGTAAACAAAAATGGATGTGTCTAATGGATTTCCAGAGGCCGTTCCATGATGCAATATCACAGCTAAATTTATAATTGAGGAATGACTCAAATTTTTCACAAGATACGGACTACCCACAACGACACAATCACATCAGTGTCAAAACTCACATCAACAGTATTCAATTAAGTTATGGACAGCTCGCAATATAACAATTTAAATTTACTGCATACCATCCTGAGTCACAGCAAGCACTAGATTGGTGGCATCGGAAGTTAAATGCCACCTTAAGTACTTCGAGTGAAGACTATTCAGATGACTGGGGCAAGAAAATTCCGTTTGTGCTTTATTGCGATCAGAAATGCACAACATGAATCGATCAAATTCAGTCTATTTAAACCAGTTTTAGGCATGATGTGAGAGGTTAGTTAAAATTGATGAAGGAGAATTTTCTCAGTCAGAATTCTGACACATCGCACCGTAATCTGTTAAATTTGGAGATGCAAAGAAATATTCCAAATTTCACCACCACAAGAAAACAAAACTAATATTCTCATTCTTTAAGACCAAAAAAGAACATTACACAACGACTATTTGCAAACCTTACTCTTAAACATATCCGTTACCTCCCAATCTACAACACTGGTTTGATAAAAACACAGTATGAGATTTACAAAAAACTAAAAACGCGATTCATAGCTGGCGTGCACTGTCAATTCTCGATGTCAACTTATCTCTGTCATTTTCGTCTATCATTTTCTCTGTGTCGATTTTCCTCTGCCGATTTTCCTCACTCGATTTTTCAGTGTCATCTATTCTTCTGCCTTCTGCCGCACAAATGTCTGATGGGCAGGTAGCTTTCGAAGAACTATTCAGTTAGCAGTCGGCTGATCTTGGCCGTTCACACAACTGGTTAAAGTGCCCGATTTTATGGCCGAAAACATCGAATCGTCTCATTGGTTTCATATCATCAAAAGATTAATAATCAAATTCGAATGCATTTTGGTATGTTGAGACATAATATAAACTGATTGTCCAAATTCGAATTCAGTGTGCACGATAGCAATGCAGCTCAAGGCATTCTTTTCACAATCAATGCTACCTTTTTAAATTGTTCTGCACACTCTGTGCTTTCAGTCTTTCCTGGCAAGGTTTCATGCTCTCTTAAATGTGCAATATTCACATGCGTGTTCATAATAACAAATTGACCTATGATATAAATTGTAAAAACATTGCAGCATTCTGCAGTGCAGAGGGACCTGCTGTCCTGGTTCATTAATCAGAATAAGTTGGTTTGCAGGTGCAGCAGATAATTAAGGCAGCATATGGAACAGGTACACACCCAAAGGCACAGAAAAAACACAGATACAGACACACATACACAAAACCTTCATCACAGAGTCATACAGAAACAATATTTTTTAAATTACACAAACAAAAAAAAATGTTTTTGATTCATAAGGGATCAAGCATTGTGGGGAAAGGCAGGAGAATGACGTTAAGGAACATAGCAACAATGATCGGAGAGCAGAGCGGTACAAATGACCGAATCCTGTTCCTTATTACGCTCGAATTGCATTATGGGATCTTAAAACGTCTCCTTAGAGTCCAGAGTCAATTCAGGCTGCTGAACATTTGATTGGGGATTCAGTGGTAATGTGGGATAGGTTTAAGAGCTTGAATTATATATGTCTGTTTCTAATTGTTTTCTGTAGGTCCCAAAATAATTCGTTCCTTAGTGTGGGTTTAACACACTTTGATCATAATGGATCCCCGATTGAGATAAAGTTGTCCCTTTTTCTTTTGCACTGTGCCGTCTGCAGTGCCCTCATCTTCAGGGAATAGCAAAAACTGGGTCTCTGTAGATATTCAAGGCTGAACTCAACGAACCTTTGGGCATTGTAATCAATAATTATTAGGCAAATAATGTTCAGACACAATCATATCATCAATGAGCATTCTGAATTAGGCAACAGTCTCGCGGACCGAATAGCCAACTCCGTGCATTTCTGTCACACTCAAGCCCCCAACGCCTTTGCTCAGTGATAGGAAGATCCCATTCAACCAGTCAGGAGACGACCGTTCTATCCATCAGGAGTTACACAGGAATAGAATGAAGCCATTCATCTCTTTACATAATTACAAAGCACGGGACGAAGCCATTCAAATATTCTAAACTGTGGCGTAGGAGCAGCTTCCCCCTGCTGACCTCAACATGTTCCAATTTGGGGGTCGAGTAACATTATTGTATATTTCAGATCCAGGAGGGAGAAAATGGAACCTGCCTGAGAAGGAATGGTCTACTGCACATTCGGTCGTTCTCTATTCCTCCTCATACCAAATTGGGGGAACATAAAACTTTTCACTCATCTTTACCACTCTTACAGGATTCCAGACGATGATGCACTGAAATTTCGCCACCGTCTGAATCAAAGGAAATCCGCAAAATCCACTTGTTCCAGGTGGAAATCCCATTGGCAACAGAATGTTTGAGCAGAATATCTTTCTGGTGCGGAATACTATTTGGGAAATACCTATATTTTGTCATTTGTCAAGTGCGTAGGTATTGTTTGGACAAAGTCTTTTCACATTGTACAGGCGTGTATCTGTGTATTGGGGTACAGACAGGAATGTTTGCTTCGAGCCCAAGCAGATTAGTCACCATCTCATTGCTGGTGGAACAGAGTCAAAGAATTTGTGCTCCTCATTCGTATTCCCTTTGTTACTTAAAGCCCCTCAAAACTCTCCTGAGAAGTGTTGCAGTCAGTGAGACCGGAGGATTTCATGAGCCAACTCTGGGTTAAATGTGGGGCCTGGATTAATAGTGAACCTGGGACTGCAACAAGGCCAATAGATGAAGCACAATTTTCGGAGGGGGGAACCTCTGTAAAGAGAAAGGAGGGGACTCTTTTGTACCCAGGCGTATTTTTCACGAGCATTGCCCAATCTACACCAAACTGTATGTGATTGTTTTGATGAGGAAATGATCTCCTCTGTTGCTCTGCACCAGGTAGAAGGAGGGGTACCGGCTGGGTATTGGAGAGATAGACAGCGGTGTAGAGGTGTGTATGTTAAAAAAGATCGGAAGAGGTGTGGTGTCTGAAAGAGTTGAGAATGATAGGAAGCAATTTCGGTTCTGGGTTTTAGATATACAGGAAAATTATAGAGGCTGGAGGAGATCAGAGATATCTGGAGAGGTGTAGGGAAACGTCGAGGTTACGAAGACAGAGAGACAGGGAAGGGTGAAGGGGTTGGAGGAGAAAACAATGTTTTTTCAAATGTGTCGAACACAGTTTGGTGCGAGACCAACAGTTACTATTGTCCGATTGGAAAATCTTGTTTTCAGTTGCTGGCAACAAATGACAACAAATCAATCGAAAGATATCACAACAGAAAACAGCCTGTGGCTGCAGGAAGACGGACTGCAATAAAAATTCACACAGGAGCGATATCCAGGAAAGACAATGGGAAGCAATCATTATTAATATGCGTCAAGCTAACCTCCGTGACAATAACAAGGAGATTGACTATTGTCATCGCCACAAAGTAGTGAACAGTGCAGGAGAAAAGGTCACATTTTCCGTTGGGCTGATTCACAATCCCTGGTAAATGCATTGGAGAAGACAGAATGAAAAGTGAACGTAAATCACTGCAAACGATCTTGAATTCTGACCTTCACACTCAATACAAAATGAAACGTTCATTCGTGCATGTGTGTCTGTGCGTGTGTGTGAGATGTAAAGATATATATCTGTGTGTGTGTGTGTGTGTGTGTGTGTGTGTGTGTGAGAGAGAGAGAGAGAGAGAGAGAGAGAGAGAGAGAGTGTGTGTTTGTGTGTGTGTGCGCGTGCGCGTCAGACATGGCCTACACAGATGTTGTGATGTTGCTGCGCCTATAAGTAGTTTACATTGTCCTTGGCATTTTATTCAGACAGGTCGCCATAGACATAGCCTCTGAACCGTTTATGTTTAAAGAGTTTTAGGGCCAGTTTGATCACAGCTAACAGATACCGCCGAAGGCAAAAAAGCTTTGTCTTCAAAAGAAACACCTGTCCAATGAAAGTGGAGTAGAAGGTTTTTCTTTTTTTCCAGCACATGTTTTCTCTGGTTTGATGTCGTGTTTGATCGTGTGGTTGCTCTCTGAAAGCAGTGAGACAGTTTTAAAGCTGCTGGTCCTTACTCGCCAACGCTCTGTGACCTCTTTACTGTGAGTCCTTTTGTTTGATTTTACCTTTTATGACAAGGGGTACATAAGGTGTTTTTGCAAGCTTTGAACCCAACAGGAGAATGTTGTAATTATCTTTTGGATTTTCTAATTGTTTAAGTTGATTTGTGTTCTGTTCTCTTTGTTCTTGTTTCATTCAGTAAATATATAAATAAATTATATTTGATTAAAAACGAAATGGGTTAACCAGCTGCATTCTTCCTGGAATATCTGCAATAAATCTGATTAAAGAAAGTTCTAAAGTTAGGTTTGGGCCACGTTCTTGAAATGATTTGAAGGTTCCTGATCTGATCCAAAACAGTGTTTGTTCATGAGAGAATGGATGTTATTTGTGTGAGTTTGTAAGTTATGGGAAAGGGATTATTTCACAACTTTGATTTTGAGAATTTTTTTCACCACCCGAAAACAGATATGAGAAGTCTGGTTTCCTTACATCAGACAAGCATCAGCCAAGCAACACTGACAAAATTTATGTGAAATACAGCAGATAATGCAGAGCTGAAACGTGGGAAAATTTGGTGAAACACCAGATGTGGCAGTGTCAGCAAAAAGACAAAATGCGTTAACGTTTCCAATCCGACATGCCTCTTTTGCAGAATAACAAAGAATGCTCAACAGTTTTCAGGAATACACTTTGGTTAAAGGAGGAATGAGGAGCGTTTGGAAGCTCTCCAACTTCAGTCATGTTGCCCATATAGATCTTCCAGCTTTGTATACTCCATCCGCAGCTCCTAAATCCTGCTTGAACCTCCGCTGTTTGAAAAGGTCGTTATTTTATACTAATTTGTACTTTGCTATCGAATGAACTGGGAAAACAAATAATGAAAGCAAAATAAAAGGAGCACATTTTTGAGGCAGGGAGTCTCCCCAGTATAATGCAGCTGCTCTTTGATGAGAACGTTACGATGGGGAAAACTTGAGACTGTGCACGAGTAGAGTTTCGCCTGACAAGTAATAAGTGATTCAACTGCGGATTTCTGAGATATTGTTGATGAAATCCTTCTGGCTGAGAGTAACTATGTTATGGCTCTGAAAAGCTAAACATCTTAAGTTGTGAACAAAGCATTCAGAGATAAACAGGTCTTCACAAAAGCAAGAGTTGTTTTTACCTTCTCGAAGGCAGGAACATGAAGAAGAAGAAATTATCTTTTTTTCGGGCAACTACCGTGAATTTTACGTTTAAAGATTAAGTGAATAGATCAGAAACGTTTCTCGCGACACTCAGCCTGCACGTCCCGCAGCCGAGTGAAATATGCCAAACTAAATTGCACTGAAGCATTGTTCTGGACAACTTCGAAATATTACAAAACTTTTTTTTATCGTAAGCTATGGTTAAATTGAGGATAGAGATAATAAATGGATGTGCAAATGGCAGGACGTCTATGTTGGTGTTCAAAAGTGTAAAAGCAGATATTTGGTTTAAGGAAGTTTTAGACGGGTTGCTCAAATGGGCAGACCACCAGCCGATCGAAATTTGCCATGAAATCTGTTCAATAATGCACTTTGCAAGCCATAACAGGACAAATAGTTACTCAATGAATGGAAGGACGTTCGAAAGCTCTAAGTAACAAAGGGAACTTGGGGTCCTTGTCCATCGACAATTGAAATCGGCACCAAATTTTGAAACTGTGCTTCAGAAGACAAAAAAGCTTGTGTCCTTTCCTGCCATGTGCACATCAGTGCAGAGAGCAGGGGCGTTCGATGAGAGTTGTACAAAATAATCGCGTATGCCAGAGCCAGATTACAGTGTGCAGTCCCATTAGCCATGCCATACTATGCTGTGAATTCTCCGGCGGGGGTCCACCACATATTCGCCAAGGTGTTTGGTGGACAGAATAAATTTAGCCAGTAAGACAGTATGGATCGACCTGAGCGTTTTCTTTATAGCTGAAACGGTTTTGTGTTTCCAGAGTGAGGATTATGAGTTTATGAGAGGCAACGGAGCAGAGGAATTATGTAGTAGTTTATTAAACTGATGGAAAAATAACGAAGAGGATATAATCTTACGTTCTGTGTTTCGGGGCTATCAAGGATTTTGTTTCGCAGCCAAATAGTTTGGATGTCTGGAAGTGGCTGCCGGAGAGTGTAGGGGTCAGTCAAAGTGCTAAATCTCACCAATGTTAAAAAAAATATCAATGAGAGTTGAATTATGATGGCAGAGAACGTCATGGGCCAAGCCTTGGAATGTGGGATGAGTGTCACTAGGACAGTGCAACTTCATTTTCTTTTCTGTTTCGAACATGACACTATGCATCTAGGAAACGTGTCAACTGATCTGTGGGCAGTGAGCACGGCTTTCCAATTCTTTCCCTTCAGCCAAAAAGCGTTGAAACCACACATTAATTAATAGAGTGTGCTTCCGACATTCAAGTCTCTCTGCATGGATCACGACATGGGAATCGATGCAGGAATGACAAGATATGATATTGCCAAATTTGATTGAGTATGCACATCTGATGTTTCGCAGATAAGGAACTTTTCTGAGCTTGTGATCTTTCCGCATCATTTAATACTATGCATTAACTATGGCTAGATGAGGCACAAGTAGGTCTGTACTGGGTAATCTGTGATTGTTGGAAATGCAGCAGAGAAGCATGAGTGAGGAATCTGGTGGAGGCATGGACCACTTTGAATGGCATTGATTCGGTGAAACAAAAAAAAATTCGTGTTGGTCGAGATGTAGTCAGACTCTTGCGTAAATTAAAGTGGAAGACTTACTGTTAAAACAATACCTTGCTTAAAAATACAATAAAGTAGACAAGCACACACACACACATAAGTGTGTCAGTATCGTATCATTGTGTGACATATTACATTGAAAGAAATTATTTTGATTGCATTTGCTGTATGGCAGAAGACATATGCGAATAAAAAAAGCAACTTCGCCTGATGAAACACAGCTGTTCTAGCAAATTCTGTGGAAAGAAGACTCTGTTAATGTTTTCAACACTGATTCTCTTCTTCAGAATACATGAGAAGACCTGAAGACATCAGTGTCGTACCACACAGAATGATTGATCTGAAGCGTTTGATGCGATGTTTCCAACCTTCCCACCCCCCGGATTACAAACAAGCATTGCTGAAAATCAGTTTCAATTGGCGTAAATTCGTACAATAGTTAGATGGACTGATATGAATGTTGTACTAATTCTAAACGCGATTTTAAATGGGAACTTGGTTTGGAGAGGACTGGAATAATATTACCTCTCAGCTCTGCTGAACTAAAGCGCCCCTACGGCTTTATTCACCTCCTGCATTGAGGTGGAGTGCGAGAGAACAGAGATGGGAGAAAGCAGTATTCGGTTTCCTCCTGCGCAAATCTTCATCATCGGGTGGGTCACTTTCGCATGGCTTCTGACAGGGACAAATCTGAATGGTTTCCACTTTCGCAAAGGGTTTGGATAAACAACATTTCTTTTTGTATGTTATTTACAGAAGCAGTTAATTAACTTAAAACATATTCACAATGACACCACCAAGAAGTAAAGTTGAAGCAAGTGACAAGAATGTTTGGATGGTTTAAACATTTTTCAGGTGATATTTGAAAGTGTAAAGCAATGCAAAGTGCATGCGATTAAGTACTTAATCGTGCTAAGGAAACAAATTGTACGTCGGAGTTTATTCGATTATTATTTAAAATGTGAGAATCAACCAAAAAAACAGAACGCAGCATAAACCCATGCCCAAACTTACACCGTGATAATCAACGTTTTGTTTTGAGTTAGATTGTGACAAATTGCCACGAAATTCCAGCTTTCAGTTTTCAGACGAAGATTGAAAGCTCATATCATTGAATACATTGTGTCAGGATCTGTTTTATCCAGCGATGACTGCATCAGTTGTTTGTTGTCTCTGTTGGTGGTCATGCTGCTGATAGTATCGAATACCGCATTGAACAGAGCTGCTGATTAACATAACCAGGATGTCCAGAGATGACAGTTAAAAAATTGATTTTCGCAAACCCGTGTCTGGGATTTATTTTAGCATTGATCATAGAAATCAAAAATGTACATGATAAATGCAGAAAACTTAGAATGCTTTAACTGCAGCCAATTGTCAGTGACATTGCTGAATTAGATTAGCCTGTGAATTAATTTGTAGATTGATGAGTCAAAGGAAGAAATTTCGTCAAATGAACTGAACAATAACATTGTATTCGGACTCAGAAACCTGTTTACATGCTACCAAATAAACCAGAAAATGACATAGGAAATTTCACGGATGTTACTTTTGGGACAAAGATTGTGGAGAAGGTATATAATTTCCAGATTTAAGGTTTGCACTCGCAAAAGAACGAAATTTAGCAAGCCTGGAGTTTTTAGAGGGTTTGGAAAATGTGCAAGTCTACGAAAAAAACAGAACTCTAGTTTCATAAATAAAGGGCAGCATACAGAAGCAAGAAAGCCTTGCACAAAATATGCATTTCCCAATCACAGCAGTCGTACTTTCTTTTCTTCAATTAAAATATACCGTTTACAACCTCTAATGCATCTCTGGGTCAACCGTGACACATCTATTGTACACCTATGGTGCATGAATCGAATTGGAAAGTCTAATTTTACTTTCTTGCATGCGAGAAGTGATGATTGCAAGATGAGATATTTATTTCTGCTAATGTTACAGTCCATTGCATTTTTTTCTAACTCCGTTTCGTTGATTGTAAACGTTCATTACCATGAACGTACAATTTATAAGGATGGTGGAATATTTCATTTAATTCATTTTCTTCAAGTACTTCATAGGCATCCTTGACATTTCCAGCAAAATCAAAATCGAAAACTATTAATTATGCAGCAGCAAGCCGATGTGAATTTCTTTTTAAATGCACTTTATAATTAAATGGCAAATTTAAAATCACAGGAAACAATTATAAGTATGGTGAGCTATTTTCCATTAAAAGCCGAGGATACTCTTATAAGCGACCTGAACAACTTTCCCACAATTAGTAGGTCTTTGTATTACTTGTCTCCAAACATGCAGTTTCTTTGAGGTTCACTTGATAATAATATCCAACATACTTCGAGCGATTCCACTGGGAAGACTGTTGGTACCTTTGAAAAAAACACGCTTTGATGACAGCCTCTTTACTCCTTCTGATTTCTCATCCTGATCTTATATTTCATCACATATAAATTGATTGCCGTATTCCCTTTAATAGTATGTTGTAATATATTTTCAATCAGCTTTTCTCATTAGATATTCCCTTTCAACTTTCTCCGGGTATATTTTCAATTTGAATTTTGTGACTACCATGCACAGGGTTCATTCCTTCTGCGTTTTTAATATATTTGCAAATTCTCACTTCTTGGGGACAACCACGCCATTAAATCAGAATTGGAAATTGTTGATTGCTACTTTAATAAGCAGTATTCATTGACAAATTCATCTACTTAGATTTCACAAGCAAAGGGAATATGAACCAGTGAAATTTAGTCAATGCATGGTATTGAAACTAATTTACTAATCTCAAGAATACATGGTGTAATTATGAACTTTGTAGCATTCCACTTAAGTCGCTGGAACATTTTACTCTTATATTTGTGGGAGATTCTTCCAATAATGTCTCACATAGTGTAACGTCACTAATATGCTGCTGGGATCGGGTGGCATTGAAAACTGAGAGACAAAAACTGTGAAATTTATGCGAGGGGTCAGATTTTGAGAATTTAGCTCGAATTCCAGGGCAATACAGTGGAGGGTGTCCTATTTGTCCGATTATATTTGGGCAGATTGTTTGACGCTAGAATATGGCATTGAGTTTGGTCTTCTCATTATCCAGTCGTTATAGTTTTCATCGCACCCTCGCTGTTTTTGGCGTCCACGGTAAGTGAAGTAACGATTTCTAAACTTTACGAGCTGCCATGCTTGACATGTACTCGCCTCTCTCCTCGACTATTCCTGTGGCTGCAGAATACAGTAACCAGTTCTGGTGTTGTAGTTGCTGGACCTCCTACACCGCCAAACCATTATCATACGACGCCTGGAGAAGGAACACCTTATATTCGGCCTTGGTTTTCTGCAACAACACGGATAATTGTGGACTTCAACAGCTCCCTCATTTCCTGTCCCCCGCCATTATCCCAGTCTCAAGCGTACAAATTGGCATCGCCCTCTGGACCAGTCCATCACTCCTCCTCTGACATATCACCTTGGGCCTCACCTTCAAAAACCTATCACTTTTCCAACCACCTTCTCGCAACTCCATCCCCTCCCAGTTATCTCTCAGCCCCGACCCACACGCCCCATTACTAATGAAGTGTTTATTTCCAAAATATCAATTCTCCTGTTCTTCGGATGCTGGCTGACCTGCTCTGCTTTCCCAGCACAACGTTCTAGACTCTGATCTCTAGCATCTGCAGTCCTGACTTTACCACTAGACATAAGTCCACCTTGCTTACCACACTTAACAACAACTCAACCAACTGCTAATTGCAATACTGTCAAACCACTCCTACTATTGTCTCAGTGTTGCACAATATACCTCAATGTGCTGCGGTGAATTCCGCAATTTTACAACCCTTTTGGAACGGTAATTCATTCTCACCTACGTTTTCTGTCTACCGTCCTGCATTTTATTTCACATGAGGAAGCACCTATTCCATGTTTACGTGATTTTTCGGAGAGTTGAAAGTATTCAATGGCTTCCTTAATGTCTTCACAAAATATCTGCAAGGAGAAACGTGCACATTTGTGCGTATCTATGTCCCCTTCATTCCTTGTAAGATACTGTAAATTCCACTTTGGAAATACAACCAGTCTGACTCAAGATTTGCACACAGACAGACTATAACTTCACAAACCGAATATAACCCGTTCAACTCTGATGGGGTAACCCTCACGAGCGGGACAACGTGTCTGCAACTTATACTGCGTTGACTCCCGACGCATTGCAACAGAAGTCGGCCATTCTGCTCTTGAAGCCGCTCCGCCTTCATCAGGATTATGGCTAAACATTTGAACTCAACAGCCTAATTCTTCTTTCACCCCATAACCTTTGATCCCTGTCGTCTCAGATTCTGTATTACGCATCTTTTCCGATCGCATTAATTGTTGCGGCATTCATTATTTCCGATGGTGATGAATTTCAGAGACTAACTGCAGTTTCGGTGGACTTAAGACTTGTCATTGTCCTATAGAGTGAACGCTGGCTCCTCAGATTATGATCTCCGTGTTCTCGACATACACTCATACCGTCGGCAACATCTTCCCTGCATCTACCCTGTATAGTCTTGCTCGAAGTTTATAACTCTCTGAGATATTTCGCATTAATTCATTTGCACTTTAGTGAAACAATACTAATCAATCTCTCTCCATACCTCAGTGCCATCATTCCTGGAATCAGACTGGGAAACTTTCATTGCACTCCTTCAACAGCTACACCATTGAGAGCAAGATATGTGCAGCATTTATAATTCTATGCACTTACACACCATTTCAAATATTCTATTTTGGAGAAATTAAGGTGAAACTCCCTCCAGTTGGTTTTATGAAAACTACAGAAAAGAAACCGTTCTGTGGATTATGAAGATTATCCAGTTGTACCTTCTTGGATTAAAGTGGTACTGGAAAAATTCACAGCAGTTCAGGCAGCATTCAAGGAGCAGGAAAATCGACGTTTGGGGCAAAAGCACTTCGTCAGGAATAGAGGCAGGGACTCTGCAGGGGAGGGAATGATGAGAGAGGGGTGTGGGAGGGGAGAAAGTTGCATCGAGTGCAAGAGGTGAATGGGGATGGGATTACGATGAAAGGTCAGAGACGTGGGTGGGGCAAGTTAGCAAAGTGGACAAGGGGTGTTTGGGGGTGGGGATGAAGGTGCTAGGTCAGAGAGGAGGGACGAGTCGATAGGTGGAAAGAAAGATGTGTTTCTGTTTTCTGTTACCGTCTTTCTGTTTGTTCCAGTTAAAAGTTTAGTTCCTCTTTCTGCTGCTACAGCTGCAAGTGAGACAATTAATGCAACTCAGTTAGAAATTTTTCCACGTCTAACGCTAATGAGGCTTTTCTAAGTTTGAATTGTTAATGGTAATTGTTTTTTGGGGATTGAAAAGAGGTCAGCCAGGTGTACTTCATAGAATATTATTTAATATGAGTTAGTCGGGGATTAATGGCTGACAGATGTAATTAAAGTGTCGGAGGTTCTTTCCTCTCTGAGAGCTGTCTCTGAGGAAGCCAAACATATGTCAAGTGTTACGCACTTGTCTGAAAGAGTGCCTGGGTAATGGGATGCCAGCCTCTTTGGAGTATTTTCAATGCACAGAAAAGAAAAAAAAAGTGTGACTGAAACATTGGCTCTCAATAATCGTCATTGATTGCAGTCAACGTTTCAAGCATCCAGCCAATATTTGGAAAACTGAACACATTAGATCCAAAAGTTTAAAAATTGACCAAGCATGTCTTAAAATAGGTTCTTGTTTCTGATGCAGTTTTGCTTGTTCCAAAGTTATCCTGAGTTTGTACGACACTGTCATTTTAACTCTTACCTTTCCAATATCTGCTCCCAATGACTTTCGGAGATACATTGTCAAGACACTAACACTTTTCAGGACAGAACATGTTTATCCATTCCACATGGGAAACAAAATGTTAGCTTTTCCAACAGAATGAGGACTGTTGGGGCGGGGGAGATTTGAACGAATTTGATGTTATCGTTGTCAATGGGAATTCTCACAGTCGCATCTCCCATGAATATTTTCACCGTGTCCTCTGGATCTCATTGCTGGTTAGAAACGTAATTCATTCGCTGAATAATGTTTTGCAAAAAGACGACATTGCAAATGGATAGGGATCATCGAAACAGCTGTTAGCAATTCTGTTCGACAATTTGCTCAATTTGCTGTTCCTCATGCGAATGACTTAAGGCTGAGTGAGAGAGTTTTAATCCCGCAGTGCCTGACTAGGCCATGTACGTTGACCACTGTTGCATTGCTTATGTCCACAGGCAGATCCAAACCACGGCAGACAACGCCGTCTGCATTGCAAGCAGCCTAATTCAGAAACAGACTTGCAGGTAACGATTCCCGTCGTTTCAGCTCCAGCTAGACTGAAACCAAAGGTAATGTCCTCGATGTCTCCCGATCGTTGGACTGACACTGAATAAACAGCAGTGAACTGCGAAACTCACATTATAAGTTGGCATCGTTAATCACAGTCCGCATTAAAACCAGGTGATTATAAATTGGAACTCTTCAGAGCTGCTTCCAGCAACTTATAGAGCGAAATGTCCAGTTTCCTCTGAAATACTGTCCTTTTGTTTTCTCGCGGCCATTCGTACCAGGTTTGCTAACACTGCGCACACTGCCATTCTCGTGAGAGAGTCCATGTATATACCTGGTTTAATGACCAACACACCACCCCTCGACCCCAATGATCTGAGTGCCTGCCCAGTTGTGAAGCTCCAGTGTGGATTAATTCCGACTCTGCATGAAATGGTGCCCAGAATCAGAACCTCGTCCACTCCATCTTTCTCCCTCTCGCGCCATCTCCTTGGCCATATCTTTGTCCGTTATACCTTTCTGTTTCTACACTGATGGGCACGTGGCACTTCGCATCATCCTAAGATCACTGCATTTGAGATCACACTGTTGCAATTGCTTCCCAATACGCCGCTGCCTGCCTCTTGGTCCTCACCCTTGTTTTGCACACATGTTGTTGGTGCCAATGTGCCCGACGACCATTGAATAGACTCTCTGAGAGATCCTTTTACCGAACACCGAGAAAATCGCACATCCTCTTGCACTTCAGAGGAAAGCTTTGAAACCCTTTCTCTCCCCTTACAATTTGTTCACGACTGTATTTCCCACACATTTTCCCATTTCCATCTGCAGTGGAGTCAACGGGTTTCAAGCAATTTTCTGTTAGTACCGCCTCCATCCCGAAGGCCCACTCGTCATCCATAAAAATAAAAATCATTTCACTTTTTCTCTGGGGAATATCCATAGTGGGATAGTGTTCCTGCTGAGTCCCCTCTCTCTGTCACGAGGACAAACATCTCCCCTGCTTCCCGGGAATTGTTAGCCTTCTGTGCGTCCTCATAGCCTCATCCCCGTCACCCATTTGTATTATCCCTGATCCAGTCTGCCTCACCGGTAGCGAACTGTATTCCCAGCACCGGCTCCCATTAAACATGTGCTCTGAACAGCTGGGACTGGAGACATCACCTGTTTCATTGGTGGGTCCGAAGGCATGGTATTATTTCTGCTTTTAATCCCATAGTACAGGAGGAGCACCCAAAGATTTGAGCTCGCCTGGCCTGCCTTATGAACCTCAATAGCCTGTATTGCAGTATTCTCCTCGACAACATTGTCTTTTTCCAGTGTGAATACTGACGGAAAATATTAATTTGGCGCCACTCCTGTCTCCTCACATTCAATGCAAAACTTTGACTGCTGTCCTTCACTGACCCTAAGCTTACACAGTATTTCTTTTATTTCTGAAATAGGTGTAGAAAGTTTTAGGTTCTCCTGAATGTTACCTGGCAAACACTTCTCATGTCCTCTTCCGGCTCTTCTTCGCTCTACCTTCAGTTCCATTCTAGCTAAGTTGAAACTCTCAGTGCAGTAACTGAGCCTTAACGTCACATCCTCACACAAGCCTCCATCCCTGTCAGGGCAAGTGATTCAACTTGTTTAGTTAACCACGAATCACTCGCTTGACCACTTCCTTCCTGCCTGAAAAGTGCAGACCTATCAAGGAAACGAATTTGCTCATCCTTAATCAAGCTCCGCATTTCATTTGTGCCCATCCCCTGCAGCTTCGTTCCCCATCCTATGCATTCTAAATCTTGCCATTCCCGTCCTAATTGCCTTTCCCTGAGCTATAACTCTTGCCCTGCAGCACATAATATTCCTTTTCTATTGCTAAAATAAACGGAACCGAATTGCAATCATTATCACCAAAGTGGTCATCTATCTCCACAACTAATACCTGGTTAATTACCGAATACCAAATCCAATTTAGCCTCACCTCTTGTTCGCCTGTCCAGATGCTGTGTCAGGAATCCCTCATGCATGCATTAGACAAAAACTGAACGACCTAAAGTGCTCACATTACACAGTTTCTAGTCAATATTTGGAAATTTCAAGTCCCCAATAACAAGTAACATGTTACTTTCGCTGCTATCCAGAATCACCTTTGTAATCGTTTCCAGTAAGTCACTGGAACTTTTCGGTGGCTCATAGAATAATCCCAACCTCTTCTTTTCTGTTTCAGTCCTCAGCCCACAAATCTCAGAAGTCGAGTCTTCATCAAATGTCCGTTCTGTTACCGTAATATTGTGCTTGACAAATAATGCTACACTTCTCTCTCTTTCATCACATCCCTGTTCTGACGCTGGAACCTGCAACGTTCATTCCTGACCCTGCTCTATCCACATCTCCGAAATGGTCATAACATCGAAATCCCAGGTCCGACTTCATGTTGTAAGTTCACACGCCATAATCTAGTTGTTCATTTTCGTTGATGCCTATGTGAAACAAGTCTTGAGATCGTCCCCCTCCCGAGTAAGAATTCCAAAAACACGATCAGAGTCAACCTGAACCATGGCACCTTGGAGACAGCATGTCCACTTTAAGTCTCTCTCCTTTCCACAGAAACAGCTATCTGTCTCCCAGCTATGGAGTCGTTTATAAGTGATGGTCTTCTTCCCCTCCACCCAACCCCTTCCGTACTGAGCAACATGTTCAGACTCTGTGCCAGAGATCTGAAACGCCTAGGTTACCTTTGGTAAGTCATCCCCGAACAGTATCAGTAACCACTCTAAAGAGCTGCGATTGCCGGTTTCTCTTCCACAAAATTTCAGTGACAGTCAAATGCAACAAAGCAACACCTCAGGGTAGAAACGGCCACACTGAACAAGGCTCCCCTTATGGCTGCTCTTTCAAAGGCCTCTGAAAATCTGTGCAAGGCATCGAGTCATGCAAAACAGAAACAAAACCTTGAGTCCAACCAGTCCATTCCAACCATAATCCCAAACTAAACCATTCCCACATGACCAATCCTGTTCAGAGTCTTTTGAAACTTTACTTGTTCACGTATCGATCCACATGTCTTCTGAACGCTGTAACTGTAACCATATCTAAGACTTCCTTTGGAAATTAATTTCTCCCACGAACCACATGCTGGTTATTTGAATACCCCTCATGTTTTTGTAAATCTGCTCCACTCACTTTAAAAAACACTCTTCGTATTCAAATCACCCATCATTTGGAAAAATAACCTGCCATTTATCTTCGCTGTGCCCCTCATGATTTAAAGAGTTGTTCAAGGTCACCCCACAACCTCCGAGACTCCAGTGAAAAAGCTCCCATCCTCTCTTTGCTACTCAAACACGCCATGTCTCGCAAAGTCCTCGTTAATCGCTTTGGGAAACTCTCAACTCGCTTTGGAATACCCACTAATGGACGATGGCCAGGACGCCATGCATTTCTTCAGCTAAAAATATCCACCCGTACCCTTGTTTCTCCATCTTACGACACTACCCAAAGCTCTATGTATGTTTTTATAAGCCCTCCCCTCGGTTGTTTTACCAAAATGCAATGCATTGTGTTGATGCAAAACAAACTCCGGATGTTCAGCCTCTCAATCTTCTCCATTCATGATGTTCCACGCCCATAATTAAGCACTTACACCTTCTCTGTCTATTATCCTCGATATCTATGTGTTGGTTGTACACAATCATGCGTAAAGTTTCAAATCCAAACGCTTTCTGTGGCACTGAAATTCACAGACTCATAATTCCCCTGGTTGAACAGAAAGCGAACGAAACACATTAACCTTCCTTCCGGATCTGTTGTTGGTAACGCATGTGCTGCTCTTCTCATTGTCCAAAACTTAACATAGCTCATTGCCAAATTCCTGAGTTTATCCTCCATCGTTTCTCTGAGCTAAGAAATTGCAGTCAGCTTGGCCTTTTGTGTTAGATATCTGTGACTCACTTTCATTCACTTACCAAGCTTCTGAGAAGTCTGTACTCTGAAGAAACCTCCCATAAATGATAAGAAGTCTTCGCCTGTCCACTTAACTCTTGGTACCTCAGTGTGATTAGATTCAATTGCTGACTTTTCGTCCTTTAATTTGGATCTAAGTGCCATCATAGAACATAGAATGTAGAAGATTACAGCACATGACAGGCCTTTCAGCCCTCGATGTCGCCCCGACCTGTGAAACCAATCTGAAGCCGATTCATCCTGAACTATTCCACTTTCATTCGAATGTTTATCCAATATCATTTAAATGCACATTAACTTGGCGAGTCGACTAATGCTATGAGCAGGGCATTCCACGCCTTGAGTGTCTATGAGTGACGAAACTACCTCGGAAATCAGACCTATATCAGTGAGCCCAAAATTGAAGTCTATGCACATCGTATTGGCCTTCACCATCCGAGGGAGAAAGCTGTCAGTGTGCAACTTGTCTAAACCTCTGATAGTCTTACCTGTTTCAATTAAGTCACAGGTTGACCTTCTTCTCTCGAACGAAAACAGCCTCGAGTCCCTCAGTCTTTCCTCGTCAGAACTTCTTTCCTTACTCAACAACATCCTGGTAAATCTGCTGTGAGTCCTTTCCAAAATTCCCCTGTCTTTACTGTAATACAGTTACCAGAACTGCGCGCAATACTCCAAGTATGGCCACACCAGAATTTTGTACAGCTGAAATTTAACCTCATGGCTATGACGATCAATCCCTCTACCAAAAATGCCAATACTACATGTGCCTTCTTAACAGCAATATCAACCTTAGTGTTAATTTTAAGAGATCTTTGCACATGGACACCAAGATCTCTCTGTTCATCTACACTATCAAAAATCCTTCCTCTAGCCCACCACTCTGTATTCCTGTTGCTCTTTCGAAAGTGACTCACCTCACACTGATCCACAGTAAACTTCATTTTCCACCTCTCAGCCTAGCTCTGTAGCTTGTCTAAGCCTCATTGTACCCTGCAACATCGTTCGTTACTATACACAACTCCAACAACATTAGTGTCATTCACAATTTTCATTACCCATTCTGCTACGCCCTCGTCCAGATGACACACTGCAGTGGCCGAAACAGATCCTTTCATTCCACTACTGAACTCAGGATATACATCTCCCATCAACCACAACCCCCTGTCTTCTCTGAGCTCGCCGATTTCTGATCCACACCCCAAATCACGCTCGATCCCATGCCTCTTATTTTTTGTGCAATAGCTTCCGATGGGGATCCGTTTTGAAAATCTTCTTGAAATCACCCACTTCACCCTTATTCACTGGGAGTTTGCCTTCTGAAAGAAAACAACAAAGTTTAGGAGGTACGATATACCCTTCACAAAACCGTGTCCCGTGTCTCTAATCAACTCACTCCTTTCTCAGTGATTATAAATCAATCTCTTCTGACCCTTTCCAACACTTTACCCACAACTGACATAAGGTTCACTGGTCTATAATTTCCAGTGTTGGCTCTCGTCCCCTTCTTGAACAATATGAAAAGCATTTGCTTTCCTGTAGTCTTCTGGAGCTATGCCTGGTAAAGATGAGCTCTAAAGATCAAAGCCAAATGCTGTGCAATTCCAATTCTCAATTGTGATGTTCGACAACAAAATGAGAAATGCAAAAAAGTCAGGTAATCTCCGATGGGACTGTGCTTTAATTGCACGATATGCTTAATGATTTCCATGGACCTAAAGTTATTAAAATGCGTCAAATCTGTCTTGGACTGGCCGTCATGGAAAATAAAGCTCCTCACTTAATTGGCACTACATTTGGTCCCTGCAACATTGAGGTCTAATTAAACCACTCAACACAATCTCCAAGATACACTTTAGGAAAATCACAGTATTCACGACAGATCACCTTTTATTTCCACTACCATTACCAAGAACGGAACACCAGATACGTAGGAACACCTCCCTCTGCAATCTTCTCTGCGCACCACTGAGCACCTGATTACTAACTTCTCAAAGTTCCTTCGATGAGAAGATTTCTGGAAAAGCAGTGTGAGTTTACTGACAGCACAAGTACAGCAGCAGGTTTTTTTTCTCATCAGGACAATTATGGACAACTAACAAAACACTGAATAAACCAGAAAATTACACATTACAGATTCGTTTTTGTAAGATATTTGGCAAATAAAGACTAAACTTCTCTCAGCAGATCAACGGTTAATTTTATATCATGTCATTGCAAATATAAAAAAAAAACAGTCAGTGCCGGCATTCTGAACTGAGGCGAATTAATCCCATATAACTGGCATAATGGTTTCCGAAATAACTTTTCTTGCCAAACAGTTAGAGCAGTCTAGTGTTCTCTTTTTTTTCCCGATGCAATGGCTTTCAGGAGCTGCTTGCCATTCTTCCATTTCTGTGTAACAGGAACAAAGATAAAATGGCTGTTGTCCAGACTTTTTTCTGTGACTCGTAAGTAATTAAAAGTTGCCTTATGCCTCCCTGTTGCAGTTCAAATAGAGTTCAGCGATGTCTTCACTTTTCATTTTTTCAGGTTTGTAGTCACTGATGATCTCAACTAATTGACAAAATATCAGAAGTACTGAGCAACCTCGTTCCAGTTGTGTGCGATGTGCTGAAGTGTACTAATGGGAGTGCCTGCTCTGTCATTTCAGTTTCTGAAAAAAAAACAATGTGTTACCTCGGGTGCTTCTTGAATCGTGTCAAGCATTTAGATCAAATGTGTTCTATATTCAGCAGGATATTTTATGCATGCTCTTAGATATTATCAAATTCTCTTTCAGGTATTGGTCCGATGGAATCAATTAAAATCCTCGCAAAAGATTTCTCAAATGCAGAAACGGGTGTTAAAAATGCTGGTTTTATTGATGCCTCTGTTTTTCCAATTGACTGACACGTATGACATTTCCGGCAAAATGAAAGCACATCTTTGTGCATAAGAAAATGTTTTTCTGTATCAGCAAGACTTTTTTTTCCTATTGGTAATTCAAGTGCTTCCTCCAACACTTCTTTTCTGTGAACCACTGGCACTGCACCTTTTTGAAATTTTCCCCATCCCTCATCCATATATCTTTTGTTAAGATGGTCGCATTCTGAAATACGTTCAGAATATGCTTCTGCATACGCATTTGGATATAATTGTTTCAGTTTTCCATTTTTTGTTTTAACTTAGTTAATTTTTCCGAATGAAAAACATCCTCTTTGTCCTCCACCTGCCCATGATTTGTCTCAAGCATTCAATCGAACACAATTACAGACAATTCTACTTTAACATGATAATATTTATTCATTGATTTCTCATCCTTTTTCCACTGGTGATATTTTGACCTTGTTATCAGATTGTCAGGAAAAATCTCATGATATATCTTCTGTAAGACCTCAGTATTACAGAATTCTGCTTCTCCATTGGACTTTTCATCACAGCAGGCAGCACACCTACCTGTGGCCCAACTATATTGTTATAAAACACCAATTGTCCTCCAGGAGCCTAGAGTTTCTCCAGTACTCCTAGTAATAATTCACCACAATTCCCTCCACACTCCAAACTCACTGCACATATGGAGCATTTCTCAGATCGCCATAAATTCCACGTTATAGCAGTGGACTAGTATTTCAGCGTTACATATTCTCTTCATCCATCAACATGAAGGATTGAGCTGATCCCGTATCTCTGAATACTAAATATTCTTGAGGTATTGTTCCCACTCTATGAGAGGAAATCCTATTTTCGCAAGTAAATAATTGATGAAGTACTACCACTTTCTTCACAAGTATAGTCTTTCTGGTGTAGTACGTTCTGGTGCAAAATTATCGCATCCATTGTGATTCATTTTGCAATTTTAGCAACATTCCCTGTCTTATGCTGCTTTCCGATACCTTCTACCCAGTGCTTTTACTGAACCACAAACGCTGTGCACTTATTGGGCCTATTTTATTGCAGTGAAAACACGTCAGCCTTTTCAGTTATCTTCCCCCTTCATGGGTTTCCATTTTATCTTGTGGTAAACTATCTTTATTAACTTGAACAACGTCTACTTTGCCCTTACCAGAGGATTTCTCTTGAACATCATTTCAATTTCACATGTATTGAAATTAATGTCAGAAGCAAGATTTTACCCTTTCAAACTCAATGTACGTTGGAACATTGTCCATTCTTAGGTTTCTAAATCGCTGCCTGTGATTTTCGGATAGAATGTCATATGCACTCATGTATGGGTTCCTTGACCTCGTCCCACCTCCCTTTTCTGATGGTGATGCGGATACACCACTAACTCTACCTAGCAAATATCTTTGGTTCAGTCAAACCCATATCATGAGGGGCCACTTCATTTGTTTAGCCTGTTTCTGGAATGAAATGAAAAAGGCTTCGATACTCTCCGAATCAAACGTGCATACTGTCTGGATACATTTGAACAGACTTCCACCAAGTCTTCAGGGACGATGACTTTGCTCAACATCACTAACTTCCTGACTAAGCGTAACTTTTAACTTCACCTTCATCCATTTACATCAACTTTCCATTAGAACTGCCAAATTTTGTCGACCGAACTCAATCTGTTTCTCCCCATCCTTTCTCTCTCTGTTATCTTTCTTCTGTGAGGGCACTCCTCTTTCATTCTTTTCTTTTTTCTGAGAGTAACTCTGTCCTCCTACTTTTTCCTCTGTCTTCAACTAATGAAAACTATTTCAGTTCCAGTTCATGGTCAAGCTGCTTCATATCCAATTGAAGTCGAGTCAATTCCAACATTTCCAGCAAAGTTAAATTTTGAACTATTGTTATTACCGTTTCTTTTCTCACTGCCGAAGGTAAAAACAAGTCCACCCTTGTCTCTGCAAACCAGCCTGCCAGTTGCAATACATTTAGCTTTATCTTTGCCTTCTATAAAATGACCAAATTGCTTCATCCGCCACCCGCAGAAAATTCTCACTGACTGAAAGAGTCATTCCACCGCAAAGTACTGTTTAAACGGTTGTGGTTCTGTTTGCCGAGCTGGGAATTTGTGTTGCAGACGTTTCGTCCCCTGTCCAGGTGACATGCTCAGTGCTTGGGAGCCTCCTGTGAAGCGCTTCACACAAGCACTGAGAATGTCACCTAGACAGGGGACGAAACGTCTGCAACACAAATTCCCAGCTCGGCGAACACAACCACAACAACGTGCATCAGAGCTCCAAATCTTTTCCTAATCTTTGAAACACGCAGCAAAAAAGAAACCGACATCTGCTACTCGCCTTTAAGTCCAACTACTCCAAAACCAAATTTGAATGATGAAAACATTCCAACAAAATGCAACGGTACAGGCTTGACCCTCTCAAAGTATTTTCAGAAGGTGGCCCTGACTGTTTTTTGTATGAAGGTTGATGTGACGTGAGTGTTCCCCATCTGATACAAGTCATCAAAGCACTGGAGTTTCAGGAAAAAAAACAGTAATTTCAGGACAACAGTTGTAGCCCCAACAAATGAAAACGTAATTTTCAATAACTTAACTGTCGAAATACTACACCAATCCGCTCCAATAGCTATTAGTAATTAACTGTTCCAATACTTTAAAAGCGCATGAACATATCCATGGCAAAAACATATCAAACACAGACTCTTAGAGAAGGAAGAAAACAATTTCAAAGACATAACCTTCAATATAAATTCAGAAAAGTCTTTTAAAGAAGCTGGCGACTTCCCTGCACTCCACCAACTTGTGTCTGCTGCAGATCAAATAAAGTCGAAAAAAAGGGCATGAACTGAGAGCACTGGCCATTCCTTTTCCAGCTTTAACCGGGAAAGTAATGCATGAAAATAAAACTGTTGGACTATAACCTGATGTTTTCGTCCAATAACGACACCTCCAAATCCTTACTAAAATCGACACTGCGGCAGCAATGCCTTTATGACCTCTTCATATAAGAAAAGACAGAATATCATTTATAAAGTGACAGCATTGTCATCAGCACAATACTTTTTTTTTGTGATTCCACTTCTCTCGCAATGGTATTGATATTTAATTCCACCCGCATATTCTTCATCATTAGTTGCTTGCTTAAATATCGTAGAAACGATGCATGTCGTCAGTAATGAATATTGATATTTATTCAGTGTTCTTTGCCTAATCCCAGGCGTTCAGATGAGCACGACTAAATTTCCAACTGGTCTGGAATGAGTTACTGGATAAATAGATCGCATTCATCACATGTGATACATGAAAAAAATATCCAATGTGGTAAGTCAATCTCTTCATGTGCATTTTCCTCTATTTGACACTAAGTGCACAATTTCAGAAACTGGACAAATATTCGAATTTGATGAGTAACAATATGCGTAAGGATACAGCATTTGGCAGCGATGAAGTGCAGAGTACAATTGATAAACGTATTAATAACAAAAATAGTCAGGAAGCAGGGTAACTTTTCACAAAATCCGGCTGTCTAAATTCTGAAATCAGGTGATGTACATGACATCTGACGTCCAATGTATTCAGAGCACAACGAAAGTGAAGTCGAGAATATCAGGGCCAGATCTTATTTTGTTTCATTGTGTTATGCAAAACAAAAACATTCTAAATGAGCCGAACTAATGTAAGTGATGATTTGACGTAATCGACACAATGAAGGTCTGATGTGTGCATAAATACAGCTCAGCATTTCCATGTGTCGGTCATATGGCAGCCAGAGACCTTCAACAACTACAACAGTCATTCATTTTCAGAAATGAGGAAACCACCGGTTTTGCTGTTGCAAGAGATTTACTATCCACTTCTTGCAGCTGCTGCTCTTCCAGGTAAGCCATTGATCTTGTTTCTTTCCGGTTGATTTTACTTGACCCCGTGTAAGCGTTGAATACTCTATTTTTCCATTGTCAGTTTTCACAAAAGATTATCAAACCAGTGATTGAACACTTTAGGCTCCTCCATTTTAAATGGGAGCATAACTCGTGTATTAACAATTGCCACCAATGTGCCGCCTGCAAGGAGTCGTGTCGTTCTTTAGACAGTCTGGTAATACCAATCAAAATGATGTCTACAGCAGCATATTAAACCTTTGCGTGAATGTCATGTTTTGTAAATCACTCTAAATGCATTCACATCCTCTGAATAAATATCTACACCTCTATATCAATCATGCTTTGCAACATTGCCGACACTGTCTCTTATATCTGTCTTTATTACAGCGAACACGATGACTATTTTAATTCTTTTGCGACGAACCTGTGGTCTTTCCAAATGCATCACTGCTTATATCGTGGCCATGGCAACAGCGGATCTATTGGTCGTCATCAATAATGTTGTAGTGTATCGCATTTTAAGTTATCACTTTCCATTGTCCTTCTTCTCCCTTACACCTTTTTGCAAGCTCATTATATACATGACTGTCATCAGTCTCGATTTAACTGTTTGGTTCACTGTGTCCTTCACATTTGACAGATTTGTGATGATCGGCTGCCAGAGATTTAAAACATTATATTGTACCGAAAGAACTGCAACCACGGTATTAATAATCATTTCGGTCTTGACGTTGTCAAAGAATATTCCAGTTTTGTTTGCATTTGAGCCAGAGGAAATCATTAATGGAATCCAATGGGGCTGCCGATCAAGTGGAACATCATCTGCATGGGTAGCTTTGGTCTGGTCTTATAGTGCCTGGCTTGGTTGGCTTCCATTTCTCTTGATATTCTCGTTTAATTCTTTAACCATCCACTGTATTGTGATGGCGAATCGAACTCGGATTAGGCTCCGCGGTCACAGAAATAAGAATGAAAGCAGTGCAGAGACGGAGAACCGGATGAAGTCCATCGTTCTGTTATTTTCGGTATCCATCAGTTTCATGTTGCTTTGGTTGACATATTCTGTTATTTTGGTCATTACCAGACTGGCAAACACTAATTATTACAGAGGTGACTTTAACGACCCTGAATATATTGCAACTGAAACAGGAAATATCCTCAAGTTGTTGAGTTGTTTCCTGAATCCCTGTATTTATGCCACAACCCAGAAAAAATTCAGAGGAGAACTGAAGAATGCAATGGAATCGCTATTGAAACAAACTCTCAGAGTATTTATAAAAAATGTGGACAAGAGCAATATATTTTCGCGGAATCTCTTTGCAGCTGAGGCTAGATTTCACCCTGATTTCCTTAATTCTCCGGGTTGTTAAAAAAACTTTGCACAGTTACCCTTCAGATTTTCAATCAGAATTTTGATGTGTGATAATTTCTGTTTCGTGCGAATTTTGATTGAAACATACTTATCAAACACCCATTGAAATTTTCGTCTTCAAAATCAGGTGTCAATGTTCTAAAACCTCTCTTGTGCAGGATATTTTTAAAATAAATACATGAATATAAAATCGATACCGTGATCAAATACGTCATCATAAAATCGAACTCATATGTATTGCTGTCAGTAGAAATTATCAAAAATAGTATTGCTTCAAATTGGAAACTGGCTATTTTTGTGCACGTTTTGCAAAATAGTCTGACGAAATTACACATTGGAACACCATAGTCGACAACTTCAAACTTGCAAGAAGAAACAAAGGAAACGTTCTTGCGGTTCTGGCTCTTGTATGACACGGAACAGAGCATGAATTCATTCAATAGACTGATCAGATAACCTCTGTCAATCGGCCTACTATGTACACAGGAATAGTGCCGATAACACTCAGTGATGAGTCCATGAACGAAATGCATATTTAGAGAGATATCGAAAATAAGAGCGATCTTACATCTCAAGACTTCTTTTTCGTATTCTCTCGATGCTCAAGCATCCTCAGAGACCTCAGAAATATGCATTGCTATTACTTTAATACATTTAAGGAAACGACCACAACCGGTTTCTGTGACAGAGAACGCCACTGTCTCTGTTTGAAAACACTCTCTTCATCGCAGTCATATATATTCTGTCTCGTCTTCTGAGATTCTGAAGCATGGCTCCATCGCGCAATAAGAATTGTGGAAGATCTGATGGATCTTACTTTTCTTGTTCTCAAACATAAAGCAAGATTATCGGATGGAAACCCTCAACCTACATATTTGAATCAACGTGATGTATTTTCAGTCACTGTCTAAGGCAAATTTAATGTCTAATCCTTTTTCGCCTGCCTGAAGTTACATTGTACTTTCTTCGTTAACTTCTGAAATTGGTGTGGGAATACCAAATGTGCGAATGCATGGTCTTGAGGTGAAAGAAGGGCATTTAGTTAAATTCGTCTTTATCTTTACATGCAGATACAAGTATCAATGAACAGTTGCTCTCTGACGATTACAACATGATCACATAAATAACGTGTAGTGTCAAAGAGTCCCACAGCACAGAACGCAGAAACGTTCATCTAGCCAGTTCGTGCCATCCATAATCAAAAATAAACTAGTCGCACTTCTCTGTGTGTGGCCCATCTACTTTCAAACAATTCTTGTTATCATACTGAATTTAATGAATTTTAAAAGTCGTAACTCGATGTCCAATTCTACCTGTGCAAGTTCATTCCACAACCGAACCACTGTTTGCGTAAAAAATACCAGCATGTATTTATAAAAGTTTCTCCTCTCACCTTGAAAATATGTGACGGTTTATTAAACTCCCCCATACAATGGAAAACCCACCTGCACTTCTCCTCATCTGTGCATCTCATGATTTTATAAACCTGTATAATGCCATCTCTCAACGGCAATTACTTCATTAAAAATGTCCTTGCATATCCAGTCAATATTTCAGAGGTAAACCCTTCATTCACAATAACATCTCACTGAATCTCTTCTGACCACTCTGCAGCTGAGCTCTAAATCATATTCGGGGCTTTGACGGGCTGAAACTGAGAACTCATCCTTTCAACATTACAGTCATGGTAGACTTGTCAAAGGAAGATTGTGAACAAATCG
Source organism: Chiloscyllium punctatum (assembly GCF_047496795.1). NCBI lineage: Eukaryota > Metazoa > Chordata > Chondrichthyes > Orectolobiformes > Hemiscylliidae > Chiloscyllium > Chiloscyllium punctatum. The sequence continues at coordinate 41,816,967 of NC_092773.1, forward strand.
CTGCCCAATTTCATGTGATGTCCGTTGGCAGGAAGAACCTCGACCCTCCTGAGAAGCAGGTAAGGGGTGTATTCTGCTGCAATTCCCAGTTGCTTCTATCCTTCATTAAATTAGCATAGTCAGCAACAACTGACCATCTCCAGTTGTAAGTTTTAACACATTTTGGGCTACATTGTTAACCAATCGCATTACTATTTCAGGTGGATGATAGTTCACTGACTCATTCAGTGACGGAACGTTCGATGATGGATTGGGAATCGGTTTCCCATATCCTAACACGTATAGAAAGGATTATACCAGATATTGATTTGATAGTAATTCTCCTTCTTTTGACGAAAGCACTATCAATGGTGAAAGAGGCTGAGTAATGTTTCCTGATTTATTTCTGGTAAAACTGCAATTAATCATTTTCATACCTGACTCCTCATCGAACAATTACCTCTCTCCGCAGGGAGAAGAGATGCTGAAAGATCATCTCCATTGCAAGAAATTGTTGCGAAAACTCCACGTAAAACAGGAAGTAGGAAACCGTCTTGGACATGAACATGAATAATATTCAGTGTTTGTCGGGGTCTCAGAACAGGATCAATGAATAGCATGTTGTTGGGGTACGTTATTGGTGTCGTAGAGTCGTGGAAATTGTTTTATTGAAGTTTTTTTCTGATATTGTGTTGGTGAAGGCGTTTTCACATCATGTGGAGCGTGAATTATTGTGATCATGAAGGGGCTTTTAATGTTGTGTGACTTATGATTTATTATGTTGGAGTACTCTGCATAATACCCTTTTGAAGTGGAAGTAGGAAGATGTGAACACACAAAACTCTGGATCTCAAAGAAGATCAAAGCCAATTTTCGACAGGCAACAAGGCAATCACAAGGTGTTGCCTGCAAAAAGGAAAATCACGCCGAATTCTCGATTCATTCTGCCAATGGATAATGCATAGGAATGGATGACTTTGTATCTTTGAATTAACTTTGGAAAGATATTCGAATATGGGTAGAATGGCAAGTTCTTTTTTCAAAAGAAACGACTGTGAATGCATTTAATGTCGTTCTCCAGAAGAAGATATTCTTGCCTCTTCTTCCAAATCAAACAGGAATAAAATATATTTTCATAACTGCTTTGACGGCATGAAGCTCATCAGAGAATTCGGAGAGGATTTTATCCTGTATGAGCTCACTGAGACTGTGAGGTTGGGAGTCTGCAGAGGGAGTAAATTTGATATGTCTGCATTAGAATTTTGCCAGTATGTTGGAGGGAATGTAGTTAGAACGAAGGCCTGCGTCATGAAGAATGTAGCATAGTAGAGCACAACTGGAACAGGAGGCTCTGTTTGGTGGCTGAATGAGCTCGTGTTGCTTATTGTGGAGCAATGACTGTCGATGAGAAGCATGGTCATGGTAATAACGAAATCGCTGTCTCCCTTCCACCGCGGGGCACATCAAAGGGGGCAAGTTGTCTTGGAAAACAGGATGTTTACCGGGGAGATGAGGGCTAATCATTTAAACCCAGAAATGGTGGTATTCTCGAGCGGATTGCCTCGGAGGGTATTTGAGACGGGTATCATCTACAGTTTTAACGATACTTGCATGAACACTTACAGTGTCATGACTTCCATGCCTATTGACCAAATCCGCAAGTTGGACACCTGTAGGTATGGCATAGCTAAAGTAGAATAGAATCGATGGACCGAAGTGTCTCTTCTCAAGTGTTTCTTCTAAAATTCCATAAAAGAGTTTGGGAGAAGGGAATTGTGCATGAGCAAAGACTACATGATACCAACACATGTTGGAACATATTTGAGGAAATTGTGGTTTCAAGCATAAAGTAAATGATGTTTGTAGTGGTAATACAATATAAATTCAATGTTTGAATTAGCAAATAAACAAAATATGTTATGTACCACAGAAAGTACGTTAAAGCCTTGGGCACACAGACATTAAAAAGTTATCCTAAAAAAAGTTGCACATCGTAGGCACGTGCGAATTCCTCTAACATTCAAGTCAACGCTTCATATGTTGCAAGCTAGACTCTGGAAGTGAAAAGAACGCGAATCAGAAAAGTACATTTTTAAAGTTGCTGAGACGCTACAAGTGCAAAAGAATTTGACAACTCATTCTGAAAGGCAAGTATAACTATTCAGGCGATGTATCAATATTTTAATTGTATCCTCACGTCCACTTTACTAACAATTTTTAGTAAATTGAAAACTGGAATTGGTAATTTTGATGAACATCTTTAACATTACTCGCGAACTGAATTGAGCACTCATTGAAAAATAATGCACTAACAATGGCTTGCGAGGATGATTCAGGAGAAAAGTGAAAGTAAGTGGGTGGTTGTTATGGGGCTTTATCTTTCCTGATATTGACTGGGAAAGCTAAAGCTCGAGTTCGTTAGATGGGTCGATATTTGTCCAATGTGTGCAGGAGGGTTTCCTGACACAATATGTAGACAGGCCAACAAGAGGTGAGGCCATACTGGATTTGTTTCTGGGAAACGAACCAGGCCAGGTGTTAGAATTGGAGGGAGGTGTGCAGTTTGGGGACAGTGACCACAATTCGGTGACGTTTACTCTAGTGATGGAGAGGGATAAATGTGCACTGCAGGGCAAGAGTTATAGCTGGGGGCAGGAAAATTATGATGCGGTGAGGCACGACTTAGGTTGCGTGGCTTGGAAAAATAGGTTTCAAGGCAAGGGCGCAATTGATATGTGGAGCTTGTTCAAGGAGCAACTATTGAGTGTCCTTGATAAGTATGTACCTGTCAGACAGGGAAGAAAGGGTCGTGTGAGGGAGTTGTGGTTTAATAAGGAATTGGAATCCCTTGTTAAAGGGAAGAGGGCGGCCTATGTAAAGATGAGGCGTGAAGGTTCAAAAAGGGCGATTTAGAGTTATAAGGTAGCCAGAAAGGATCTGAAGAGAGAGTTAAGAGCAGCAAGGAGGGGACATGAAAAGTCCTTAGTTGGTAGGATTAGGGAAAACCCAGAGGCTTTCTATGGGTATGTCAGGAATAAAAGAATGACTAGGGTAGGAATAGGTCCAGTCAAGGATAGTAGTGGGAAGTTGCGTGTGGAGGCTGAAGAGTTTGGGGAGACACTGAATGAATACTTTTCGTCAGTATTCACGCAGTAACAGGACATTGTTGCCGATGTGAATACTGAGTCACAATTAATTAGAATGGACGTCTTTGAGGTATGTAGGGAAGAGGTGTTGGACATTCTGGAAAGGGTGAAAATAGATAAGTCCCCTGGGCCTGATGGCATTTATCCTAGGATTCTCAGGGAAGCAAGGGAGGAGATTGCAGAGCCATTGGCATTGAATTTTATGTCCTCGTTGTCTACAGGAATCGTGCCAGAAGACTGGAGGATAGCAAATGCAGTTCCCTTGTTCAAGAAGGGGAGTCGGGATAACCCAAGTAACTATAGTCCGGTGAGCCTCACTTCTGTTGTGGGCAAAGTCTGAGAGAGAATTGTAAGGGATAGGATTTATGAACATCTGGATAGGAATAATGTGATCAAGGATAGTCAGCATGGTTTTGAGAAGGTCGGATCATGCCTCAGAAAACTTATTGAATTCTTTGAGAAGGTGACTAAGGAGATGGACGAAGATAAAGCGGTACATATGGTGTATATGGATTTAGTAAGGCGTTTGATAAGGTTCCCCATGGTAGGCTACTGCAAAAAATACGGAGGTATGGCATTGAGTGTGAGTTGGAGGTTAGGATTAGGAATTGGCTGGCTGGAAGAAGACAGAGGGTAGTAGTTGATGGTAAAGGTTCATCTTGGAGTGCACATACTCGCGGTGTTCCGCAAAGGATCTGTTTTGGGACCATGGCTGTTTGTTATTTTTATAAATGACCTGGAGGAGGGGCTAGAAGGTTGGGTGAGCAACTTCGCGGATGATATGAAAGTTGGTGGAGTTGTTGACAGTTAGGAAGGATGTGTAGGGTTACAGCGGGATATAGATAAGCTGCAGAGCTGGGCAGAAAGGTGGCAAATGGAGTTTAATGTGGGTAAGTGTGAGGTGATTCACTTTGGTATGATCAACAAAAAGATGGGGTACTGGGCTATTGGTCGGATACTTGGTAGTGTGGAGGAGCAGAGGGATCTTGGTGTCCACGTACACAGATCTCTGAAAGTTGCTACCCAGGTAAATAGTGCGGTGAAGAAGGCATCTGGCGTACTGGCTTTTGTTGGTAGAGGAATTGAGTTCTGGAGTCCTGAGGTCATGTTGCAGTTGTATAAGATTCTGGTGCGGCCGCATCTGGAGTATTGTGTGCAGTTCTGGTCGCCATAGTATAGGAAGGATGTGGAGGCACTAGAACGGGTGCAGAGCAGGTTTACCAGGATGTTGCCTGGTATGGTAGGAAGATCGTGTGAGGAAAGGCTGAGGCACTTTGGGCTGTTTGCATTGGAGAAAAGAATGTTTAGGCGTGACTTGATAGAGGTGTACAAGATGATTAGGGGTTTAGATAGGGTTGACCATGAGTACCCTTTTCCACATGTGGTGTCTGCTATTTCGACGGGGCATAGCTTTAAATTAAGGGGTGGTAGGTATAGGACAGATGTTAGGGGTAGATACTTTACTCAGCGAGTTGTGAGTTCATGGAATGCCCGGCCAGTAGCAGTGGTGGACTCTCCCTCTTTTTGGGCATTTAAACGGGCATTGGATAGGCATATGGAGGATAGTGGGCTCGTGTAGGTTCGGTGTGCTTGGATCGGCGCAACATGGAGGGCTTAAGGGCAGTACTGCGCTGTATTTTTCTGTTGTATGCTCTATGTTCTAATGTAATTTCAGATAGTTTTATGAAATTTTGGTTGTTCGCGTATTTTGTTTATTTTGATGAATAAATTAATGAAGTCTCATTATCAGTTCAGCAACTGACATTGTTTTGAGAACACAAACCTGACAGGTGATGTGCATAAAATGCAGCAAGGCATTTAATAATATTTCCAACGGTAGGCAATTTCATAAAATACGAGGCATTGGTTATAAGGAAACCTGTCTGTCTGGATGCTGATTTGCCTGACCCACAAAAGAGAAAACGCAATGACAGATGATAAGTGTACTGGCTGGAGCTCGTTGACCAGTGGTGTTCCACAGACATCGGTTCTGGAACTTCTGCTGTTTCTGACTTTATTAATGACTTGGAAGGAAGGATTAGTTTGTTTGCCTATGACACGAAGATTCGTGGAATTGTGGGTAGTGTGAATGGCTGTTGTAGGTTGCAAGAGAACATTAACAGATTGCAGAACTGGGTGGATCAGGGGCAGCTGGAGTGCAACGTAGAAAAGTGTGAAGTCTTTCACTTTGAAAGGTCGAATTTGAATGGTGAATGCATGTTTAAACGCAACATTCTTGACAGTGTGAAGGAACAGAAGGATCTGAGGTCCATGTTCATGCATCCCGAAAAGTTATCACCCAAGTTGATTGGATTTTCAGGACGACATATGGTGTGTTGGCTTTTATTCGCAAGGGGGGTTTTGATGTAGAGTTGCGAGTTTATGCGGCAGATCAGTATAGTTTGGTTAGACCACACTTGGAATGTTGTGTTCAATTGTGGTCACTTCATTATACGAAAGATGCTGAAGCTTTAGACAGCGTGCAGAGGAGGTTTAATGGGATGCTGCATGGACTTGATGGTATGTCTTATGAAGAAAGGTTGAGGGAACGAGGGCTAATCTCATTGGAGCGAAGAAGGATAAGAGATGTTTTGATGGAGGTGTACAAGACTTTGAAAGTCATAGAAGGAATAGATAAACATGGACTGTTTCCCAGGCCAGACATATCGATCACGAGAAGGGATAATTTTCCGGAATTTCAATTTAATGAAGTATTTCTGCCTGGTGATGACCATGGGACCATTATTGATTTTCGCGTATAAAAGAAACCAAACAAATCCCGTTCACTGTTGTCTTTGAGGAAGTCATTAGCTGCTCTTGCCTGAAGGTGATACCAGATCATTAACAATTTACTTTTTTCTAAACACCTCTACTGGCAGAAAAAAAAAGTTTGGCAATCACTTGTGGAATAGACAGCGACACATATGTCCGAGCAATAAGTAACAGGAAAAAGTAAATCATGGAATGAAAATTAACAGAAGAGGCACGGCAGCACACCAGGGGTGTAGCATCGAAGTGACATGAAATTTTCATTCGTCCCATGGGCTCCAATGTTATCGCACTTCAAGAGATCATGCAAACATTTTCACATAATTCAAATTGAAAATATAGCCGTAGGAAGTTGGAAGGGAATATCTATTGAGAAATGCTGATTGAAAATATATTACAACATATTATTAAAAGGAATAGTGCAATCAACTTATATCTGATGAAGTATAAGATCGGGATGAGAAATCAGAAGGGTAAAGAGGCTGTCATCAAAACTTGATTTTTCAAAGGTACCAACAGTCTTCCCAGTGGAATCGCTCGAAGTATGTTGGATATTATTAACAAGTAAACCTCAAAGAAACTGCATGTTCGGAAACGAGTGATACAAAGTCTTACTAATTGTGGGAGAATTGTTTAGTAGGCTTATAAGAGTATCCTCTGCTTTTATTGGAAAATGGCTTACCATACTTATGATTGTTTCCTGTGATTTTAAATTTATAATTTAATTACAAAGCGCATTTAAAAAGAAATTCACATCGCCTTGCTGCTGCATATTTAACACTTTTCGATTTTGATTTTGATGGAAATGTCAAGGATGCCGATGACGTACTTGCAGAATATGAATTAAATGAAATATTCCACAAACCTTTTAAATTGTACGTTTAAGGAAACGCATGTTTACAATCAACGAAACTGAGTTAGAAAATAACAATGGACTGTAACATTAGCAGAAATAAAGATCGGGAAAAGACAGACTATCCCATCTTGCATTCATCACTTCTCGGATACAGAAAGTAAAATCAGACTTTCCAATTCGATTCATGCACCATGAAATATAGGTGCACAATAGATGGGTCACGGTTGATCCAGAGATGCATTAGTGGTTGTAAACGGTATATCCTAACTGAAGAAATGAAAGTACGTCTGCTATGATTGGGAAATGCATATTTCGTGCAAGGCTTTCTTGCTTCTATATGCTGTCCTTTATTTATGAAGCCAGAGTCCTGCTTTTTGAGTGGTCTTACACATTTTTCAAACTCTCGGAAAACTCCAAGCTTGCTAAATTTTGTTCTTTTGCGAGTGCAAACTTTAAATCTGGAAATTATATCGCTTCTCCACAATCTCCCAAATTAAGCTCTGTGAAATCTTCTCGTTTCTTTGGTAGCATGCGAACAGGTTTCTGAGTCTGAATACAATGTTATCGTAAAGTTCATTTGACGAAATTTCTTCCTTTGACTCATTAATCAACAAACTAATTCACAGACTAATCTAATTCCCCAATGTCACTGTCAATTCGCTGCAGTTAAAGCATTCTAAATTTCTGCATTTATCATGCACATTTTTGATTTCCATGATCAATGCGAAAAGACATCCCAGACACGGGTTTGCAAAAATCAATTTTTAAATTGGGATCCCTGGACATCCTGATTATGTTAATCAGCAGCTATGTTCAATGTGTTATTCGATACTATCAGCAGCACGACCACCAACAGAGACAACAAACAACTGATGCAGTCATCGCTGGATAAAACAGATCCTGACACAATGTATTCACTGATATGAGCATTCAATCTTCGTCTGAAAACAGTATGCTGGAAGTTGGTGTCAATTTGTCACAATCTAACCAAAAACAAAATGTTGATAATCACGGTGTAAGGTTGGACATGGGTTTATGCTGCGTTCTCTTTTTTTTGGTTGATTCTTACATTTTAAATAATAATAGCATAAACCCCGACTTCCTTTTTTCCTTAGTACGATTAAGTACTTAATCGCATGCTCTCTGCATTGTGTTATACTTTCAAATATCACCTGAAAAATTTTAAAGCCATCCAAACATTCTTGTCATCTGCTTCCACTCTACTTCCTGGTGGTGTCATTGTGAATAAGTTTTCAGTTCATTAACTGTTTCTGTAAATAACATACAAAAAAAAGTTGTTTCTCCAAACCGTTTGCGAAAGTGGAAACCATGCAGATTTGTCCCTGTCAGAAGCCATGCAAAAGTGACCCACCCGAAGATGAAGATTTCGCAGGAGGAAACCGAATACTGCTTTCTCCCATCTCTGTAGCCTCGCACTCCACCTCAATACATGAGGTGCATATAGCCGCAGGGGCGCTTTTGTTCAGCAGAGCTGAGAGGTAATGTTATTCCAGTGATCTCCAAACCAAATTCCCATTTAAAATCCCGTTTAGAATTAGTACGAAATTCATATCAGTCCATCTAATTTTTGTACCAATTTACACCAACCGAAACTGATTTTCAGCAATACTTGTTTGTAATCCGATGGGTTGGTAGGTTGGAAACATCGTATCAAACGCTTTAGATCAATCATTCAGTGTGGTACGACACTGATGCCTTCAGGTCTGTCTTTGTGCAAAACATTAACGGAGTCTACTTTTTACAGAATTTGCTAGAACAGCTGTGTTTCAAAGGCGAACTTGTTTTTTTTTATTCGTCTGTCTTCTGCCATAATATGTCACACAATGATACGAAACTGAAACACCTATGTGTGTGTGCTTGTCTACTTTATTTTATTGTAAATCAAGGTATTGTTTTAACAGTAATTCTTCCACTTTAATTTATGCAATCGTCTTATTGACATCTCGACTAACGCAAAGGTTTTTTTTTTGTTTCACCGAATCAATGCCATTCAAAGTGGTGCATGCCTCCACCAGATTCCTCACTCATGCTTCTCTGCTGCATTTCCAACAATCACAGATTACCCAGTACAGACCTACTTGTGTCTCATCTAGCCATACTTAATGCATAGTATTAAATAATGTGGAAAGATCACAAGCTAAGAAAAGTTCCTTACCTGCGAAGCATGTGATGTGCGTGCTCGGTCCAATTTGGCAATGTCATATCTGGTCATTCCTGCATCGATTCCCATGTCGTGATCCATGCAGAGAGACTTGCAAAGTCGAAAGCACATTCTGTTAATTAGTGTGTGGTTTCAACGATTTTTGGCTGAAAGGAAAGAATTGGAAAACCGTGCTCACTACCCCCAGATCAGTTGACACGTTTCCACACGCATAGTGTCATAGCGAAATCAGCAAAGAAAATGAACTTTCAAAAATGATCTTGCCCTGTCCTATTGACACTAATCCCACATTCCAAGGCTTGGCCCATGACGTTCTCTACCATCAGAATTCAAGTGTTCATTGACACTCTTTTTAACATTGGTGAGGTTTAGCACTTTGACTGACCCCTACACTCTCCGGCAGCCACTTCCAGACATCCAAACCCTTTGGCTGCGATACAAAATCCTTGATAGCCCCAAAACACATAACGTAAGATTATGTCCTCTTTGTTATTTTTCCATCAGTTTAATAAACTGCTACATAATTCCACTGCTCCGTTGCCTCTCATAAACTCATAATCCTCACTCTGGAAACCCAAAGCCGTCTCAGCTATAAAGAAAACCTTCAGGTCTATCCACACTGTCTTACTGGCTAAATTTATTCTGTCCAGCAAACACCTTGGCGGATATGTGATGCACCCCGGCCGGAGAATTCACAGCATCGTTGGCATGGCTAATGGGACTGCACACTGTAATCTGGCTCTGGCATACGCGAAGATTTGTACAACTCTACTCGAACGCCCCTGCTCTCTGCACTGTTGTACACATGGCAGGAAAGGACAGAAGCTTTATTTGTCTTCCGAAGTACAGTTTCAACGTTTGGTGCCAATTTCATTTGTCGATGAACAAGGATCCCAAGTTCCCTTTGTTACTCAGAGCTTTCTAATGTCCTTCCATTTATTGAGTAACTGTTTGTCGTGTTACGTCTTGCAAAGTGCATTATTGAACGAGCAGCTGCATAATACTGGGGCACACCGTGCATCAAAATGTGCATCAACTGAATCATGGAGAAGGCTCATTTTGTTTTGCTTTCATGATTTGTTTTCCAAGTTCATCCGATAAGCAAAGTACAAATTAATATAAAATAACGACCTTTACAAACAGGGGAGGTTCAAGCAGAATTTCGGAGCTGCGGATGGAGTGTACAAAGCTGGAAGATCTATATGGGCAACATGACTGAAGTTGGAGAGCTTCCAAACGCTCCTCGTTCCTATTTTAACCAAAGTGTATTCCTGAAAACTATTGACAATTCTTTGTTATTCTTCAAAAGTGACATGTAGGATTGGAAACGTTAACGAATTTTGTCTTTTCGCTGACCCTGTCACATCTGCTGTTTCACCAAATTTTCCCACGTTTCAGCTCTCCATTATCTGCTGTATTTCATATAGATTTTCTTCGTGTTGCTTGGCTAATGCTAGTCTCATGTAAGGGAACCAGACGTCTTATATCTGTTTTCGGGTGGTGATAAAAATCTCAAAATCAAAGTTGTGAAATAACCCCTTTCCCATAACTTACAAACTCACACAAATAACATCCATTCTCTCATTAACAAACACTGTTTTGGATCAGATCAGGCACCTTCAGAGCCTTTCAAGAACGTGGCCTAAACCTAACATTAGAACTTGCTTTAAACAGGTTTATTGCAGATATTCAGGAAGAATGCAGCTGGTTCACCCATTTCGTTTTTAACAAAATATAATTTACTTATATATTTACTGCATGAAACAAGAACAAAGACAACAGAACACAAATTAACTGAAACTATCAGAAAAGCCAAAAGATAACCACAACATTCTTCTGTTGATTTCAATGCTCGCAAAAACACCTTATATACCCCTTGTCATAAAAGGTAAAATCAAACAAATGGTCTCACAGGAAAGAGGTCACAGAGCTTTGGCGGGTGTGGTCCAGCAGTTTAAAACTGTCTCACAGCTTTTAGTGAGCAACCACACGATCAAACACTACATCAAACCAGAGAAAACCTCAGCTGGACAAAAGAAAAACCCTTTACTCCACTTTCATTGGACAGGTATTTCTTTTGAAGACTATTTTTTTTTGCCTTCGGCGGTATCTGTTAGCTGTGATCAAACTCGCCAGAAAACTCTTTAAACGTAAACGTTTCAGAGTCTCTGTCTATGACGAACTCTCTGAATAAAATGCCAAGGACAACGTAAACTATTTACAGGCGCAGCAACATCACAACATCTGCGTAGGCCCTGACTGATGCGCGCGTGCGCGCACACACACACACACACACACACACACTCTCTCTCTCTCTCTCTCACACACACACACACACACAAACGAACACACACACACAAACACACACACACAAGCACACACACACACAGATATATCTGGACATGTCTCACACACGCACAGACACACATGCACGAATGAACGTTTCATTTTGTATTGAGTGTGTAGGTCAGAATTCGAGATCGTTTGCAGTGATTTGCGTTCACTTTTCATTCTGTCTTCTCCAATGTATTTACCAGGGATTGTGAATCAGCCCAACGGAAAATGTGGCCTTTCCTCCTGCACTGTTCACTACTTTGTGGCCATGGCAATAGCCAATCTCCTTGTTATTGTCATGGAGGTTATGTTGAGGCATATTAGTAATGATTGCTTCCCATTGTCTTTCCTGGATATCGCTTCTGGGTGACGTTTTATTGCAGTCCTTCTTCCTGCAGCCACAGACTGTTTCCTGTTATGTTATCTTTCGATTGATTTGTTGTTATTTGTTACCAGCAACTGAAAACAAGATAATCCAATACGACAATAGGAACTGTTGTTCTGGCACCAAACTGTGTTATACTCGTTTGAAAAAAACATTGTTTTGTCCTCCAACCCCTTCACCCTTCCCTGTCTCCCTGTCTCCGTAACCCGACGTTTCCCTACACATCTCCAGATATCTCCGATCTCCTCCAACCTCTACAACATTCCTATCTTTCTAAAACCCAGAACCGACATTGATTCCTGTCAGTCTTAGCTCTTTCAGACCCCACACCTCTTCCGATCTATTTAACATGCACACCTCTACACCCCTGTCTATCTCTACAAACCCAGCCGTTAGCCCTCCTTCTACCTGGTGCAGACCAACAGAGGAGATCAGTTCCTCATCAAATCAATCACATACAGTTTGGTGTAAGTTGGGCAATGCTCGTGAAAAATACGCCTGGGTACAAAAGAGTCCCCTCCTTTCTCTTTACAGAGGTTACCCTCTCCGAAACTCATGCTTCATCTATTGGCCTTTTTGCAGTCCCAGGTTCACTATCAATAAAGTCCCCAAATCTCTCCCAGAGCTGGCTCATGAAATCCTCCGGTTTCCCTGACTGCCACGCTTCTCAGCAGAGTTTTGAGGGGCTTTAAGTCACAAAGGGAATACGGATGAGGAGCAGAAATTCTTTGACTGTTCTACCAGCAATGGGATGGTGAATAATCTGCTTGGGGTCGAAGCAAACATTCCTGTCTGTACCTCAATTCACAGACACACGCCTGTACAGAACGTCAATGTGAAAAAAAAAATTGTCCAAACAATACCTAAACACTTGAGAAATGAAAGAAATAAGTGATTGCCCAAATCGTATTCTGCACCTGAAAGTTATTCTGCTCAAACATTCTGTTAGCAATGGGATTTCCACCAAGAACAAGTGGATTTTGCGGATTTCCTTTGATTCAGACAGTGGGGAAGTTTCAGTGCATCATCGTCTGGAATCCTGTACAAGTGGTAAAGATGAGTGAAAAGTTTTCTGTTCCCCCAATTTGGTATGAGGAGAATAGAGAACGACCGAATGTGCAGTAGACCATTCCTTCTCAGGCAGGTTCCATTTTCTCCCTCTTTGATCTGAATCGTACAATAATGTTACTCGATCCCCAAATTGGAACATGTTGAGGTAAGCATGGGGAAGCTGCTCCTGCGCCACAGTATAGAATGTTTGAATGGCTTCGTCCCGTGCTTTGTAATTACGTAAAGAGCTGAATGGCTTCATTCTATTCCTGTGTAACTCCTGAGGGATAGAATGGTCGTCTCCTCAGTGGTTGAATGGGATCTTCCTCTCACTGCGCAAAGGTGTTGAGGGCTTGAGTGTGACAGAAACGCATAGAGTTGGCCATTCGGCTCCGAAACAGTTGCCCAATTCAGAATGCTCGTTGATGATACGATTGTGTCTGAATATTATTTGCCTAATAATTATTGATTGCAATGCCCAAAGGTTCGTTGAGTTCAGCCTTGAACATCTACAGAGACCCAGTTTTTGCTATTCCCTGGGGATGAGGGCACTGCAGACGGCACAGTGCAAAAGAGAAAGGTACAACTTTATCTCAATCGGGGATCCATTGTGATCAAAGTGTGTTAAACCCACACTAAGGAACGAATTATTTTGGGACCTACAGACAACAATTAGAAACAGTCATATAGAATTCAATCTCTTAAACCTATCCCACATTACCACGGAATCCCCAATCAAATGTTCAGCAGCCTTAATTGACTCTGGACTCGAAGGACACTTTTTAAGATCCCATAATACAATAAGAGCGTAAAAAGAAACAGGATTCGGTCATTTGTACCGCTCTGCTCTCCAATCATGGTTGCTATGTTCCTTAACGTCATTCTCCTGCCCTTCCCCATAATGCTTGATCCCTTATGAATCAAAAACATTTTTTTTATTTCTGTAATTTAAAAAATATTGTTTCTGTATGACTCTGTGATTAAGGTTTTGTGTATGTGTGTCTGTATCTGCGTTTTTTTCTGTGTCTTTGGATGTGTACCTGTTCCATATGCTGCCTTAATTATCTGCTGCACCTGCAAAGCAACTTATTCTGATCAATGAACCAGGACACCAGGTCCCTCTGCACTGCAGAATGCTGCAATGTTTTTACAATTTATATCATAGGTCAATTTGTTATTATGAACACGCATGTGAATATTGCACATTTAATAGAGCATGAAACCTGGCCAGGAAAGACTGAAAGCACAGAGTGTGTTGAACAATTTTAAAAGGTAGCATTTGGTTGTGAAAAGAATGCCTTGAGCTGCATTGCTATCGTGCACAATGAATTCGAATTTGGACAATCAGTTTATATTATGTCTCAACATACCAAAATGCATTCGAATTTGAATATTAACCTTTTGATAATATGAAACCAATTAGACGATTCGATGTTTTCGGCCATAAAATCGGGCACTTTAACCAGTTGCGAGAACGGGCAAGATCAGCCGACTGCTAACTGAATAGCTCTTCGAAAGCTACCTGCCCATCAGAGATTTGTGCGGCAGAAGGCAGAAGAATAGATGACACTGAAAAATCGAGTGAGGAAAATCGGCAGAGGAAAATCGACACAGAGAAAATGATAGAGGAAAATGACAGATTATTAGTTGACATCGAGAATTGACAGTGCACGCCAGCTATGAATCGCGTTTTTAGTTTTTTGTAAATCTCATACTGTGTTTTTATCAAACCAGTGTTGTAGATTGGGAGGTAACTGATATGTTTAAGAGTAAGGTTTGCAAATAGTCGTTGTCTAATGTTCTTTGTTGGTCTTAAAGAATGAGAATATTAGTATTGTTTTCTTGAGGTGGTGAAATTTGGAATATTTCTTTGCATCTCCAAACTTAACAGATTACGGTGCGATGTGTCAGAATTCTGACTGAGAAAACTCTCCTTCATCAATTTTAACTAACCTCTCACATCATACCTAAAACTGGTTTAAATAGACTGAATTTGATCGATTCATGTTGTGCATTTCTGATCGCAATAAAGCACAAACGGAATTTTCTTGCCCCAGTCATCTGAATAGTCTTCACTCGAAGTACTTAAGGTGGCATTTAACTTCCGATGCCACCAATCTAGTGCTTGCTGTGACTCAGGATGGTATGCAGTAGATTTAAATTGTTATATTGCGAGCTGTCCATAACTTAATTGAATACAGTTGATGTGAGTTTTGACACTGATGTGATTGTATTGTTGTGGGTAGTCCGTATCTTGTGAAAAATTTGAGTCATCTCTCAATTATTCATTTAGCTGTGATATTGCATCATGGAACGGCCTTTGGAAATCCATTAGAAACATCAATTTTTGTTAACAAATACTGAATCCCAACTTTTGTTTTGGGTAGGGGTGCTACACAAACAATCAAGACTTTTGCAGTCGGTAGTATGGTGCGAATTTGGTTTTCCAATTACCTGAAATGTACGACACGGCTGGCAAAATGCAAACACTTCCTTGTGCACTTGAGGCTAAATAAAACACTTTTTTGTTTTAATTTCAGTTGTTCTCACTCCTAAATGAGCCATTGGAGGTAGCTTCTGCGCCACGCGCAACAGCGCCTTTCCCTAAACCACCGGCAATCGAATTTGATGAACTTCTGCACGTTACACGTCTGCCTGAATACGTGATGGTCTCCATTTGCCCACGAAGACATAATTTTAAAGCTACAGGCATACATTCTGATTATTTTTCTGTGTATGAATTTTGTTATGATTAATTTCAGCGTTCATATTTCTGCTGTAAGTGAGTTAATTTATCTGAGCTATAGATACTTGCTGAGTCATTTCCCTGCTCCTGAAGTATTTCAACCGTGTGATCAGACCAAATCTCTGCTAATGAAACGTCAACTTGCTTTTCTGTGATCTCGTTTTCTCCTCTTTCAGCTTGTGACGTTGTGACCTCGATACCATTGAGTTAGCAAAAATTCTAGAATAAGTGTGATGGAATAATTCAATTACCTGAGTTTCCATTCAGTTTCTACCACTTCTAGTGGGGAATCACCTTTATCATTATCAATCACAATTTACATTCCTGGAAATGAGCACTTGTGCGACCATGACTCCCCCAATGTTCTTGAGACATTGTAACATCATTTTACATAATAGAGCGTTCCTTGTGTCACCGTGAATTGTTGTCTCTGGGACCTGTTCCAGCAATAGACTTTCAGAGATTTATAACGCCTCATCTTTCAGCATCAGATATTGAGAGCTATCTCAGAAAATTGTCAACTCTTCACTTCCTGCTCCTGACATATGGGAGTAAATTTTACATTTGCAGGTTTATGATTTAAGAAAATCTTTTCCTCCTCAACCAAACTCCGACACCTTGTACGTTCTGGTTCAGTTTTCTAGCCTTCATTGGAGTTTCTGTCACCACTGCAACAAAATTTATTGGCTTATTGTGTTTCCTTACAGTTGATTTCCCAAAGCTTTTCCTAACCCACCAGCAGTGTGATTTCCTATGTTCCACTTTATTGCAATGAAAACACGTGAGGTTTTTTTGTTTCTTTTCTCTGTTCCTTTTGACGGTTTGATTTTAACCTGTTGTAAATTATCCTCATGAATTAAGTCGAAATCTACCTTTCCATGTCCACGTGAGAAATTCTCTTTTCCCGAATTTATGTCCCTGACTGATTGAAATTTATTAGGGAAGCCAAACTTGATAACTGACCCAATTCATAGCCATCTGCCAGTTCAGCTGCCAATCTATCCGTCTTGATCCTCTGCTTTACCTCATGGATTGTTGCTATTTCATGACGTGAATTTGTGAATTTCTCCAAACTGGTTTTGACTCGAAGAGCGTCGTAGGTTTGCTCTATTTTGAATGCCATGACCAATATAGAAAATTACTTGATTTGAGCTTTTCAAACTCAATGGAAGTTTAACCACGTTCCCTCCTTAGATTCCTGAAGCGTTTTCTGTCGGCTTCTTGCACCAGTTTCAATGGAATTGCGACGGCTTTCTTCAACTCCTCATAAACCCCAGATCCGTCCTGTTACAGTGATGGAAATGCCTCATCAGCTCAAACCACAAATTTTGTTTGGATCAACATAACTCATGTGAGATTAACAAAAAAGTCATCCGCATCCTTCTCATCAAAAGTAGGCGAAGCATGAATGCATTTAAGCAGATTGTCACCATAACTTTGAATGTCAGGGTTTTACTCATCCTCACTCTCTTCTTCACTACGCTTATCTTCAGCACTCATCCCTATCCTTTTATGTCGAATTTCCTGTATAATTGCCAATTTCTGAAATTCAAAATGCCTGTCCGCCTTCCTTTCCTCTCTCTCAATTTCTCTCTCTTCATACTCTCTTTCCTTTTCTCTCTCACCTGCTTTTATTCGTGCATCAAACTCTTTCGTTTCTGTTGCACCGTCATTGTATTTTGCCTCAAACTAAAGGTACTTTGTTGACAATTGAAATTTCACCAGCTCTAATTACTTTTGATTCTGATTACATTTCCAGCAAATTTAAATGCTGAACAATTGCTGGAATTATCTCTCCTTTCCTCGTGCAAGGAATAATCTCTAAGTCCAGGGTGTCTTCTCATTCCAGCAGGCTGGCCTTGATCACCTTTTGTAAAACCCCGAATATCAATTGTTCCACTCCTAGCAAACTCTTCGTAACTTGTTGTTTCAAGCGTAGTTTAAACCAACTTAGTTCACCATTCAGAAAACTAAAGGACCCTAAAACCTACCATATGCTTCTGTCGAGTCCAAGAATCCTAATTCCAAATTGAAAATACATAACAAATCCCGCAACGAGCCCACAAACTGTTACGGACCAAGGAAGACCCCAAAAAAATTTCAAGAAGACCATAACATTGCCGGTTTGTTTGAAGCAACTTGAACGTGATATTTCAGGAAAATTGCCAATGTTGAAATCATTTACTTTTAAACAAGGCAGAATTTATAGAGGGGATTATCGATGGACCACATTTCACAGAAAACAGCATCCCGAGTAATTTAACCTCTCCTAAAACCCGACATATCATCCCAGTTATGATGGGCAAACATTTACAACAATCCGCATAGACATTCCAGACACAAAAATTAAAATCAAATAAAAGTTCTTGCACTATAGTAATTAGAAAGAGAATACCTGCCTGGATCTACTTCTTTGTGTTCAGTAACTTCTTCCACACTCGTGCTAGAAACCAAGCCAAAACTGACTGAAGATCAGCTGCGAGAACTGGCCGCGCCCCTTTCATTTTGAAACTTTTCTTTTTAAAGTGAAAGCCTTCAGCCTGAGAAAGCATCGGTTAGCTGTTATCAAATTAGCCGTCAATCTCTTCAACCATTGACTTTTTGGACTCCGTGTCGTTTACAAACTCTCTGGAAAGGAAAATAAAACTAAGGACAACATAATGTTTTTAGTCAGCAGCCTCTTCGCTTATTTACGCACAACAGTGTATCCACCTTTGACTAAAAATCCTTAAAGGTTTCTGCATTAAGTTCATTTTGACAAAGTTAATAGCAGAGAACCAAAAAATGTCTGAGATATTTATTTTGCCAGTCTTTCTCATCAGATTGGGTCATCTCCTTTTTTTAAAAGAAATGTTGAATCTTCACATGTTGGTGCTCTTTAAAAAGGAAGCACGATTTCCAAATGCACCGAGTGAATTCTCCTCAGGATCCTTTGTTTTGTTTCAATTATGTCACCTCTGATTCTCTCATCTCCAGCCTCGCTGGTCGAGGCTCTCCATTATGTTTCTGACACAGCAACATTCTTCACTCAGTGCCATCACAAGTGCCATTCTTAAAACCGCAGATTTGACATTACCAATTAATAATACGACCTAAACATTTATGTCTACTTTAAAATAGAAAGAGTTTTTTGAATTTTGAAGGACACTTGAGGTGCATGCTCAGGTGGCAAATGGAAAGGCTGTGAAACAAGATAGATACATGTGGCATATGGCTGTGAAATTGGTAGCTGAGTTTTGGTTGCTGAATCACAACAATTCATATATAACCAATTTGTTTAATAAGTTATTGATACAAAAAACAAATCAAATTTGAATTAATTGTTTTGACAACATCAGTCCAATGCAAAGTTCCGACGTTGGGGGTGCCTGAAATACAAGGGAATTTTGACAATTGGAACAGTGCGCAACTGCCACCGATCAGCTAAGTATCGGTCATCAAGCTGGAGACGTTGCTGGCCATCGAACATCTTTCTTTCAACGAAATTAGAAAACCTCTCTACCGAAGGTGTCTTTTCATGTAAAACATGCTAACAATTAAAACCAAATAAAGTTGAGCGATCAGCTGACGAAGACTGAAGTCAGCGAACAAGACAGATACTGTGTGGTCTTGAGATTAAGATGGGATGTCCAATAATTGCACTGGAACAGAAAATTGTATAGATTTGCGTGAGAGAGTAAAACGTTAAGTAAAGTGAGCTTGGATTTGAGAACAGCTTCTTTGTTCAGTGTTCACGATTAGAATAAGGGCAATCAATTGACATTTTTATTTAAATGGGAAATGGGAACTCTCCTGGCCCTCACATTTGAATATATTACAAGAGAAGGCGTTTTCCGGTTGTTTGGTTTTAACTAACGCCAGAACTTATGGCAGCGCTTAGTTTGTCATCCCAGCTCGAGCATATCTCTTCAGGAATCCCTAAGTTTCTCCTCTACCCAACCATCTCCAGCTGCTTCATCAATGATCTTCCCACAATAACAGCGATTTTCAACAATGACATCACGATGTCCTGTATCATAATGGATTCTTGAAATCGACAATCTGTCCACATCCAATTGAACGAAGATCTGGACAAAGTCCAGGCATGGATTGGGAAGTTTGGAGAAGATTTGTAGCTCGGGAGCTCGTTGTGGTTCTGTTCGCTGAGCTGGGAATTTGTGTTGCAGGCGTTTCGTCCCCTGTCCAGGTGGCATCCTCAGTGTTGGGAGCCTCCTGTGAAGCGCTTCTGTGATGTTTCCTCCGGCATTTATAGTGATTTGTTTCTGCTGCATCCTGTTGTCAGCTCCAGCTGTCTGCTGCAGTGGGCGGTGTATTGGTTCCAGGTCGACATGCTTATTGATTGAATCTGTGGATGTGTGCCATGCCTCGAGGAATTACCTGGCTGTTCTGCTTGGCTTGTCCTATAATAGTAGTGTTGTCCCAGTCGAACTCATGTTGCTTCTCATCTGAGTGTGTGGCTACTAAGGAAATACCAAATTAACAACCAAATATTTGAACAAATCAACGGCACACCCATGGGCTCACCCATCTCTGGACTCATAGCAGAAGCGGTAATACAAAGGTTAGACCAAACAGTCTTACCTCACATTCAACCCAAACTCTGGGTCAGATACGTAGATGATACCTTTGTAATCATTAAAAACATAGAAATAGAGAACACACACCGGATCATGAACGCCACACTCTCAGGAATCCGATTCACGAGAGAGGAAGAAAAGGACAACCAACTCCCATTCCTAGACGTGATGGTACAGAGAACACCGAACGGAGAATTCATAACAAAGCTATACAGGAAAGCCACACACACAGACCAAGTCCTAAGCTACGAAAGCAACCACCCCAACACACGCAAAAGAATTTGCATCAAGACACTGTTCAAAGGGGCCACAACACACTGCAGTACACCAGAACTGCAAAATGAGGAAGAAGAACACCTATACTGTGTCTTCGCCAAAAACGGAGACCCCCGCAATTTCATCAACAGATGCCTAAGGGAAAGACAACGGAATGAGGACATGTCACAATCCAAAGGACGAGCCACACTACCATATATCAAAAACATTTCTAAACTGACAGCCAGACTACTGCGACCACTAGGACTCATAACAGCACACAAACCACAGCCCCTCCTAGGCAACAACTCACCAGGACGAAGGACCCGATACCTAGCATGAGCAAAACCAATGTAGTGCACAAAATCCCATGCAAGGACTGCACAAGGCATTACATCGGACAAACAGGAAGACAGTTAACGATCCGCATCCATGAACACCAACTAGCCACGAAATGACATGGCCAGCTATCCTTAGTAGCCACACACTCTGATGACAACCAACATGAGTTCGACTGGGACAACACTGCTCTTATAGGACAAGGCAAACAGAGAACAACCAGGGAATTCTTAGAGGCATGGCACTCATCCACAGATTTTATAGGCCTCCGAATAATTCCAGGGATGTAGTGGAAATGGTAGCAAAGATTATTCTCGATAGGAGTGAGAGACACAGGATGATTTTCATGGGGATCTTCAACTTTCAAAATATTGACTTGGAACAGCACAGTATGAGTACTATAGATGGGTCAGTTTTTGTCCAGTGTGTGCAGGAGAACTTCCTGACACAATATGCAGTCAGGCCAACAGGGGGCGAAGCCACATTAGATTTGGTGCTGGGTAATGAGCCCCGCCAGTATTAGACTTGGAAGAAGGGTTGCACTTTGTTGATGCTGGTCACAATTCTGTTATGTTTACTTTGGTGATAGAAATGAATAGGTGTATACCACTGTGCAAGAGTTACAGCTGGGGGAAAGGCAATTACGATCGATTAGGCAAGATTTTAGAAGCATTGGATGGGGAAGGAAACAGCAGGGGATGGGCACATTAGAAATGTGGAGCTTATTCAAGGAAAGTCTCCTGAGTGTCCTCGATAAGTATGTAACTGTCAGGCAGGGAGGAAGCTGTAGAGTGCGGGAGCCGTGGTTTACAAAGGAAGTGGAAACTCTGGTCAAGAGGAAGAATAAGGCTGACGTTAGGATGAGAGAGCTCAGAAGAGCCAGGTGGAGGTACGAGAAGTTGTTGGCGGATTGGATCAGGGTAAACCCTAAGGCTTTCTATAGGTATTAAAGGAATAAATGAATGATGAGATTAAGATTAGGGCCAATCAAGGATAGCAGTGGGAAGTTGTGCGTGGAGTCAGAGGAATTGGGGAAGCACTAAATGAATATTTTTCGAAAGTATTCACTCTAGAAAACGACAATGTTGTCGAGGAGAATACTGAGAAGCAGGTTACTAGACTAGGTGGGATTGAAGTTCAGAAGGACGAGGTATTAGAAATCCTGCGGAGTGTGAAAATAGATAACTCCCATTGGCACGATGGGATGTATCCTCGGAACCTCTTTGAAGACAGCGAGGAGATGGCTGAGCATCTGGCATTGCTCTTGAAATCGTCATTGACTTCAGGAATAGTGCCCGAAGACTGGAGGATATCAGATGTGGCTCCCCTATTCCAGAAGGGGAGTAGAGACTACCCTGATAATGATAGACCAGTGAGCCTTACTTCAGTATTTGATAAAACCTTGGAAAAAGTGATATGAGATAGGATTTGTAATAATTTGAAAATAATAATTTGATTAGGGATAGTCAGCACGGTTTTGTGAAGGGTAGGTTGTGCCTCACAAACCTAATTGACTTCTTTGTGAAGGTGACCAAACAGGTAGATCAGAGTAAACAGGCTGATGTGTTGTATATGGATTTCAGCAAGGCGTTCGACAAGGTTACCCAAAGTAGGCGATTGTGCAAAACGTGTAGGAATAGGATTGTGGGAGATACAGCAGTTTGGATCAATAATTGCCTTGCTGGAAGTCGACAGAGGGTGGTGGTTGATGGAAATGATCATCCTGGAGTCCAGTTACTGGTGGTGTACCGCAAGGGTCGGTGTTGGGACCACTGCTGTTCGTCATTTTTATAAACCACCTGTTTGAGGGCGAAGAGGGCGGGTTAGTAAATTTGCAGACGACGCTAAGGTCGATGGAGTTGTGGATAGTGACGTAGGTTACAAAGAGGCATAGATAAGTTGCAGAGCTGGGTCTGAGACGTGGAAAATAGAGTGTAATACGAACAAGTGTGAGGTGACTCACTTTGGTCTGAGTAACTGGAATGCAAAGTACTGGGCTAATGGTAAGATTCGCGGTAGTGCAGATGAGCAAAGATATCTCGGTGCCATGTACACAGATCCTTGAAAGTTACCACCCAGGTTGACTTGGTTGTTGAGAAGGCGTACAGTGTTAGAGCTTATATGAATTGAGTGATTGTGTTCCAAAACCATGAGGTTATGCTGCAGCTTCCACCCTCCCTCCTAATCTCCCTTCCCAGTTGTCTCTCTCTGTCCTTTCCCATCTGCTCTCCTTCTCTCCACCCACTGCCACTGCTTCTCAACTACCTCTCACTGTCTCTCTTCCCCCTTTCACTCTCCCTTTCCACACACTCTCTCCCCTTCACTTTCTCTGCCCACGAGCATGCCCCCTCTCTTTGCAACCCCTCCTCCCACCGCATTTTCACGCCCCATCTCTTTCTCTCTCTCCCCCCACTCCCTTTCACTGTTTCCTTCCACTCCTTGCGTCTCTCCTCCTCGCTCTTCGCTCCCTTTCCACTCTTCCACTCTCACTACCTTCCTTCCACATCTCTCAACCTTCTACTTGTTCTCGTTTTATCTCTCCATCTCCCGGTCTCTCCCACCCCCTATCTCTCCTTCAGGCTTGCTCCTCGTCCCCTCTCCCAGGTACACATCAGTGCCTCTACCACACTCTCTCCCCCTCCTTATCCGCACGGTCATTTCCTCTCCTGAGCCTCACCCTCTATACACCTACCTCTATGTCTCCACTCCCACTCTCTTGCTCCATGACTTTCTCTGTCTCTCTCTCCCTGCTCCTGCCCTTCTCCACCTCCCTCTCTGTTTATCTCTTCCATCTCTCATTCCTCCCGATCTCTTACTTCCCCGTCCCTCACTCTCTCTGCTCCTTCTTTCTCCCGCATCCATTTCTATAACCCGCTCCATCACTGTCTCTCATTTTCCTCTCTTTTGCTGTATCTCGCTCCCCGCACGTCTCTCCTCCTGCCTTTTCTCTCTCTGTTGCTCCCGTCATCACTCTCCTGCTCTATCACTGCCATCCCTCTCTTGCACCCTCTCTCCCTCTCTTTATCACTCGCCCATCCTTTTATCACTAAACCATTCTCTGTCCTCTCTCCCACTTGTCCATGTCTCACACTCTCCCTTCACCTCTTTTCTTCCAGTCTCTCTCACTATCTCCCCCGCTCTCACCTTCCTCCTCTCTGTCTCCCTCTCTCTTCCTCCCGCCTCAGTCTGTATCCCTTTTCCTCCCCTCCCCATCTCTCCTCTCTCTACCTTCCCTTCCTCTCAATCCCCTCCCACTCCTGTCTGTCTCTCCTCACTGCCCTCTCGCTCTACTTCTCGCCCTACCCTTCTCCTTCTTCACCTCCCCTCCCTCTCTGTCACTTCCCTCTCTCCGTCTCTCTCTCACCCCTTCTCTTGCTCACACTCCCACTCTCTCCCTAAGCTCTCTTACTCTCCCCACATCCCCGCTTCCCCCTCCACCTATCTATCCCTTCAGCCCTCTCTCACCTTTCATCACATCTCTCCTCCTGCTCTTTGTTTCTCGCAACGCTCTCTCTCTCCTTCACTCTCCTCGTTTTCTCTATTTCTTTCACTCGACTCCGTCGTATATTACTCTGCCATCCTCCCTCCAGGAGAAAGTGAGGACTGCAGGTGCTGGAGATCAGAGCTTAAAAATGCGTTGCTGGAAAAGCGCAGCAGGTCAGGCAGCATCAAAGGAGAAGGAGAATCGACGTTTCGGGCATAAGCATGAAGGAGGGCTTTTGCCCGAAAAATCGATTCTCCTCCTCCTTTGATGCTGCTTGACCTGCTGCGCTTTTCCAGCATCACATTTTGAAGCTCATCCTCCCTCCAGCGCTCTCTCTGTCCTCTCTTCACTCCCTCTCTCGAATCCCTCCCTCTGTCTCCATGTCACTTTCCTCTCGCTCCCCTTCCACTGTTTTTCCCCTTCCCATCCCGTTCTCCTCTCCCGACCTCTCACTCTCTATCCCGAACTCTCTCTCTCTCTCCCTTGCCTGTTTATTTATTCCCCCTCTCTGCCTTTCCCATCTCTCTCGCTCTGTCTTTATCTTCCACTCCCTCTTTAGCTCTCTTCCCTCCCACTCTCTCATCCATTTCCCTGTCTCTCTCCACCTCGCTCTCATCTCAAATACCATCGTTCTCTCTTTCTCTCTGCCTCTTCCTCTCTCTATCCTCCGTTTCCATCCACTATCTCTCTCTTCCACCTCTCTTGTTCTCTCCTTTCTCCCTTCCCTCTTCCCTTGCCCCTCCTTCTTCTGTCCCTTCCCATCCCTTTCCTCTCTCACCCTTCCTTCGTTATCTCTGTCCCCTCTATCTATCCACCCTCACTCTCTCCCCCTCCCTCTCTCTCGTCCCCGCCCCTCCGTCTGACTCTGACTCCAGCTCGCTCGCACCATCCACATCTCTGTCTATCCACGCCATCTCTCGCTTTCCGCCAAAATATCACTGTCTCTCCCCGACCACACTCTCCCGTTGCCTCTCACTCTCTTTTCCACGCCCCACACTCTATCTCCAAATCTCTTATTTCCTCCTCTCTCTATTGCCTCTCACTTGGTCTCTCCAGATCTCCGTCTCCCTATCTCCATCACGCTGTCTCTCTAAACCTCCCGCTGACTCCATCTATCTCTCTCAAATCTCTCTCTCCGTCCTCCTCTCTCTCCATCCTCTCTGAAACCTACCCGCTCCGGCTATCCTGCTATCCCCATTCTCTTTCCACTTCCCAGCGTTTCTCGCTCTCTCTCTCTCTCTCTCTCTCTCTGTACTACCACACTGCCTCTCTCTGTCTGCACCCTCATTCTCTATCTCTCCCTCTCCCCTACCATTTCTCTCTCTTTCAACCCTGTCTCAGCACCCCCTCATTCGACCTCTAAGTCTTGCTTCTCTCTCGCTCTCTCCCCACTGCCCAGTCACTTTTGCTTCCTTCCCTCTCTCTTTCTCCATTACCCCATTCCTTTTCACTCCTCCACATCTATCTCTCCCGTCCTCTATCTTTCTTCTCCCACGTTCACCTTCTCTGTGCCAGGCACCTCTCTCTCACTGAACCCCTCCCTCTAACTCTCCCCTCCATCTCATTCCCCCTTCCTCCCTCTGACTCTCCCCTCCATCTCATTCCCCCTTCCTCCCTCTGACTCTCCCCTCCATCTCATTCCCCCTTCCTCACTCTGACTCTCCCCACCATCTCATTCCCCCTTCCTCCCTCTGACTCTCCCCTCCATCTCATTCCCCCTTCCTCCCTCTAACTCTCCCCTCCATCTCATTCCCCCTTCCTCCCTCTAACTCTCCCCTCCATCTCATTCCCCCTTCCTCCCTCTGACTCTCCCCTCCATCTCATTCCCCCTTCCTCCCTCTGACTCTCCCCTCCATCTCATTCCCCCTTCCTCCCTCTAACTCTCCCCTCCATCTCATTCCCCCTTCCTCCCTCTGACTCTCCCCTCCATCTCATTCCCCCTTCCTCCCTCTGACTCTCCCCTCCATCTCATTCCCCCTTCCTCCCTCTGACTCTCCCCTCCATCTCATTCCCCCTTCCTCACTCTGACTCTCCCCTCCATCTCATTCCCCCTTCCTCCCTCTGACTCTCCCCTCCATCTCATTCCCCCTTCCTCCCTCTGACTCTCCCCTCCATCTCATTCCCCCTTCCTCCCTCTGACTCTCCCCTCCATCTCATTCCCCCTTCCTCCCTCTGACTCTCCCCTCCATCTCATTCCCCCTTCCTCCCTCTGACTCTCCCCTCCATCTCATTCCCCCTTCCTCCCTCTGACTCTCCCCTCCATCTCATTCCCCCTTCCTCCCTCTGACTCTCCCCAACTCGGTCCCTCCCCTCACGCTCACACCTCACCATTTCTCCATCACTTTCCGAAATTTCGTTTCCCTCCTCTTTCGTTCTATCTCGCTTCTCACTCTTTCGCGCTCACCTCACCTCTCCTTCTAACTCCCTCCCCCATCTACCTTTTCTCCCCTTTCTCCCCATTCTCGCTCTCTCCCCACATTCTCTCCCCCTCCCACACTATTTTCCCTCCCTTTATGCCGCTCTCTCTTCCCCTCTCTCTCCCCTCCATTTCCATTTCTCTCCCGTCGCTCTCCCCCTCCCACTCTCTTTATCTACTCCATTCCCTCTCTGTCTCTATCTCTCCCCTTTCTCTCTCCCATCTCCCTCTCGACTTCACCCTCTCTCTGCATCCTCTCTCTCTAAGAGACCAACGTTCCGTCGTTCTCTCTCTCACTGCCAGTCCCCTATCACCGGCGTCTCACTTGCTACACGCTTCCATGTCTACCCCATCCCCATCCCTCTGTCGCTCTCCCCACTGTCTGTCTCTCTCCCCCTGGTGTTCCCTTTCTTCCCCTCTCTCTCTATTTATCTCTACCCTCTTCCATTCCTTCCAATTTCTCACTGATCCTGTCCCTCACTTCCCCACTCCGCATCTCCCTGCCTTCCTTCTTCAAACCCACTCACTCTCACTCCCTTCCCTCTCTTTGTCTCTCACTCACTTCCCCGCACATTTCTCCCGCTTCCAACACTCCTTCTATGTCCCCACTCCATTTCTCTCCCCTTCCCTCTCTCACACGCGTCTCACTCTCTTTATCTCTCTTTCTGATTGCCCCATTCTGTCTCTACCCTTGCTCTTTTCTTTCTCACTCTTGTATGTCTTTCCCCCATTCTCCCATTCCTGTCACTCACCCACCCATCTCTCTCTCTCCCGTCTGCCCCTTCCAGCTCTTTTTATATATACCCGCCCCTCTTTCTCTAACCATCTTACACGACTCTCTCTTTCCTATCTCACAATCTCCCGCTCTGCCAGTCCAATCTCTCTCTCTCTCTCTCTCTCTCTCTCTCTCTCTCTCTCTCTCTCTCTCTCTCTCTCTCTCTCTCTCTCTCACTCTCTTCCCTTCTCTCACACTTCTCCCCTCTCTGGCTCTCTCTTTCTCCAGCCACCCACTAAATCTCTCTTTATCCAGCTTCCCTTGTTACCTCCCCTCCTCCCGCCTCCCTCGCTATTTCTCTTCCCCTCTCTCTGCCCTCCCTCTCAGTGCCTCTCCCTCTCTATCCCTCTCTCTATCTCCCTCCTGTCCATCACTCCCCAACTCCTGCCCCTTATCTCTTTCACTCCCCCTATCTCCCCCTCTCTCCCTCACCATCACCCTCTATCTCTCTCTCACTCACTCCCTCTCTCTCCATTTCTTTCTCTCTATGTCCCACCTCACCTCCCCTCTGTCAGCTGCCTGTCATGTTCCTTAACCCCTCCCCATTCTGCTCTATTCCCTTTTCACTCTTCCCTCTCTGTCTCTCTTCCCCTGCTCTCTATCTCTCACCTCTGCCGTCGCCCTTTCTTCACCTCCCTCTCTCTCTGTTACGGTTCAATCTCTCCCTCTCTCTTCTGCATCCCTCTCTCTGCTCCCTTTATTACTTTCTCTCGCATCTCCCCAATTCTATCTTTCTCACTCCCCACCTGTCTCACTCTCTCAATCCATGCGTCTCTCTCTTTCGCCTCTCTCTGTGCTTCCCCATCCTTCTCTCCTTACCTCGCTCTCCCTCTCTCGCAGTCTGTCTCGCACTCACCTTCCTCTCTTCTTTCCTCTCTCTCATAATCTCCTCCTTCGCCCTATCCTCCCTCCCTCCCTCTCTCTCTGTCTGCCCCTCCTCATCTCTATATCTCCCTTCCATCTCTATCAGTCTCCATTTCGTTATGCCTTATCTCCCTCGCACTCTCTCTCTCCACTATTTCTTTCTATCTCCCCTTTGCTCTTTCACTCCTCTGCAGCATTTCTTTTGCTCCCCACCTCTCTCTCCTCTCCCTCTTTCTCCCCCTCGCTCCCGCTTCTCCCTCACTCTCTATTTACACTCCTTCTTGCTCACCTCTCACCCCCACACCTACTTCTCTTTCTCTCCCTCATGACTGTCTCTCTCTCCTTCTGTCTCTGTGTCTCTCTCTCGCTATTTCACCCACCCACAGTCCACGAATTCCTCTCACCACCCAAACTCTCTCTCACACCCTAGTGACTCTCCACCTTCCTCCCTCTCTCTGCCCCTCCATTCCCTTTCCTTCTCTCTCCCACCCCATTCTTTGTCTCTACTGTTCCCTCTCTTCATCCAATATTCCAGGCTCTCTTCCTCTTTTCTCACTCTCACTTTTTTCCTCCAAGTCACTCTCACCTTCCCTTTCTTCCACATCCAGTCTCTCTCTCAATTCCTCTTTCCACCCACTCTCTCCCTGTAGTCTCTCATCGCTCCCTGACCCTCTCTGCCCCTTCCTTCACTCTCCTTCCCCACTCCCGTCCCTGTCCCTCTCCCCTTGTTCTCTCTTCACCCGTTTTCTCTGTCTCCCCTACCTTCTCTACCCTCATTCCCCTCCCTCTCAACTTCTCTTTTCTTTAAACCTCTCCCTTCCACTTCTCTCCTGCCCATCTCCGCCGCCTGACCCTGTCGAATCCCTCTCTGCCTCGCTTCCCCTCTCTCTCCTTCCTCGTCACTTTGTCTGTCTTCGGTCCGCCTCCCTCTCTGTCTTTTGCCCTTTCCTTTCTCCCATCCTTTCGCTTGATCACACCATCATTCCCCTCCCTCTATATACTGTCTTTCTCTCTCTCCCTCTCCCCACCTCTCTGTCTTCTCGCATTGCCCCCTCTCTCACTTGTTCTCTTCGTCTCTGCCTCTGAATGCCTCACACACCTCCACCCCCTATCACGCTTTCTCCCACCTCCCTGTCTCTGACACCCTCCCTTTCTCTCCGGACTTTCACTTTCTCTTTCTTTCTCTCTCCCCATTTACCTCTGTCTTACCCCGAACTCCCTCTCACTTCACTCCCCCCTGCCTCTCGGCCTCTTACCGTCATCCACATTCAGTCACCGCCCCTCTGTCTTTCGCCACATTGTCTCTCCAGCCCTCTCTCCCACTCCTTTCTGTCTCTTCCCACGTCCCTGTGCCCCTCTCTCCCTAACCCTCCCCCATTTCTCTCTCTCGCTGCCCACTCCCTCACCGGTGCGGCCTTCATCTCTTCCTGCCCCTCCTCTTCTCTCTCACACCCCTCATTTTCGGGCTCTCCCCCTTTGACGATCTTTATCTCCACTCACTCTCTGCCTCTCTGAGCCCTGTCTCTCTCACTCCCTCTCTGTCCATATGTTTCTTTCCCTTCTTCTCTTTCTGGCTCTCTCTCTCCTCCCTTAGTCTCTCTCCACAATGCCTCGATTTACACCCTCTCCCACCCTCCACTCGTTCACTGTCTCCCACCGCCCTCATTCTCTCCCCTCCATTTCTTTCTCCATCTACCCTCATGCCTCTCTCTCCCTCACTGCGTCTATGCCCACCTCCCTCACTCTCGATCTTCACCCCCTCTCTAATTCGCCATCACACTCTCACGTCTGTATCTCTCGCTATCTCGTCCCTCCTCCCTCCCTCTCTCTCTCTGCCGGCTCTCTCCCACTGTCTCTCCCATCCTCCCGCCCAGCCCACACTATCTCACTCTCCCACCTTCCTCTATCTCACCTCCTCTCACTTCTACTCTATCTCTGTCTCAACCAGCCTCCTGCTCTCCCTGTCCGCCTTTCACTCCTAGTAACGCACTCGCACTCTCCACCAATCTCTCTCTCCCATTTCCCATTCTCTTCCCTCCCTCTCTCCTCCCTTTCTCTGTCTCTGCCCACTGCGCTCTCTCCCCCTCTCGATCCCACACTTTCCCTCTCTATCTTCCCACTCCCTCTATGTCTCCCTGCCTTTCTTGCCCCCGCTCTTTCTCCGCCCTCTCTCCATCTCTCTCTCTCACTCCCATATCACTCTTTCTCTCTTTGGCTCACCTCTCTCGTTCTCCCTCTCAATCTTTCCCAGCCCTCCCTCTCTCTGTCTCTCTGCTCTCCCCATCTCTCTTCCTCACATCCCCTCTCCCTCTCACCTTCTCCTGTCTCTCCTTCCATCCCACTCTCTCTAACCCCCACGGTCACTCACACTGAGCCCCGCCTGCTCTCTTCCTCAATCGTCTTCTAAACTCTTTCCCCATCCTGCCCTCTCTCTTAACCCACCACACACCTTCTCTACCCCTACTATCGCCTCCCTATCTCCACTCCCTCTCTCCCAATCTCTCTCCCCGCACTCTCTACATTCCCTCGCTGCACTCCTTCCCCATCCCCTACACAGTCTCTCTTGAACTCTCTCTGCCACCATCTCTCGCTTCCCCTCTCTCTTCCCCTCACGCTCACTACACCCTTCTCTCTCCCGTTCCCCTTCTCTCCCCATTCCTCTTTCCGCCACCAACCCGTTCTCCCCCTCACTCTTTTCTCTCGTTGCACTCATCCTCTCCACTTTCCCTATCTCGCTCTCACCCGCTCTCTCCACCACTTGGTCTCTCTCACCTCATACTTTCACTTCCCTAATCTCACTACACGTCCTCTCTTCCTCTACTCTCCCTCCAATGTTCACTCTCACACTTACCTCACTCACACTCCCTTCACACTCTTTTGCTGTCTCTTTCTTCCCCTCTCTGTTTTTCGCTGTCTCCACTCCTCCCGTCCAATTCTACCTCGTCCTCTCTCCCCATACTCTCTCAATTCCCAATCTCTCGCCCCTACCCTTACTCTCTCCTGCTTCCATCTCTCTCCCTGTCTCTCTCACCTCTCACTTCCTCCCTCTCTACCACAATCTCACTCCCTCCAAACTATCCACAATCTCTCCCGCTCCATCTCTCCCCTTGTCTCCCCACGTATCTCTCCCAAACTCCCTCTCTCTCTTTTCGACGTTCATCTCTCTTTCTGTACCCACCAATCTTCCCTCTTGTACCTCTCTCATTCTCTCCATTGTACCCTTCCATTCCCTCTCTCTCCCGCCCTCTCACTCCCTCCTCTTCTCCCTCTGTGTTCCTCACGTTTCCGTCTCTCGCTCACTTTCTCATTCTATTTCATTCACGCTGCTCGCCCTCCTGATCCTCTCTGTCTCTCACCACCGCCCGCGCTCTCTTTCCCTCCCTCTCCACCTCCGTTTCCATTTCTCTCCATCACCGCTCCCTCTCTCCCTGTCTCTCCCTCTAACCCTGACACTCTCCCTTTCTCTCCTCCATCTCTTTCTCTCTCCATCTCTCCCTCATTCTTCTCTCTCTCCCTCTCCTAATATCCTCCATTCCGTGCCTCTCCCCGCCCCTTCACCCCTATCCCTTTGTCTTACATCTCTCTTTCCACCTTCTCCCCTCCCCATCGCTCTTTGTCTCTTACCTCATACTCCTCTGTACCCAACCTCTCTCTCTCACCGCCTCTCTCCCTGTCTCTATCTTTCTCTCTCCCCCGCTGTGTATCTCTTTCCCCTCTCCCTCTCTTCCTCACCATACCTTTTACTCTCCCCCTCACGCTTGACCTTCCTCCTGTGCTACCGCACGTTCACTTCCCTCATTCTCTCCATCCTCTCTCCCCTTCTCACCCTCAGGCCTCCCCTCCTTTATTCTCTCCCGTTCCTTCTCCTCGCTGCACATCATCCATCTTTTTTTTCCTCCTTCCTCTCTCTCCACCCCTCATCCTCGTCCTTTCACGCTCTGCCACTCCCTTTCTCTGCCCCATTCTCTCTCTACACCTGTCCCACTCTCTCCCACCGTTCTGTCTCTCCCCACCTCCCTGTCTCTCTCTCTCTCCCCCACCCTCTTCCCAATTTCTGTCTATCCGTCCCCACTCCATCTCCACGCCTCTCTCTCGTCCTCCCCGTCCCCATACCTCTCACATCCCTCAATCTCCCCTCTCCACCTTTGTCTCTCTTTAACACCCCCCCTCTCTCTGTCTCTTTGGCCCTACCACAGTCTCTCTTACACCCACTCCCTCCGTCTGTTTCCTTCCCTTCTTCTCTTTCTCTCTCTCCATCTCAATTTTCCCTGTCTCGGTCCCCCACCTCTTAATCTCACTCCCCATATGCCTTTTTTTTCACCACCCATAAGGGTCTCTCCGCACTGCCTCTTTCACCCACCGTCTCTCTCCACTCGCTTATTTACTCCGACATCCCTCATTCTCTCCCACTCACTTTTTCTCTCTCTGCGCCCTCACGTTCTTTCTCCCACTCTCCAAGCCTCCTTCTCTCTCCTACTTTCCCTCCTTTTATCTTCTGCACCATCCCTCTATCTCTGGCGTCTCCCGCTTTCTCACCCCTTCTCTCTTGCCTCTCTCTCTCTCGCTCATTCCCCCCTGCCATATCCCTTTCTGACTTCACCCACTCACCCTTTCTCACCTCCTTCTCTCGCTTTTCCCCCTCTCTGTCCCCAATCATTTCCTCCTCCTCTTCCACCTCACTCTCTCAACCTGTCTATCTCCCACTCCTACTTTAACTGTCTATCCCCTCCTTTCTCTCTCTCTTTCAGCTTCTATATCTCATCCTCATCCTCTCTCCCTTTAGCCTCTCTTAACTCCCTTCCCAGCGACTCTCTCTTCCCCTTCCTTATCTCACTCTCTCACACTCTCTTCATCCCCTCCCTCTCACTCGCCCACTTCCCTCTCTCTCTCAATCCCCAGCCTCCCTATCCCTCTCTCTGCCCTTCCCTTTATTTATCCACCCCTGTCTCTGTGTTCTCTCCTCCCTCACTCTCATTCTCTGTCCACTTCTATGTGTCTCCACCACGTAATTCACACTCTTTCCCATCCTCCCACACTCTCTTTCACTCCCCTTCCCTCTCTTTCTCTCTCCACCCACTTTTCTCTGTCCGCTCTCTCTCCCAGCATCCCTACCTCTCTCTCTTCTTACCCTCAGTATCTCTGAGCTCCTATCTGTATCTCGCCGACATTCTCTCACCGCCTCACTCTCCCCCCTCCACTCCTCTCTTTATCCCCTCGCCGCTCTATCTCTCCCTATCCCTGTCTCTCACTCACCCTTTCCCTCTCTCTCCCAACTCACTCTCAGTAAACCTCTCCCTATCTGTCTCTCTCCCCTCCCTCTCTCTTTTCCCTACGTTGTCCCCACCTCTCTATTTCGTTCGTCACACCTGCATCTCTCTCTCTACCCTTCCCTCTCTATACTCTCTCTCTAGGCCTCAATATCTCTCGATATCTCTCTGCTTCTGTCTCTCTCTCTCTGTTTCATCTACCTGTCTTTCTCTCTCCATCCGGCCTCTCATTGTTCCCATGTCTCCGAGCCTCCCTCTCTCCCACTTTCCCTCTCTTTCACTCTGCACTTTCCCTCTCTTTCTGACCCCTCCCTCTTTCTCGCCACTTCTCTCTCACCTCTTCCTCACACTCTCCACCTCTGTCTCCCTCTTTCCTTACTTCCACTCCCTTTTTCTCGCCTCTCTATCTCTCTCGCTCTTCACTTCTCTCTATCCCCAATCACTCTCCCTTCCTCTTCACATCACTCTCTCTATGTTTCCACCCTCTCTCTCTCTTTCTCCCACCTCTCCCAGCCTTCCGATCTTTATCTCTCTCACTTTGCCTCACTCTCTCTCCGCACGCCCCTCTCTATGATCGGTCCCTCTTTCTCACCCTTATTCTGTCCCCTGTCCCATTCACTCTACCGCGCCGTCTCTCTCTCTCTCCGACCCACTCATTCTCTCTCGTTCTGTCTGTCTCTCCCAAATCAGTCGACGCTCCGCAACTCTCTCTCCCCTTCCTCTTACTCTCTCTCTGCCCCACTCTGTCGCTGTTCCCCTCTCTCTCTCCCCAATCTCTCCGTCTCCCACTTACACCCCACACACTCTCTCCCACTCGCTCTTTATCTGCCTCTCCCCTCCCTCACTCTGTCGTTTCCTATCTGTCTCACTCGTCACCTGTTCTCTAACACGCCCCTGTCTCCGACTATCTCCCGTTCTTTGTCTCTCTCCCGCTCACTCCATCCCCATACTATCACTCCCCCAATCCCCGGTTTCTCTCTTAACGCCTCCCTCTCCTCAGCCTCCCTATCCCTTTCTCTCCCCTCCTCTTCTCTTCCCTTCTCTTTCGCTTCTCACTGCCTCCTCTCTCTCACTCGATTTCATTAAGTCCCTCTCCTTGTCTGTCTCCCTACGTCTCTTTCGCTCTCTCTCGCTCCCCCACTTCCCTCTTTCTTCCTCCCCATCTAACTCGGCCTCCCCATCCTTCTCTGTGTCTCCCCTCTCATTCCTGTCTCCACCCCTTCCTCTAACCATTCTCTCTCTATCTCTTTCTCCTCTCCCTCTCTCCCCACTGTCTTTCTTAAACATCATTTAGCCCCTCTCGTGCCCTCCTTCAGTCTGTACCCCCGCCCTCTCCCTTGCTCTTCCACCCTCTGTTTGCCAGCCCATGTCACTCTCTCTCGACCTCCTTCGCGCTCTATCAACTCCAACTGTCTCGCTTCTGGTGCCTCTCTTCTCTCTCTGTCATCCCGCTTCCCCAAACTTTATCACCTCTCAATATCTTTCACTCTTCCTGTCTGTCTCACTCCATGCTGCCACTCTTTCTCCACCCGCTCTCAGCCTCGCTATCTCGCTCTCTCCGTTTCTTTCCTTTTCTCTCTGCACCTTCCATCTCTCTCTCGCCCACTTTCCCACTCGCCACTCCGTCTCGCTCCCACTCCCCCTCTCTTCCACATGTCCCCATCTCTCCTATCTTCCGTATTTGTCTAATTCCACTTCTGCCACTCTGTGTCGCCACCTCCCGCTCGTACTCCCCATGTGTCTGTGCCCATTAGTCCCACTCCCTCTCCCTCCTCAGTCTCTCTTTCTCCTCCCTTTCTCTTGCCACCTCCCTGTCTCCCATCACCCTCTAACCCTCTGACTCCTCTCTCTATTCTTTTGTGCTCGTCTCCCTTTCTGTAAACTCCTCCTCCTCTCTGTACCCCCCTTTCTCTTTCTGTCTCCCTCGTTCCCGACAGCGCTCTCTTCCTCTCTCGCCATTTGCCTTCTCTCTCCACAGCCGTCCATCTCTCTTCCTCTCTCTAACCGTCTAAATGATCTCTCCTCCCCCTCACTCTCTTTCGATTCCCATTCTCATTATCCAAAACCCTCCATCACTCGATACACCTCCTTCTCTTTATCTGACGTGTATTTATATCTCGCCCCTCAGACTCTCTCTCTCTTCTCTGCTGCCTGTCTTTGTGTGCACTCTGCCTCTCTTCCTCAGCTCACTCCGTCTCTGTCATCTCCCTCTCTTTCTCCCCCTCACCCACCCGTGTCTCTTTCTCCCCCCCCCTCAGTTGCTTTTATCTCCTTTCTTCCATCTATACCTTCGTTCCTCTCTCCCTCTTTCCCATTCCCTCTTTTCACCCTTCACCTCACAATGTCTCACTCTCTCTCACACTACCGCCCGCTCTTTCCCACTCGATCATTCCCCCAGGTTTCTCTTCCCATCTGCCTCCTTCTCTCCACCAGGCCCTCTATGTCCTCTCCTCCTCTCTCTCGCTCCCCATTCTCTTTTTCTCTCTGTCTCCCCTCCCACTATCCCTCTATTCTCCCGACCCCATCTACCTTTTTCAGCAACAGACTGTCCTCTCTCTTTCCCCTCCCTCTGTATCTGTCTTTCTCTCTCCCCTAGCTGCGTGTTCTGCTCCGAACTCTCTCTCCTCTCCCTCTCTCTCCCTCTCCCCTCCCTCTCTCTTCCACCTCCCTCGCTCTCTGCGCCCCCATCTATTTTCTCTCAACCTCTCTCCCTGTAACCCCAGCACTCTTCGTCTCTCTCTCTCGCTCCCTCTGCCTCTCTCACTCTTTGCACTTTCTTTCCCCTTCTCTTACCCTCCCTCTCTCTCTAACCCCCCTCCCTGTCTCTCTCAATAGCTTTTCCTTCCCTCTCTTACCATCTTCCTCTGTCTTTCTCTCTCCCACCCTGTTCGTTCTCTCTGACCACCTCCATCCAACTCGGTTCCCTTCTCGGTCTCCTCGAGCTGCCTCTTTTACTCATCCCACGCTCTCTCCAACCCATCATTTCTCTCCTGCCTTCCCTTCCGGGCAATCTCTCTCACTCATTTTTCTTTCAGTCCTCCCTCACTCTCTCCCCATTCACCATCTTGCTTTGCTCTCCCTCAGTCTCCGCCGTGCCTTCTTCATTCACTCTGTCTCCGCCTCTCTCTCGCTCCACAGCATCAGCCCTAACCGTCTTTTTCCATCTCTCTGCCCTCTTTCCCTTTCCCTCTCTCCACCACCTCTCCCCACCCGCTCACTCTCCCCGCAATTTCTCTCTTCCCTCTCCACCTCCCTACATTCTCTCTCCCCATACCTCATAGCCTCCCTCCCGCTACCTCTCCCCCTCTCTCCCACACCCATTCCCTCTATTCCTCTGTCTCCCCACTTCCCAATCTCTCCCCTCCTCTACGTACATCTACCTCCAGTCGCATTCCCTCGACCCTCTTTATTCCCACTCTCTCTGGTTCCCTCTTCCCACTTTCTGTCACTCATTCTCGACCCCTCTCTCTCACTCTCCCTCTCTCCATCCCCTTCCCATTATCTTCCCGTTCTTTCCCGTTCTCTCTATCCTTCCCTCCCTGCCCACTGTCTCTCCCTCCTGCATTCCCACTTTGTCTCCCGCTTCCATCTCTCTCTCTCCTGATCCCGCTCTCACTCTCTTCCTACACATTCCCCCCTTTTTCGAGCCTCCACTCCCGCTCTGTCTCCTTCCTCTCTTGCTCACCCCTCACTTTCTCTCTCTCTGCTCTCTCGCGACCTCCCCGCCTGTTTTCGGCCTCTTTTCCTCTTAGTTCCTCGTTCCCCGGTCCTCGCTGCCTCGCTACCTCTCTCTCTCTCTCTCTCTCTCTCGTATCCTCACTCTCCGCACACTCTGCGCCCTCTCTCTCCCTCTCCCTCTGTGTGACTTCTTCTCACCATCTCCCTCTGAGTCTCGCTTTCTCCCCGCCCTCACTCCGTTTCTCTCTGAGTGTGAGTAGGGAGAAAATGGGGGAGGAATATAAAGGTGGTAGTCAGAGTTAGAGAGATGGTGGTGGAGAGAGAGAAGAGTGCAAAAGGGTGGCGGAAACATGGAGGTAAGAGAGAGCGAGACAAAAAGTGGGGTGGCAAGAGATGGAAGTGAAAGTGAGAGTGGAGAGAAAGGGCGAGTGCACACAGGGAGTGAGGGAGGAAAATGAGATGAAATAACGGGGGAGATAAATTTGGGACTGTGTGTAAATGAAGGATTCGTGAGGGAGGCAGTGATAGAGAAAGCGAGAGACAAATGAAGTTGACTGGAGATACCGGCAACGGCGTAGAGAGATGAACTGTGCCGAAGACCAGGTCAGTGTGGGGGACCCAGAGGTGAAAGCAGTGACAGAGTGACTTAAATCGAACTCCTGAGCTCAGGCCCCGGTTCCCTCCCCTTCCCCAAGGACTAACACTTGTGGCTGACTCTGCCTCTGTCCAGCTCAGCTTCTTCAAAACAATGACAAACAACAATATCGTTCACTCTGCTGCTCGTTAATTTTAATGCACATTTTTATTGTTTATAATTTGAAGTGATCGATACAGTCAGTGGGATGGTGCCTTGACTTGCTGGCACCTGAGTTGATAGAATCATTGAAATGTCCCTGTAACCAGCCTGTCGGACAAGGTTGGACAAACCCGCGCTACCAACAGGGTGATACAAAAGCGACAGGTTGCTTCATCGCTGAAAAATTCAACTAAAATGAGAGACACCCGGATGGATTGATTTATATGTGCATCTGATTGATTGATATATTTGGGTGAAGTGATATTTCAGCACATTCTTCAGCTGCTGTCTGAACTTTTTCTGTGTCACAGCATAAATTGCGGTGTTTGTGCAGCAACTGAGGAGCTGCAGCATGAAGCCCAGTTCCTTCAAAAAGCCATGTACAGTCACAGGTCGACGCCCAATCACATCCATCCGGTACCATATGGAACGCATCATTAATATTGACCATAACAGGATGAAATTACCCGAGATCACAAAGAGTAAAATGATAGATCTTTTGCGATTGCTCATTTCTGTGTCAAACCGAGCGTCCCCACTGGTGTGAGCTCTGAGTCTCCTGCGGGCTCTGCTGCTCACTAAAATGTGTCTGACGGTGAAAACATTGAGCAGCAGGATCAGGAGAAATGGGAGAGCTGGGGTTAGAATGTGGTGGAGGAACTCGATTGCCACCCAGAAAGGGGAGACATGAACACCGTCTGTTACTTTACAAAACCAGGGCTGGTTCGCCAGCCGATATTGACCTGAGAACATAAAATACCAGAAAATATTTTTTAAACAGCTCAGCACAGTCACTGTTTCCAGAACAACAGGCGCCGTTTTCTCACTGCAATATGTCCTTTTAAGCTTCTGGCAACAAATGGCCGCAAAACGATCAAAGGTGAAAGTTACGGTGAACCAGACAGAACAGTCAGTGGCTGCATAAAGCAGGACAGCGTGGATATTACACACGGGAATGTCCCACATGAAATAAAACTGTTCCCGATAAACAATGGGAATGTGTCTCAATATCAGA
The DNA here is from genome assembly GCF_047496795.1 of Chiloscyllium punctatum. NCBI lineage: Eukaryota > Metazoa > Chordata > Chondrichthyes > Orectolobiformes > Hemiscylliidae > Chiloscyllium > Chiloscyllium punctatum. The sequence goes on from NC_092773.1 coordinate 41,855,880, forward strand.
TCGAGGATAATGACCAGGAGATCCGCCACTGCCATGGCCGCCAGATAACGTCTGACACATGCAGCCAATCCACAATCTTTATCAAGCAGGACGTAGGTCGTCACTACGTTAGCTGTGGGGAAGGTAAAAAAAATACATTGTATATCAACATGGAGGAAAAGTGACTTTTTTGATTGAGGACAGAGTGAGATTTTCAAATGTGTCACAGTATTCTGGGATTTATTAAAACAGTTGAAGCAGAAATGATAAATGTGAATATCTGAATTTCTGACAGAAATGTAATATAAACCACAAGGAACATTCCCTACTCAAACATACTGAGACACATCCAAAGGAACAGATGATTTCGAGGAAACTCCCACATACTCGATCGTTGGAGAGCAGACCCAGGTCACTTTTTTTCCATATTCTAACACGGAGGGTGAAACCTTGCTTTCGTGAAGATTCTCTCCCAGTTCCTTGAAGACAAATGGAGTTTGCAAATTTCTGACTTTTAGACTCAATTGTGATCGATCATGCTCAGTGAACAAGAGTAAACGGAGGGAAAACGTATTCACCATTTTAACTGCCTGTGGGGACTTCGTAACAGTGTCTACCTTACCCTGCAACTGGGCCTCTTCACTTGGGATATTACCATTTCTTTCAATTCACTGACGTCCGGCCGTTCCCATCTCATGTTGGGGGTAGAATGTTACAGAGAATGACGGTTAGAGTTTTTTCCAGGGAATACCAGGTACAGACAGAATGTTTTGTTTAGAATGCTATGGGGAAACTTCACAGTTACACTGGCAACATCCCCTACATTTTTTGCCGCTACTTTAATGAATTTATCAGCGCCATTTCGTGCTCCCACGAGAAGGTTGTACAGTTTATCAACTTCACCAAAACGTTCCATCCCAAACTCAAGTTCACCTGTACCATCCCGGTCACCTCCCTGACCTTCCTTACATCTGCATCTCCATCTCTGGTAACCGTCTCAAAACGGACATCTAAGACCGACTCCCAGATATCCTCTTTCTTCCAATACCGCAATTCGCCTCCCACATAATCGATGATCGCCTCCAGCGCCTCTTATCCACTTTGAGCAACTGTGTCCTCGAACTCCGCCCCCTAATTACAATAAGGACAGAATGTTCCGGGTCCTTACCTGCAAACCCACCTCACTCCGTATCCTTCGCATCATCCTCCATGACTTCCACCACGGACAAACAGACCCATCACAAGAGATTCATTTCCCTCCCGACCCGTATCAGCGTTATGGGGATACCATTCCTTTTGTGATAACATTTTTAAGTCCATGGTGACACCCTTCCTAGACCGAAATTCTGGCATATTTCCCTGCCACCGCCATAATTGCAAAACTTGTGCCCACACCTAACCCCTCGCCTCCATCGAATGCCCCAAAGAACCCTTCCGCATATGTCTCAAATTTACATGCACTTCCACACATGTCATCTACTGCATCCGTTTCAAACAATGTCATCACCTCTACTTTGGGGAGCCAGTGCACCCACTTGTGGACCATTTCAGAGCATGTCTTTGGCACACCCGCAACAACCGAGCCCGGTAGGTAAAAATTTCAACACACTCTCCCTATCCACCAAGGATATGTAGATCGTGGTCTTCCTCCATCAACAATCCCGAACCACCCGATGACTGGAGGAAGAACGTCTCATCTTAAACAATGAATTCTGCAATCCAAAGGGATTAATGTGGATTTCTCGAGTTTTCTCATTTCCCCTCCCCCAGCATTATCCGAGTTTCAAGTCTCCAACTTGGCACTGCCCTCTTGACAAGGCCATCGCCTTTCCCATCTGTCCACTCTACTATATTTTCTAACATATCAACTACTCCCTCAGATCCATCTTCATATCACATTTGCAGCTACCTTGACCCCAGCTCCAGCACTCCTCCCATTTCTCTCTCGAACCCCCCCCCCCCCGCCCCAAATGACACACAAGCCTCATCCGTGGTAAGGGGCTTTTGCCAGAAATATCGTTTGTGCAACTCGTGTGATTCTGCCTGACGGGTTGTGTTTTCCTACCACTAGTCAGGAAACAGTCTGACACTGCCATACACACAGAATCATGTCTAATGGGTAATATTGAATGAAGCTCCATCACCATCCCAGGCAATATCCTGTCCCGCGGGCAGGCAGACCCACCAGTGGTGGGAAAATCCTCGGGGATACAGACAGGAAAGGGCTTACCCTGCAATTCCCCAACATTGATTCCAGAAATCGGGAAATCTCATGGTAACAGGTCCAGCATATCTCCTGATGGTCGGCATCTATTTTATTTCCACACCACCCCTTGGTGATAACTCAGTTCCTCAGAGGAAGCACTGAGGGTGACAAGGAAACAGAACGCACTCAGCATGTGGGACTTCAATGTCTATTACAAAGCGTGTCTTGATAGATCCACCACTGACTGAGCAGACAGAAGCCTCTAATACGCAGCAGCTGGACTGTGGGAAGTGATAGGGGAAAACGACAAGAAGGAGGCATACACAACATACACCTTGGCACAGATGGACCTGTCTCTGACAACTTCGGTAGGAATACCGAACAGACAGTCTGGATGGAGAGAATGTCTCAGTCTCATTCTGAAGGTACTGCCCACTGTGTTATGTGGCACTACCTCCTGTGATGTAGGACATTCTTCTGAACGTCTAAGCAAATGTAAACTGGGTACCCATCAGTTACTTCAGTTTATCAGCAGCTGCAGCATCGATGCACTTCCCTCCATCAAAGGAGGCTGTTCACTGCTTGTTCCAAAATATTCAGCAACATTCAGAACTGCGCATATACTGAAGCAGGCTATTCAGCCCATCAAGAGTTTTACATGGGAACTGAATGAGGCCATTTACCATTCGAGCCTTTTACTCAGCAATTGGAACAGATCTTTTAACTCACATCGCTGTTACACAGGGAGTGAAAGGGAATATTCAGCCTTCCAAAGTAACTACATTGAATGGGGGAGGACGTGCCATTGAGCCAGAAATAGGAATAAATTAGGGATAAATCGATTTTTATCATTTTAACACAAATTAGCGACTGCAATGACAGAGTGACCAGTGCTATTTGCAAACAATATCAAAGATTTAGATAAATGCAAAAGATGTATTCTAACTAAGATAGTTAGGAACTGAAGTTATCAATAAGTGGTCGAGGCACTCTAAGTGGATAAGCATAGGACAATAATTTGGCAGCTGGAAGATAACGTTTTTTAACGTGAACATTTGAACTTTTCAGGAAGAATGGAATGCAGTATACAATTGAAACGGAAAGAGATTACTGGACTCAGCGATACAGTGGTTACTGGAGGATTCACTCTGACCAGTTCAGACATGGGAAGTGTTACCCCATCTCCCTGATAGTCTGCTCCCTGATGTTTCTAGTGGTCCCATTGTTCTCATCACACACTGAATATTTTCATGTGGTTGCTTGGGGGTGTGAAGTAGTGAGGGGGAGCATGTTTTGAAATATGTACCAAGGTAACGGCATTTATCCTAGAGGCCATCCTTTTTTTCTACGTGACGACACAAAGACGATGGGAATTGCTGCCTGCTTCTGAATAAATAGACTGTGGCTGCTGCCATAAACAGTCTGAATTCACAAACATGATGTACTGTACATGGGCACACTGCAACATTAATAGAATGAGAGGCGGAGGTTCCAGACACAAGGAGGAGAACATAAATAAAACGCAGTGTCAGATCAACTCAATTGGTTAGTTATATCAAATTCTCAATCCACCACAGAAAGCCATTTACCAAGACGGCCTGTATCGTCAGGATACAGCACTGCATAGATCAAGCTGTGCTCGGTTCAACCCAGAAAATTGCTAAGTGTGGAAAACTGTGTAGATGGCAGCAGTGTATTGATCTGTAAATCTGGAAGGGATGTCTGTTCAGCATTGGGAGCTATGCCGTGAATTAATCTAAAAAAAAACTCTCCAGCAAGGGGTGGTAGGCTGACCACAGCAGTACGACTGCATCCAGGCCACTCTGAGTGAAGTACTTTGGAAGAGGTTCAGATGAAGTAAATAGCAATTTATCTAACCTTCAATGTGTTTTGATGTACTTTTCCAAATTGCAGTGAGAATGGATCATAAAGTCCTGAAATAAAATCAATGGCAGCATGCAGGATAGTAATGGCCACGTTCATTTCCCTCTGTTCATATTTCAGGGACAGCATTGCAAGAAATCGGACAAAACTGTTCTGAGCCGCCACGTTATATATGGAAGAAGGAAACAGCGTGAAATATGCTGCGCGAAATATGAAAGGAAAGAGCGTGAAATATGAAGGATGGCAGCAAGGGAGGAACTCATCTGTTTCCTCCCACTTTGCGTCTCTCATTTTTATTTTGCTTTCTGGTGTATTTTTCCTTCACAAACTTTTAAATTTTTAAAGCGACTCCAATGGTAATGGTGAAGGTGAATCCCAAAACAGTGGCTTGGTTAAGGTGTCAAGGCCTCGCGATATCATGCACAGTGCGGCCTGGAGACTGGGATTAGTGTGTTTTGGAGACTGGGCTGGTGCGTCCTGGACACTGGGTCTGATGTGTTTGGAGACTGGGCCTGGTGTGTTCTAGACACGAGCCCCAGTGTGGTCTAAAAACTCGTTGCTGGCATACACTCGGGGGTCAGGGTCAGTAGCTGAAAATGTGTTGCTGGAAAAGCGCAGCAAGTCAGGCAGCATCCAAGAAGCAGGAGGATCGACGAGCAGGAAGAAGGGCTCATGCCCGAAACGTCGATTCTCCTGCTGCTTGGATGCTGCCTGACCTGCTGCGCTTTTCCAGCAACACATTTTCAGCTCTGATCTCCAGCATCTGCAGTCCTCACTTTCTCCTGTTAGTGTCAGTAATTCGAATCCGTTCTTTTTACCTTGATATTCTTCTGCCCCAAATACTGAAGATTGTGTACCGAGATTTCTTGCACCTGAAATGGTGTCATAAGCGAAGACATTACTAACATGTCACTGCTTTCATTCGTGTGCACGTGACAATTTCGTGAATTTAATTTAAAGCTGAGAGAGTCACTGTCTTTGGTGCCTTTTCCCAACAAAGCTGCTGCTTCTGAAATGGCCTGCGGCGGCCAGCAGAGGATGGCAATACATTACTTGAAACACAAGAGATTTAACAGAGGGAGAGAAGGGACATTGTGATTCCCATTTCAATGGATACATAAAAATGCACATGCGCACCTCCACAAACAGACGCACAGACACACACACACAGACACACAAACACACACACACAACCATAAACACGAAATTATATGGAATCATTCCTATTCTGCCCTTCATTCTGGCCTCAGCTTTGTTTCCTCTTGGAAATTAGGGAAGGGCAAGTGACTGTGCTGTTGAAGTGCGAGCAGTTTCGGAACAGTGACCAGATTCTATTTGTTTGAAAATAGTTCTGGAAAAGAATAGGCCTGTTTCACAAGTTAATATTGCAAATTGGGACATGGCCACTTGTGACCTTATTGGGCAAGAATTTTCAAAACATGATTCGGGGGAAGCTGTTCCCAGATAAAAGTCCATCTGGCAAGTGGGAGACTTTCAAAAGCGAGATAGTAAGAGCTCAGAGACAGCATGTTCCTGTCAGTATGAAGAGTAGGGAACAAGACATGACAGGTTACATTGATGGTCCAGTCATGGGAAAGGAGTAAGGTGTATATCAGGAATAGGCAGCTGGGATCATGAATCCCTTTAGCTTACGGGGTGTAGTAGAACATTTACCAGGGAAATCAGAAGGGCTAAAAGGAAGCATGAGATAGCTGTAGCTGATAAAGTTAAGGGAATTGGAAAGCGATTATGTAAGTATATTAAAGGTAGACGAGAAAGTAAAGAGAGGATAGGGTCCCCTTTAAATCAAACAGCGATGTATATGTAGTTTCACAGGAGATTAATTAGGTTTAGTAGTGTCATTGTCTCACGTACTCACATGACACAGTGTAAAGTTTGCATGTTTGCACAGGTGACATAATCGTAGGTACAAAATTCCACACACCCGCCTCTCATGTACAGAATCTTGTTACAAAGCATAAGATAAAGAAAAGAAAGTTAAAAAGTAAAACATTGAAGCCCTTCCTGTAAAAGAGGGAAAAACACAGAATAGAGTTATCAGTTCAACAGAACAGCCCATACGTGCCTGGCAATGCCAGGCTCACACTCCTCACAAGGAATCGCCCTCCCCCGCTGCCTTACAGCCTGCTATTGTTCTACGGGTGAGATTCCACATGAATATAATACGTCAGTATTTACTGTGGAGAAAGACATGGAAGCGAGGGAACCAGGGGAAATAAAATGAAGTGATTTTTGAAACGTGACCACATTACAGAAGAAGAAATGCTGGAGGTCCTAAAATGCATAATCGTAGATAAATACCCGGGATCTGTTAACGTGTATCCCAGGCCTTTTCAGAAAGCTGGGGAAGAAACTGCGGGGTCACTAGCTGAGATATTCATGTCATTCGTCAGAGTTCTGAGGAAGGATCACTGGACCTGAAACTTTAGCTCTGATTTTTCTGCACAGATTCTGCCAGACCTGCTGAGCTTTCGCAGTACCTTCTGACTTTGTGTCTGACTCGCAGAATCTGCAGATCTTTCTAATTAAATTTGTACCACTGACAGCCACGGGTGAGCTGCTGGAAGATTGGAAAACAGTTAATGTTGTTACATCATATATAAAAAAGGCTGGAAGGAAAACCCATGGAACTACAGACTGGTGAGTCTGATGTCAGGTGTGGGTACGTGTTTGTAGAAGATTTGTAGAAGTGTTTGTAGGATTTACATGCATTTCGAAAGGCAAGGACTGCCATAATAGTCAGCATGTTTTTATGTGTGGGAAAGCGTGTCTCACAAACTAGACTGCAATTTTTAAGGTGACCTCGAAGATAGGGGAATGTAAACAGCATAAGTTATCTGCGTACACCTTAGTGAGGCGCAACAAAATTCTGTTTGGTAGATTGATTAAGAATCGTATGGGAATATGGAGGGCTAGCCAATCAGATTCAAAAATGGCTTGACAGTAAAACACCGAGTGTGCGGGGAGAGATTAGTTGCTCGAATTGGACGCCTGTGACCAGCGGTGTGCCACAGTGTCCAGGTTGCTGTTGTTCATTGTTTTCGTAAAAGATTTGGATGACAATATAGGAACCATGGATAGTTCGCAGACGATACGAAAAAATTGTGTGATAATGGACAGTGAAGAAGGTTATCTAAGGGAACAATGAGATCATGACCGACTGGGTAAGAAGCCTTAGGTATGGTCGATGGAGCTTCATGCAGACAATTGTGAGACATTGCATTTTGTTGGACAAACCAGGGCAGGATTTAGTCACTTAACGGTAGATACCTGGGGAGAGTTATTGAACAGAGAGATACAGGGACCAGCTACTAACTTCCTTGAAAGTTGAGTGGCAGGTAGACAGGGCTTGAAGAAGGCGTTCGCACTGAGTAAACGAATTGGTGCATTATGCTGTGGCTGTACAAGGGAATGGTAAGGCCACATTTGGATCACTGAGTACAATTCTTATTGGCCTGCTACAGGAAGAATGCTATAAATAGGAAAGGGGATAAATATTTAAAAATATGGGGTAGACACTGGAGGTTATGTGACATAAGGATGGCCTGGGATTTTGTTGGTATTCCATTGGATGCCGAGGGGTGACTTAACATAGGTTTATAAAATCATGACGGGCATAAATAGAATGAATACCAAAGTATTTTCCCCAGGGTGGGGGGAATCCAAAATCAGAGAGGTTAGGTTGAACATAAGAGGGGAGAGATTTAAAAGAAATTTAAGGGGCAGCTGTTTCTCAAAGTGGGTGGTGCATTAATGCAGCGAACTGTCATAGAAAGTAGTATTGTTGAGTACAATTACAACATTTGAAAGATAATTTGATGGGTACCTGAATAGGGAAATGTTTGGAGGTGTATGTTCCTAAAGAAGAAAAATAGAACTAGTTCAGATCAGGAAAACTGGTGAGCATGGACGAGTTGGGTCGAATGCTCTGTCTGAATATTGCATGACTCTGAGAGTCTATGACTCAATTATTCATCACTAATTCTTTACTGCAATCAATTCATTTAGAAGTCTAAACATCCTCTGTACATGCTTTCAAAGTCTAGCTTTCTGAAATTCCTTAAGTAGAGAATTAGTGACATTGATGTGGTGCTGCAAACCACAAAAGCAGCAGAAACAGAATTATATTCACCACAATCTGAAACCTATTTCCCCAGGATAATCTATCATTACTATCAAGCTGCTCTATGTGTCAGTAACGAGTGCGAGTGAACATGCCAGAGTCAGAACCATGTGGAGCAAAAACTGACGATAACCCATTGTAGCTACTTCACTTTTTGCATATGCTCCAAACAACAGGACGAACATCTGATCGACAGAGCACAATGATCCCAAGATCAACAGACCAACAGTTCTGCAAACTAAAGTTCTAAATGATGATAGATGGTTTACCGACTCACTGCAGGAGATTGCTCTGCAATTAAACCCCGTGCTAATTAATGTAACAGACCTGCACATAGTGCACAAGTCAAGGATGTAGTATCTCCATTATCCAAAGCCAGAAGCGTTGAGTCAGAGATCCACCTCACACTTGCCATGAAGCCCATAGGGTCACCCATAGCAGTATTCAACAGATTCGACTCACTGCACAGGGCATAAAGGCATGGGTAGGTCAATGGGCCCAACACTACTCCTGCAATAGGAATGAAGACTCCTGCTGCACAACAAGCAGCTCCAAATCTGACAGCTCCCTGGCAATGTGGAACATTATTCAACTTTTTCCAGTCCTATAAGAGGGGAATAATGACAATCTAATATATTACTATCCCGTCAGTCTCAGCACGATCGTCAAATCTTTGGAAATTCTTTTTGACAGAGCCGTCAATCAGCACAGAAATAACCTGCTCAGTGTGGTTTCAGTTGGGTCCCCATGTGGAGGTGGAGCTGTCGTGCAAGTGTCACTGGATTGCTCATCTACACAGGGCTAATGTTATGGCAGGTGGCAGAAGTTAAAAACAATTAGTAAAATATCGGCATCTAAAATCTGGTGTCAGTAATAGAGACGTGAATTCAATGTCGATCCAACGTCAGTTTGCTTCCCCATTATACTTTCAGGAGCAAATCTCCCGAGTTTTCCAGGTCTGGCCTAAAAGTGAGTCCAGACACAGACATGTGATAAGCTCTTTGGCTCCGAGGTCATAAAGAATTAAACCTGACACAATACCCGGCACCAGCCTCGGTATCGGAAAAGGGAATGGGAAACACAATTATGTCGACACTTCAGAAACATATTTCCTAACATCTGAGAGCTTGGGACAACATTTACAGAGCTTATCCACAGATTTCACAGAAACATCTGGAAAAGAGTCGGTCAATCAACAAATTGAGCCTCCCCAATTCTCGTTCACGAGTGAACATCTCTCCATTGTATCTCACCACCACAATGCACGCATCGCTTCATATGATTAACCATTGGGCAACATATTAAATATTAACATCAGCAATCGTTTTGTTTGCCTATTCAATAAAGTGATGCCTGATCCTCCATCTTCACAACATAGTCCTGTGCTATCCCAATCCCTTTAGTGTCTCAAAATCCTTATTTATATTCAGTGCCTTTGCTTCCACAGCTTGATGTGTGAGGGATTTTGCCAGTTTCACCAGTCTCTGAGTGCACACATGTATTGTCATCTCAATGCAGAGTGGCCTTCTCTACCGAATGTTGCGGCATGTTGTTTTATACGTCCCAGCCAGGGGAATTGTCACCGCTGCTTCCAATATGACTGGCCCTGTCAGAGGTTTATATATTTCATTGAGATTTCTACTAATTTTCCGAAGCCGAATGAAGTACAGGTCCAGTCGAACCAATGTCTGCTCCCACAACAAGCCGGTCATCCCAGAGGTCAGTCTGGTCATCCTTCACTGCACTCCCTCAAAGTCACGTTTATCCAGCATTACTTAAAGAGATCAAAACTGCACACAATACCGCACAATGTTCCAAATTATGTCTCACTATGGCCCTGTACAACGGCAGTAAGTCAAGTGGCGTCTTGTGTTTCTATTGTGTTAAATACCCGTTGAAATAAATTTCAACACAACATTTGTCTTCCTAATTGCTGTCTGCTCCGGCAATATTGCTTTCAGTGGCTGATGTGCAAGGAGATCCAGATCCAATTCAGTTACATCTCCCCACTTGGTGTGTCTCTGTACACTGGTCAGTGTGCCACTGCCATTCGTGGCACTGGTTATGGGAATGGGACTGTGTGGGTTACTCTTCAGAGGGTCAGTGTGAACTGGTTGGGCCAAAGGGCCATTTTCCATACTGTAAGAAATCAAATCTAACACCCTGACTGTTTCCTTTTTCCAAAGTGCATCACCTCATAATTATCAGGGATACATTCAATTGCTATTGATCTGTTCATCTGACCATTCCACCTATATCTTACTGTCACATAAAATTTTCCAACTCGTTGTCAAACATGCACTTACTAATGACACTCCTCCAAACTCACGCCTACATCATTTATGAAATAAGATTATAAATCGGGACACATCACTGATCCATGTGGTAAACACTGGTCTCTAGTTACAAAAACATCATTCAGCCACCACCCTCTGTCTCCTACCATTTAAGACAGTTTTGGATATAACTTACCAAGATACCACTGAAAACATGAGATTTTCCTTATTTTTTAGTTTTTTCATGTGGGGCTTTGTCAAACGCTTGCTGAGAAACCCATTAAATGAATTCCTTGACAACTTCCAACACAATTTCTTTAGGCATCGCTTCGCTCTAATAAAGCAACGCTGACTATCCCTGATCAAACATCGCCTCTCAAATGGAGATCCATTTTCTCCTTACCAATTTACTTCATAATTATCCCTAACAGTGAACTGGTACTCGGTGGTCTGTTGTTCCCTGCACTATCCTTCCTTTGCAGTGGAACACATCGGTCCTATTACATCACTCCTGCGAACAGATTCTACATTTTAAAAATGATCAATGACTTTCCTCACTTATCTCAAACATCTGCCTGGGGAAAAAAAAAGGATCATTTGTCCAATTTTATACGAGAGAAAACCATCAATCCCCGTTCACATCTTATATCAATCTGCTCAAGAGCTGCCCAGTCTATCTTCTCGAATTCTGTCCCTTAATCCTTCTTCTCTCAAGGAAAACAGACGTGAATTGCTCATTTTACAATCTGTCAATGTTCACGAGCTTCACACACAAGAAACCTCTTGGTTTCTAATGTGTTCTTATTGTTCCCTGGTGATAGTATTCTGCTTGACGTCCATGCAGATTATCTTGGGATTCTCTCCAATCTTGCCTGTTCCCACTTTGCCATGTACCTGTTTTACTCAGTCCTCTGCGTGAGATTTCTCGTGTTTTAATTAAGATTACTTCTCATAAGCTGAAACTCGAGGGAACACAGTCCGAAATTCCCTCATCAGCCAATCTTGTCATCTGAGGGATTAATCTGGAAATGTCTATTCAGTATATGTTGTCAGCATGTTCTTCCTAAGATCTGTAACCAAAACTGTGCACAGAACTCGAAGTACACTATCGCCGGCACTCTGTATCCGTTATGCAGGGCACGTTGCCTTTTACTCGGAGTAAATTACTGCATATGCTTTTATCTGTACTGAAATCAACAAATGCTGCAGTTCACATTGGGTCAGACAGCATCCATGCAGAGAGCGCAAGGTACGGCCTCCAGTCTGTATGACTCTTCATCATCTACACTCCCTCATACCCTTTAAATGTAAACAAACCTAAATTTTATCTTTCCAGCTGCACATGGTCTTCCCAATACCCTTCGTGTCGATTATTTTCAAATGCCTTACTGTAAGATTTCATTAAAATATCCTCCTGGATGTACAAGTTTTTCACATACATCTCTTCCCATGTGTTTATATCTATAAACGATATCTTCAAAAAATACTTTAAAAATATGACTTCCTTTCATAAGACCAGAATCATTGTCTTGAAGTGTGCTATTATTCCCCAAATGACAAAAACCACTTACATTGTAATAGATTCTAACGGATTCTCTCCAGTGGATGACGGGTTAACTGGTCAATAGTTCTCCATTCTCCCTCTTCTTCCCATCTTGAATCGTTGGAATACGTTAATAACCTTTCAAATTGATTGCACAAATGAAATACAGTGATACTCAATGCAATCCATATGTGTATTGCTGCATTGGTCTACGGGAATACAGGTCATTTTGTATTTCTGGGAGATGATGTATTCAGACGTCATATAAACTAGCTGTTCTGATCACATATCACTAATTCCAAGTTGCCTGATTTCTAACTTGATGCTCAACATATTGTTACGCATACTTGTATCACAACTTTGACTTTGATATATAATTCCCATCCATGTTTGATTCCTCTTGCTGTTTCTAAGCTGCACATTATCCGATTCTGTGATATTTGAGTGACGTGGGCTCTGGCGAGATTAACGCTAGATACAGGCAAACTGTGTGCCGAGGCATATCTCAGTCTTGACATTATATTGCCACATTTTATCCGTTCTTCTCAAGCATCATTGCAACATTTTCACAAAATCTTCCATTGTGCTGGGGGAGTTGACAACGACAATAATCCTTCAGTAATGCAGTACGTTCCCCCAGACAGCTGAGGTTGCTCTAACCTTGGTGGGAAACATACAGCAGTATGGAAAAGGGCTGATGTTGAAGACGATTTAAGTGATATCACATCAGCAGTAGTGTGTACAGACTTAATCTCTTCACTAAAGAAAGGATATTGCAATTACCTCAGGGATTACTCCCTAAATTAATTTCGGTTACGAAGTTGGTCATCATAGAATCACTAAAGTGTAGAAGCAGGCCATTTGGCCCATCGACTCCACACTGATCCTCTGAAGGAGACCATCCCATCCAAACTTCCCCCAGAAATTTCTGTTAGCCCGCATTTTTCATGAGTATTGCACCTCGCCTGCACATCCCGGATAATTTAGCATGGCCAATCCACTGATCCTATAGATCTTGGGACTGTGGGGGGGAATGGAACACACGATGAAAACCAACGCAGACAAGGAGAAAATATGCAGACTCCACACAGACAGTAAATTGAGGCTGGAATTGCACCAGGATCTGTTGTACGATGAGGCAGCTCTGCTAACCATTGAGCTACCCAGCATGAGCAGCACAGCTTGCCCATGCAAATAAGCAGCGACACAGCCTTGTTTGTACCCAGAGAACTTTCACATGTGAGGTGAATGTATTAACCACTACACTGCAGAAACGGAGTGTGGCCCCGTCCCGTTGAAGTCTCTGTCCTGTGTCGTCCGATCGATCACTTTGCATGAAACAGGTTGTGTTGAGTCGCGTTCAATTTAAACAGTATTCACACGCACCAAGATTCAGTAGAACACCTTGTAAGCATAACTGGCAGTTATGCGATGTGAACTCACAGCAACGTCCATACTGAAACCGAAGTCCAGCGCCTGAGCGTGTACAGCTACGCTACCACATTGAACTAACCCCACCTGCTGGTTTTGAATCCTGATGAAATTACTGCCTCAGTGGAAGGAAAAGGAAGTGATTTTAAAGTGCGCCACCACCTTAATGGAAAACAACATTCTCGGATCGTGGCCAAACACAGGCAACAGGAGAGGGAGCGCTCATTGCTTAAAGAATAGGAATCAAGTTTAGCCAATAGCTCTCTGTTGCCACAGCACCAGGTTGGATCAACAACCCGATGGAAAAGCAACATGGCATTTGGGAGATGTTTAAGCAATAAATGGTTAATGTAATGCATAGGCAATGCTAAAGTTTGAACCACGGAAGCAGGCACTTTAATCAACTGATCCGCAGCGTCACGTTAAGAGTGAGCAATGAGCAGGTTGATCCAATACTTATTAAAGTTTACAAGAATGACAAATGATCTTGTTTTGATGCTCAGCAACAGAGGACAATTACACAACAAATTGTGGAGTTTGATCCACCTCTCGAACCTGTAACACAGGAACAGCAGATGTAGATTATATTACACTGTTTCCGTAGATCTAGAGAAGGCTGTTTCGATCCTGGATCCTGATATACCGTTTCAGGGAGACGCTAGTCAGCCCCTCCACGCTACAACACAGGACCCATAATCGACTGTGCAGCACCTGTATCCTGTTACACAACAATCAGATTACACCGTTCAGCCTTCTAAATGCTGCAACACTAGAACTGGAAAACCTGGAATAGAATGAGGCCATTCAGCAACTTATGCCTCTTACACAGCAATAAGAGCAGATCGTTTATAGCTTTGTGCCTGTTAGACAGGTATTGAAAGGGAACGTAGACGTTATAGAAAGCAATGAACTTAGAATAACCAATTTCACGAGAGAATAAAAGGAAGTGAAATAACATTGGGATTGAATGCAAATTGTTAGCCTAATTTAGTAAGGAACTAATAACAGGAGATTGGCAAGTTCAATCCATAGTCAATCATAGTCAACTTGAATTTATGAAGAATAAACCGTGTTTGAATTATTTGCCTGAGGTCCTTTTTAAAAAAAAAACTGTGACAATCAAGTTGGGGGATGGGAATTCAATAGACGTATTATACCTGGACTTCCAGAGGCATTGCAAAATGTGCCTTACAAAAGATTAATATGCACAATAAGAGCACATGGGGTTAGGCAAAGATTATTTGCTTGTCGAGAGGATTGACGAATCATGATATGAAAGTACTCGTGTTTGACTGGCTTGAACAAGGTCAAAAATCACACGACACCAGATTATAGTCCAACAAGATTATTTGAAAACCCTAGCTCCTGGAGTGTTGCTCCTTAAACAGGTGTTAGTGAGAGAGGATGATGTTCGACACAGAATCGATACGGAACAGATCAAAGGGTTGTACTACTTATCCGCTTAAATTGAACACACTGGATGGTTTTTAATTCTTTAATTCGCTAGAATGGAGGTGCAGGATTTGATTGATTAATATGCAAATCCCAGAGATTCTTTCAATTCACTGCCTGGAGGTACCGGGTGTGTGTGTGCGTGTGTGTGTCCATGTGTGTGTGTATGTGTGTGCGACAGTGTATGTGTCCAAGTTAATACGTCGACAGATACAGCAGATGCCTTTCCGCACGCAAACTCACTCCAAGGGTTTAGATCTGCCCCTCTATGCAGCCTCGGTTTCATTTGTTGTTCATGTTGCAGACCCAGACGCGGTAACTACAGTTCCCATGCTCCAACCAGAATTGGGCCACTATATCGTCAGGTCTCCCTGAATGTCTGAGGCAGTTCACAGCTCAACCTTTAGCAAAGCATCCCCAGCAGCTGCACTAATTCTTCAGTATAAAGAGTCAGTCAGAAGCCTTTCAGCTATATGCTACTGCCAATGCTTCACAACAATACTCAAGGAGCTTCCTTGTGTTACTAACAGCACGATCAACTGACAGGTACAAACATAGTCCATCAGTGGACAGGCACAGACCGAGTTTCAAAGTCACGCATCAAAGCTGCTGGAAACCCATGTGCAACCTTGAGCACCACATGGGCACACCGGGAAGTGAGCAATAGCCAGACACACACCATTTCATTGTTGATGAGCTTCTCACTGGCTGCACTCGACAGACTGGGAGCTAAGAAACCAAGTACAGGGAAAGATACAGAGGGACAGAAAGATTCACATTAAGATGGAAACAGGTAATTCATGAACTGAGGACATACGTGGAAACCTCAGGGGTGGGGGAAGACAGGGGAGTGAGACTTACTGGAAGTGATTCGCCTTGGAAGGTCCAAAGCACACGAAAGAGAACATTGAATAAAGACATTACCAAACCAGTTGAAACGGTTCGTTGCATCAAATTCTGGATCTGTTTCACAGAGCCATCCCAGACACTGCAAACAGGGACAAGGTAACAGCCCAGCACAGAGAGTTGCGCAGATTATGCTAGTGTATTGCTCAGTAAACCAGACTACCTGCCCAGTATGGGAAGTACTGCAAAGCTTTGCCACGATAATGCTGCTACGCTTGCACTAGCTATCTGCCTAACAGAAGTTAAATTGTAGCATTCTGTAAGGTAAAGCAGGACAAGACTTATATGTAGGGTCTTGTGAAGTGTTGCCACAGACAAAGACCTGAATACAGATAATAGAACGATTGCAGTGTGAAAATAGGCCATGTCGCCCATCGACTTCACACTGACCCTCCAATGAGTGTCCAACCAGACACACCCGTACCCTATCCCTGTAACACTGCAATTCTATAGTTAACCTGCACATCACTGAATAATGCAGTGCAATTGCTCAAGGCCCGTCCACCTAAACTGCGGATATTTGGAGTGTGGGAGGAAAACGGAGCACCTGGAGAAATACACGCAGACAAGGGGACAATGTGAAATTCCCACACAGGCAGCCAGCCCAGGTTAGAATCAAAGCCGGTCCTCGGCACAGTTCTAACCACTGACCCACCATGCCAACTCAATGATCAACGGAGAGTGACTGCATTCACCCACTTTCCTCTGGATCTGTCACATGTGTTCAGATGTTTCTGAATTCCTGTCGGGTACTTCAAACATGACCTTCGTTTCCTTTACCCGATCATTCACACATCCCTCACTCCACCCAAACGCTGATCGAACTGGCCTCCGGCTGTCACCGCTCCATCTCCTGCAATTTTGCCGTCACCTTTTCCCCTTCTTCCTTGACCAGGTCATCCATTAACATCGTACGAACAATGCTTGCCAATCTAATAAAAAACAAATAACTGCAGATGCTGGACATCGGAAAAAAAAACTGTTCTTATAGAGGATTCCCAGATGTGAAATATTATCTCTACTTTTTTTTCTACAGCTGCGGGCAGACCAGCTGAGTTTCAACATCAATGTCTGGAATAGCTAATTTCCTGTTTGAAGTACGCACTAAATTTGCTCCACAGTTTTACCTTCGATATATAATTCTTGCCAGTATATATATATATTTTCTGGACCTGCTGTTTCTAAGCTCTGGGGAAAATATTTCTGTGTAATCTGAGCACAGTGGGCTGTGTTGAGATTATTGGTACAGTCAGTGAGATGTTTCCCAAAGCCTTTTTTTGATCTCATGATAATCTAGCTGCCTCTTATTCATTCTCATCAAGGGGAATGGTGACAATCTCCGTGAGCTGCCCCTTACACTTATGGAGGGCGAAGGACCATGATCTACCTAAAATGCTGTATATTCCTCTCGATGGTTGAGACTGCGCTCACTCAGGGGAAGATTCAGAGCAGGCAGGCATGATCTGGTGCCATGGTCCCCACCAAGATTGATCCTGGGTGAAGGGCATGTCCTGCTTGTGACCCTCCCCTCCCAAGAGGAGATCTATGCCCATGCGCACAATCTGGGTTGAGGGAGGGGTGTAATGTTCCCCTGCCTGTCACTGAAAGGCTTAATATCAGGGGCTTTGCACGGTTGCTCCACATGGACTGTGCGTGTCCCTGTGCACTGTGGGCTTTCAAATACGGCACTGATTCGTTGCATGCTGGGTAATTCCAGACTCTTTGCTGAGAAGGGTGGTGTTCTGGGAATGTTGTGTCATAAGAACTAACGGAAACCCAATTTGACTTGCATTGTGTGGGCTCGAAAACCAATTAATGTGAGGAGTTGTGAGATCCATTCCGCCTCCCAGTGCGAATTTCTACCCAAACTCAAATCAACTGGAAAAAGAACATAAGAAATAAGACAGTATTATACTATCTGCCCCAGCGAACCTGTTGCGCCATTGAATCCAATCAGGCCTGATGTTTTCATGGACTCAGTTCCACTTACACGCTTCATTTCCTGCAATCTTCAAACACCTCAATGTTTTGCCACTTAGACCCTGCGACCACGTAGCCCCGATTGCTTCACTGGGCTTTTTATTCCACAGTTTCAGATTCCTTTGGATTAGACAATGCTAAATCTGCTCCTCGTTATTTTCAGGCAGTGTCCCCGAAATCGTGTTTCATCCGCCAGTGGGAAAAACCCTCACTGTTGCGATCATATTTGTTCCGTTCATGTTTTTCAATAAGATTCCCCCTCATGTTTCTAAATTCTGATGAGCATATACCAGTCTACTCAATGTGTACTCATCAGGCAACCCTCCCAACTCCAGAATCCACCCAATCAACCTCATCTACACTCCATCCAGTGCCAGTGCATCATTTCTCAAGTAAGGAGACCAAAACTGTACACAGTACACCAGGCGTGGCCTCAACAACACCCTAAGCAATTATAACAAAATCTCCCTGATTTTATCCTGCCTCCCTCAGGCAATGAATGACATTATTCCATTTAAACTCTTGATGACCTTCTAAACCTGCAAATCAACTTTTTGTGATTTATACACGAAGCCCCTCTGCACAACAGCATGCTCCAGTTGTTCATGCATTTTGCTATTATTACAAATAAAATGCATAACCGCATATTGATAAACATCATACTCTATCTGCCAGACACTTGCCAACGCAGTTAACCTATCTATATCCCTCTGCAGACTTATATTTTCCTCTACAAACTTCGTTGTACAACTCATCTTAATATCGTCTGCGTACTTTGACACAGTGGACTTGTTTCTGAACACTACATCATCTGTGTAATACCTTGAACCAATTGATTTCAGATCCTCTTTTCGATCGTACAGATGCCCTCCTTTACTCGGAGATCTCCCCCACCTCCTTCACAGTTTCGTAGAAAACTTCCAGGTGGACATGTTCTCGATATTCAGTTCCCAATATCAGTCATCCTGCCATCATTTCTTTCTAATGCCGTTAAATCACATTCATTTACCTCAATGTATACATTAATTTCCTCAATTTCCCTCCATAATGCGACCCACATTTAGACAGACTGCCTTTCATTCAGCCCTTTACCCGATTACTCCCTGATACATTGTCACCTTTGTTCCTCTTATTGACCCAGGCAGGAAACATTCTGGCATCACCATACTCTCAGAATCAGACCTGATACTTGACGTTTTATGAAGCCCCATCGCCATCCCTGGGTATATCCTGCCCCAACGGCAGGACAGACCCACCATTGGTGGGGACACCGTTGTATACAGTCAGGAAATGAGTTACGCTGGGATTCCCCAGCATTGATTGTGGATCCCGAGAAATCTCATGGAAACAGTTCAGATATAGTCAGGAAATCTCTAGCCGATGCACATCTTCTGAGCTCCAAACCACCCCTCCGTGATATCTCAGTTCAGCTCGATGTTGAAAAAAAATCAGAGGAAACACTGATGACGTCAGCACCTTTCATGGTGCATATCGGCAACCATGATATCGGTAAAAAACGGGATGTGGCCATACAAGCAGATTTTAGGGAGTTATGAGCCATGTTAAAATATTGAACTTTAGGGGTAGTAATATCAGGATGGCTACCAGTGCCACATGCTAGTCATAGTAGGAATGATAGAATAGGGCAGATTATTGCATGACTTGAGAGATTGAGAGATTGTGCAGGATGAAGAGGACATTCAGACATTTAACAAAAGTTATGGCTGAACAGGAAATTGGAGAAAATTCCATTGATACTTTGTGCTGCTACTAGTGCACTGAATGTGAAATTGATTGATCCAATGGCACAAAGCCTTATCACATTATGTCACCTATTTTAGTGAGTCAACTGGACAGCCAACTCTTTCCCCCTTAGTTTTGTTTTGTTTCTATTATGTTTACTTCCAATAGTGCAAGGAAATGAGACTACATTTACTATGTTATTTTATTTTGAAGACAACCTCCAGGAAGTTGCTGCTTTTGAGGAAACATTGGTGCATCAAATGGCAATATTTCCCATTGTTTCTGCTTTGATAGTGCTTTTTCAAAAATGATTAATTCAACCTCTAAAGAAAATGATGACTGTTGCTGTCTGAATGCCCTTTTTCGATGGACAGATATTGGCTTCGCTTTGGTAATCCCACTTGAAGTTGCCTGTTTTATATGAAGTGTCATTAGCACTGGACAAGCCTGGTGCAAGACAGCACAACTGTGAAATATGACCACAGTATTGCATAGTATACAATTTCTTGTATGCGTTCTTAATCTCTCAAAATAAAATTTGATTTCCTTTCAGAATATATCACTCAACAACAGGTGTGGCCCATTATGTTTATTTAGAGACACTAAACTTCGACGCGCTGCTTCTTCACGAGTTGGTTAAAGGAGCAACACTTCGAAGGTCAGTGCCTCCAAATCAACATGTTGAAATATAGCCTGATGTCGTGTGATTTTATAACTTTGTCCACCCCAGTCCAACACTGGCTCCTCAAATCACATTTAGATGGAGCAGAATTTGTCATGAGCAAAGAGGAGTGTTTTCAAGGGCAGCGTGTGAATATCCAAGTCGGGAAGTGTCTATATGGACCTGGTATTGGGGAATAAGATTGGTCTGATGGTTAAAGTTTCGGTAAGGGATTACTTTGTCAGTGGTGATCACATTGTTGTAAGTTAGAAAGCAGCCATGGACAAAGACGAGAGGAGTCAGATAGGAAGAGTTCTTAATTGGTGGAAGGCCAACTGTATCAAGATTCGGCTTCTGGGGAATGTGGATTGGGAGCAACTGTTTAAGGATAAATCCAGATTTGATATTAGACAGGTTTTTAAAGAGACGTTGATTAAAGTCCATGAGAAATATGTTCCTGCGAAAATGAAGAATGGAAATGGCAAGATTATGGAACCATGGAGGACAGGTGGAATTGAGAGAGGAGCTAAGAAGTTAAAAGCAGCATATGCAACGTCTAGGCTACTGAAAGCAAATGAAGCTTTGGAAGAATATCAGTAAAATAGGACCAATTTGAATCGAAGGACTAAGAGAGCTGAAAGGAATGATGACATAACATCGGCAAGCAAGATTATGGAAAATTCTAAAAGCTTTTATTCGTATATGGGATTGAGATGGTACCAAGGTTAAGGGTAGGCCCACTCATGAATAAAGTAGGAAAGTTATGGGTGGAATTAGAGAAATTAGCTGAGATTCTGAATGAGTACAGTGAGTCGGTACTGACAGAAGAGAGGGACATAACAAATGTTGGGGTTAAGGATGGATGTTTGATTACTCTAGGTCAAGTCAGCACAAGGATGGAAGAAGTGTTGGGTACTTTTAAAGGCACTAAGATGGACATGTCCCCAGGTCCAGATGGGATCTATCCCAATTAGTGAAGGAAGCGAGACACGATTTTTTTGCAGAGTTACCTGATGTCTTTGCAGCACCCTTCAACATGGGTGATGTCCCAGAGGACTGCAGAATTGCTAATGCAGCCCCTTGTTTAAGAAGGGTAGCAGGGATTATACAGGTAATTACTGACCTGTGAGACTGATGTCAATGGTAAGGAAGCAGCTGGAAAGATACTGAGGGACCGTATTTATTTCCATTTTGAAGAAAATGGGTTTATTAGTGATAGGCAACATGGTTTTGTACAGGGAAGGTTCATGTTTTACCAAATTGATAGAATTCTTTGAAGAAGTGACAAAATTGATCAATGAGGGAATGGCAGTAGATGTCATATACATGGACATAAGCAAGGCGTTAAATAAGTTTGTAAATGCGTTGCTGGAAAAGCGCAGCAGGTCAGGCAGCATCCAAAGAGTAGGAGAATAGACCTTTCGGGCATAAGCCCTTCTTCAGGAATTGTTAGATAAGGTTCCCCATTCTTGGCAGACGTAGAAAATGAAGTCACATGGAGTCCACTGTATACTAGCTAGATGGATGAAGAACTGGCTGGGCAACAGGAGACACACGTCAGTAGTGGAAGGCAATTTCTCAAAATGGATAACTGTGACCAGTTGTGTTACACAGGGCTCTGTGTTGAGACCATTGTTGTTGTGATGTAGTAAATGATCTGGAGGAATGTATTGGTTGTCGGATTAGCAAGTTTTCAGATGACACTAAGATTGGTGCCGTAGCAGATAGTGATGGAACTGTCCTAGAATACAGATACGTTTGGAGTGTTGGGCAGAGAAGTTGCAAATAGAGTTCAATCCGAGCAAATGTGATATGATGCAGTTTGGACGACCTAATTCTGGAATGTACCATATGGTAAACGACAAAACCCCTGGGGGAAATTGAAGCACAGAGACGTCTGGGTGTACAGGTCTATTGTTCCCTGAAGGTGGCAATGTAGTTCAATAGGGAGGTCAAGAAGGCAAAGCTTTCCTTCATTGAACGGTGTTTTGTGAGTTGGCAAGTCATGTTGCAGTTGTATAGGACTACGGTTTGGCCCCGATTGGAATACTGCGTGCAGTTCTGGTCGCCACATTATCAAAATAATTTGAGTATTTTGAAGAGGGTGTCGAGAAGGTTCACGAGGATGTTGCCCGGTTTGGAGCTCGCTAGCTATGAAGAGAGATTGAGTATATTGGAATCATTTTCCTTCGAAAGACATAGATTAAGGGGGACCAGAATGAGATCGAGAAAATCATGAGAGATGTGGACAGGTCGGAAAGTCAGATGCTTTTTCCAAAAGTGGGGACTCCATTCCTAGGAGTCACGAATTCCAGGTGACAGGGGAAAAGTTTAAGGGAGATATGCGTGGAAAGTTCTTCATGCAGGGGGACAAATTGACTGGGATGCATTGCCAGTGGGGGTGACAGAGGCGCATACAATAGCGCCATTTTAGATCTATCAAGACAGATACATGAATCGGCAGGGGGCAGAGGGATGTATATCACTGGAAAGTAGACGATAGGTTTAGTTTGAGGGTCTGAATCGGCACAGACTTGGAAGGCCGAAGGGTTTGTTCCTATGCTGTGATTTTCTTAGCTTTTATTCATTGCTACAATGACAATGGACGTACTTTAGGTGTGGGACTTCAATGTCAATCAACAAGAGTGTCCCCATAGGCCCACCACTGACAAAACAGGGCGAGACCTCTAATGCACAGCAGCAACAAGGGGGAAACATTCTCACCAAACTACTTGTCACAGGTGAATCTGTCTCCAACAGTATTGTTGGAGCAGCCAGCACACAGTCCTGGCGGAGGAAAAAGCTCAGCCGTATATTGAAGATACAACACACATTGTCATGTGGCGCGCTCTCCTCTGTAGTACCAACATCTGGAAACTGGTCATCCATGAGTCATTGTATGCTATCAGCAACTGCAGCATCAATGACCTTGCCTTCATCATAAAGTCAGAAGTGGATTGTTCACTGATGGTTTCAAAATATTCAGCACAATTCAAAACCTGCACCTACCCTGAAGCACACGAATCAGACCATCAAGTCAATTAAAATGGAACAGAATGAGCATTCCGGGCTGTTACTCAGGAACTGTAGCAGATCTTTAAACGTCTCATGTCCGTGATACAGCAAATGGAAGGGGATATTCAGCCTTTCAAAACTGCGACACAGGAATACGGGGAGGACTGTTTAATGAGCCAGAAGTAGGGATAAATTAGTCTTTATCAGATTAACACAGATTCACTGTGACACTTTGAAAAGTGCTGAGAACTCAACTGTTTGCAAACTATTTCAACCGTTTTGATAAATATAACGGAGTAGCTAAATTTTTGGATGAAACTAACATAGGCTGGAAACTAAGTTATGAAGACGAGGTAGAGAATCTCGAATTGAATAACCAATGGACAATAACTGTTCGATAGTATATAATATGGATAACTGTGAATCTGTGATTTTTTTCAGGCAGAAAAAAGTTGAATATTACATAAATGGAGACAGAATACTGGACTTCTTGAGAGTGTGTACTGGAGGATTCACTCAGATCAACTCAGACATGGAAAGTGTTGCTCCATCTCCTTGATGGTCTGCACAACGCCGTTCACCATAGCACCATTACTGTCGGTACACAAAAGATAGTTTCATTTAGATGGTTGAATGTGGGTAGTGATGCGGGGGAAGGTTTTTTGAGCCATGTATCAAAGGGTCTGCCTTTATCTGAGAGTTCATCCTTTCTTTCTACGTGGAGACCCTAAGACGATGAGAATGGTTGGCTGTTTTCAAATGAAGAGGATGTGGCTGCTGCAAAGACAGTGTGTATACACCAACGTGATGAAGTGTGCATGGGCACACTGTAGTATTCGTAGAGTGAGAGACGGTGAGTCCAACCACAAGAATGGAAACATAAAAGAAATTCATTGCTAGATCAGCTGAAATAGTTACTTATATCAGGTTCTCAATCTCACTTACAGAATCAGCCCATGTACATGAAATCCAGAGGAGACATCTATTCAGCATTGAGCATTGTACTGAGCAAGATCTACTTGATACATACCATCAGTCTACTCAGAGTGCAACAATGTGCAGACCATGGCCGTGCATTGATCTATAAACCTGGACCAGATATCTGTCCAGCAAAGAGAGGTATGCAGACCACATCCATGCATTGACCTATAAAACCGGGTGGGATATATGTCCTGCACAGGGAGCTATGCAGACCACAGGAGTACATTGGTCCATTAATTCAGACTCGATATCTGTCCAGCACGGGGTGCTGTGCAGACGACAGCACTGCATTCATCTATAATCCTGGACTAGATATAGAGTCGTAGAGATGTACAGCATGGAAACAGGCTCTTCGGTCCAACCTGTTCATACAGACCAGTTATCCCAACCCAATCTAGATCCCACTGGCCATCACCCCGCCCATATCCCTCCAAACACTTCATATTCATATACCCATCCAAATGACTTTTAAATGTTGCAATTGTACTCGTCTTCTAGTACCAGGAGTTATGCAGACCAGAACAGTGCACTGACCTATGAACTGGGACTAGATATCTGTCGAGAACAGCCCAATATGCAGACCAAAGCAATACTATTGCATCCAAGCCACTCTGACTGAAGCATTTAGGAAGAGTTTGAGACGAATTTTATTACATTTTATTGATGCACTTTTCCAAATTATACTGAGAATTTGTTCCGGAAACAAGCCCAGTGGTAGCTTACTGGGCAGCAATGGGCGTGTGGGAGTCATACAGACATGGTACTTCGGACGAAACTGGTGCATTCCGATGAACATGTCCATTCACGGAGTCCAATTTCCATGCACGTAGCCCGTATCCTCCATAATATTGTCTATCCATGTACTTGTCCAAATGCATATAGAATGTTGTTAACAGAATCATCTCAACCACTTCAGCTTGTAGCTCATTCCTGCATACAACCCTCGACATAAAAACGTTTTCCCTCAGGTTCCCTTTTCTCCTTTCCCCTCTATTAGCTTCATAGTAATTCTGGAAAAGGGCAGTGCCGTTCCAAAACTTAGTATTATAAATTGGGGCAAGGAACATTTAGATAGTATTAGACAGGAACTTTCAAAAATGATTCAGGGAGACTGTTCGGAGATAGAAGGACATCTGCCAAGTGAGACTCTTTCAGAAGCGACAAAATGAGAGTTCAGTGCCACCATGTTCCAGTCAGTGTAAAGGGCAATGTTAGCAGGAGTAGGAAACAAAACATGATAGAGCTCTAGTCAAGGAAAAAAGAAGGATGTACATGTCGGGTCTAGGAAGCGTGAGTCAATGAAACCATTAAGGAACATGGAGCATGTATACTTATGGGAGAAATCGGGAGAGGAAAAGGGGGCATGAGACAGCTTTGGCATATAGAGTTTGCAGAATCAGATAAGATTCCATAAGCATATTAATGGCAAAAGAGTAACCAGGGAGAAAATAGAGCCCCTTAAAAATTGGACAGCCATTTATGTCATAGAGTCATAGAGATGTACAGCACGGAACCGGACCCTACGTCCAACTCATCCATGCCGACCAGATATCTGATTCCAATCTATTCCTACCTGACAGCATCTGGTCCATATCCCTCTCAACCCTGACTATTCATATTTCAATCCATTGCCTTATGTTAGAGAAAATTCCCAGTTTGCCCCGTCTCTTTGTGTAAGTATTTATTGTCATCTCAATGTAGAAGGCTTGCCCGTACCTAACACTGTGGTCCTTTTTTTGAGATATACAAACCAGGGGAATTATCGTCCCTGATTCCAATCTGACTTGTCCTGCAGTGATTCAGATATTTCACTGATTTCTCCGCTCATTTTCCTGTATCCATGGAATACAGGCCCAGTCGACTCAAACTCTGCTTACACAAAGAGCCTGTCATCATCGAGATCAGTCTGGCCATCCTTCGTTGCAATTAATCAATGTCAGATTTGTTCTTTGGTCGGTAAGTAGAGCAAGACTGCACACAATACTGAACAACATTCGAGACAAGGTCGCACCAAGGCCCTGTACCAGTACAGCTAGGCACGCCAACACCTGTCCTCAAATGCCCATGAGTTAAAGGTTCATACACCATTTATTTTTTCTAACTGCTTCCTTTTCCTGCAATATTGCTTGCAGCGATCGGTGTGTAGGAAGACTCAGATCCTTTGCAATGTTACAGCTACACACTTGCTTGGTCTATGTACACTAGTCCAAAGATGTGCAGGTCAGGTGAATTTGTCCATAGTGTTAAGTGCACTGGCCAAAGGGAAACGGTTCAGGGTTGATTGTTGTTCGGACGTTCATTGTGGACCTGTTGGTCCGAAGGGCCAGTTTCCACACTGTATGGAATCTAATCTAATCAGTATGCCAATGCCATTCTCAGTATCGACTTTAGAACTCACTTCCCTGCATGGACCTCGGATGTCTGTGCAGAAAGAAACAATAACGAGCATAATTCTCTTTATACTGTAACGTTTTTCAAGCAATGACATTCAAACTGGTAGGGTGAAATCTATTGTTCTCACCAATGGGCGCAACGTCACATCTGCCCATAGTATTCACCTTCTGCCACGTAGTTCCACATTCACTCCAATTGCTTCCATCACGTTGGTGTTTTTTTTATATATCCAGCTCACACACTCACAATGCAACGTACTTTAGTGCCGTCAGCAAACTGGGCTCTATTACATTTGATTCACTCAGCCGAATGCTGAATGTCTATTGTGAGCATCTGGTGACCAAGCGATGGTGGTATTCGCTGACGTCTTCTGCCTTTGTCCTCCTGGCTAGAAGTGGTCATGGTTTTGCAAGATCGTGTCTGCGGATCTTTGCTGATATCATTTCAGTGCCGCTTGGAGATAGTACAAACTGATGCTGATGAGAGTTTATGGTGGAGAATGGTGGATGAACTGATAATCAAACCGGCTGCATTGTCCTGGATGGTGTGAAGCATCTTGAGTATTGTTGGAGCTGTACTCGTCCAGGCAAGTGAGGAGTATTGTAACAGATTCCAGTCAAAGTGTAAATACTTCTTTCAAATCAACTATGAATTACTGCTGGCCTGTCTACCCTTATCAGTTTGATAAAGAAACCCTTGTTTCCTTGGTTTGAGACATTTCATGAACTTTCGTCCTGTTACCATTTTGTTTATATCATTGAAATATTTACGGTGCCTTCCGCTGTGAGGAATCATGTAAAGTACTGTTATAAATTATCCACCTGTTCTCTGCAACCAATTCTGCAGTCACAACATTCAAATGCTCTCAATATACTTTCCAAATTTGACTTCTGCCAAAAGTCACACACTCATATTGATTTTTTTCTTATGCATGTATAGAATGCTCATGGTGTTTTTGCAAATATTCCTTGCAAATTTACTTCTATAATATTTTCTATCTTTTTTTCTCAGCTGTATAGACTCATATGGTCATATAGCATGGAAACTAACTCTGATCCAACTTGTCCATCTGGCCGAGTTTTCCAAACTTTATATTCTCTACAGTGTGGAAACAGGTCCTTCGGCCCAGCAGGTCCACACCGCTCCTCCGAAGAGAAACCCACCCAAACCCATTCCCCTACCCTCTATTTACCCCTGCCTAAACTGTGGGAAATTCAGCATGGCCAATTCAACTGAACTGCACATCTTTGGATTGTGAGAGGAGACACACACAGACACAGGGAGAATGTGCAAACTCCAAGCAGAGATGCGGGTATCGAACGCAGGACCGCAGTGCTGTGACGCATAGTGCTCAGCACAGAGCCACCTTGCCGCCCACTTAATTAGTCCCATCAGTTTGCACTTGGCCCATATGCCTCTGAACGTTCCAATTCATATGATTGTCCTAATGTCTTTTAAATGTTGTTGCTGTATCTCTCACTCTTTCTATGGCAACTTATTCCATAACGACATCAGCCCTTGCTTGAAAAAGTTGCCCCTTTGTTCCTTTGTAATCTTTCCCCTCGCAACTTAAGCCTCTACCCTCTATGCTTGAACACGTCTACAGTGTGGAAAAAACCTTGACATTTTACCCTATTCATGTCTCTCATGATTTTATAAAATTTCAGAATGTTACCCCTCGACATCCTACATTCCATCTGATAATAAATTTTAAAAAAGCAGTTAAAAGAAAGCACTGCAATTTGAAACTATATTTAACATGACAGGTAAACAGCACTCCGCCAAACACTTCATACTGTTGTTTGTTTTTCTTCATATTGCAATGCTAAGGCAGCATGAAATGTTTAATAGTGCCAATATGAAGCCAAACACCTGAGTTCATTTTCTAAAGGACCTGGTGATCTCTCCAGTGAAAAAAGCATTTCTGCCAGATCTATATTGGAAAGGGAATTCTTCCATTCCACGGTCAGCCTGCACTTGCCTTAAGCAAAGTGAGACGAAGGCTGAATATACTTGTTGAAACTTGAATGAATGTATAAATTCTGTACAAAACATGAAAGATGTACTCAACAAGGTTTACTACAAGAGGTAAACTTTCAAGAATGAAACGTGAGTGTAAGATGTCAAACAGCATGAATGGAGAGGCTGAACCACACTGAGACCAGAGGCAGAATGGCAGCACAAACTGAGATTGATGCAAGTGCATGGAAGATAGACTTAATTAAGCAGCTCAAGGTGAACTCCGTGACAATCATGTCAGGGAATGCTCTGCAAGTTATGAAGGAGAACTAGAAATCAGAGGTATTGTTATTAGCATTGAGTAAAGGTTACTACAAAGGCACGAGGGAGAGCTAGCCAGAGTCAGTTGGAATTCAGCAGGAAAACAAGGTCAAGCAGCAATCGCAGGGCGTTCTGGGGATAATTCAGGAAGCACAGCTGAAATTCATGCCTATCACGCGCTTCTGGTCACAGACATAAACGTCCTAAATCGATCCTGACAATAATGCTCGCCAGTTTGTGATTGATTACTCTCCATGAAAGACGTTGTCAAACATCATCTACTTATCGAGTCTTTCTGTTTAATCAGAAACAATAATTGCTGAGTGTTACTGGATATATGTTTGCATGTCTGTCCATGCATGCCCACTGACCTTGCTTTCAGTCTTTTCCACATCCTGCTTCAGAACAGATGTAAGCCAGCAATCCTCAATCTCTGTGCCTGTTTTTTTTCTAATATTCAGGGGCACATTTGCATGTGGGTGACAACATGATCAGTTGACAGTGACTCAATTCTCCGAGTTTCTCCATCTCTGTCATTTTTGTGTGGGGATACCATACTCCCGTGAGCAGCCTTTGATATGATCTCCTTTTCCTTCAAAATAGAAATCACTTTAAATCTGGTAGAATGAGCCTCCAGCTGTGACTGTCCCAACTCCTGGGGTTCTGGTCTCACCCCCTTCATCGAACAATAACAGAGGTCCCTTTTTCCTCACTTCCCACTGCAGTAGAATTCACATTCACAGAATTTTCGTCATCCAGTTCTACTACCCCCTGCACGACAGCGATATCAAACACAGACAACATAGAACATTACAGCTCAGTACAGGCTCTTCGGTCCTCGACGTTGTGCCGAACTGTGAAACCAAACTGAAGCACATCTAAACTACACCATTTTATTTTCATACATACATACATCCACCGACAATTTAAATACCCTTAATAGTGACCAGTCTACTCCTGTTGCAGGTAGTCCATTTCATGTTTCTACTACACTCTGATCAAAGAAAATACCACTGCCAACTGACCGATATCTATCACCCCACAATGTAAAGCTATGTCCCTCGTGTTAGCCATCACCTTCCGAAGAAAAATGCGCCCACTGTCTACGCTATCTAAACAGCTTCTTATCCTGTATGTCTCAATTAATCACCACTCAACCTTCTCTCCATAACTTTGTCAGGCTCAAGTTCCTCAGCCTTCCCTCGGAAGACCTTTCCTGCATTCCCGGCAGCATCCTATTAAATCTCTTCTGAACAGTTTCGAAAGCCTCAACATCCTTCTTGTCATACATGGGATTGTGTGTGCTTTAGTGGTTTGGATCAGAAATTGGCGAGCTGAAAGAAAACATTATAGGTTGGCCGAAAACATTCTTCAGTACGATCCATAACTCTACCGATGTCAACCACAAATTTACGAACCCATCCTGCTCCGCTCTCATCCAGGTCATTTATGAAAATGACAAAAAGCAGTGGCCCCGAAAGAGATCCTTGCGGTACAATACTAGTAACTGCACTCCATGATAAACTTTTCCTCTCAACCTCCAATCTTTGTCATCTTTCAGCTAGCCAATTTCTAATCCAAACAGCCAAATCACCCTCAATCCCATGCCTCCGTATTTTGTGCGATAGCCGACTGTGGGGAACCTTATGAAACGCCACATCAATCGCTTTACCCTCATCCAACTGTTGGTAACCGACTCAAATAACTCAATGCGGTTTGTGAGGCACGACTTATCCTTCACAAAATCGCGTTGATTATCCCGAATCAATTTATATTTTTCTTGATAATTTTAAATCCTTCCTATTATAACCTTGTTCAACACTTTACCCACAACCGAAGTAATGCTCACTGGTCTATAATATCCAGATAGCCTCTACTCAGCTTCTTGACCAAGGGAACAACACCCTACTGTCTTCCGGCATTATGCCTGAAGACAATGACGTAGACATCAAAGCCAAAGTCACTGCAATCTTCTCCCAGACTTTCCAAAGAAGCCGAGGATAAATCCCATCCAGGCCGGGGACTTATCCATTTTCACGCTTGCCAGAATATCTAAAAACTCCTCCTTGTGAACCTCAATCCAATCGCGTCTAGTAGCGTGTATCTCAGTATCCTCCTCGACATTTTCGTTTTCCAGTGTGAATGCCGATGAAAAATATTCTTTCAGCATTTACACTACCTTCTCTCACTCGACGCACAGCCTTCCACTACTCGTCCACTCCTATTGGCGCTAAACGTCTTCCAGTCATTCTTTTTGTTTCTTGCCAAACCAATAGAAAGCTTGAGGGTTTTCCTTTACCTTATCCACCAATGCCTTGTCATGCCCCTTCCTGACTCCTCTGACCTACAGCTTTAGGACTTTTCTGGCGAAATTTTAACTGTGAAGCAACCTAATTGAGCCTTCATGTGTCATCCTTACATAAGCTTTCTTCTTTCTCTGGACAAGAGCTTCAAACAGGGTAACCAGTCCATTCCTGCTTCCAACCTCAGTCCACCCTACTTTTGTAGACGATTCCATAAACGATTTTTCTGCCTCTCCCATCTTCCCCTACGGATCATTTTCCGCATTTCCTCTGGTTCCATTCCATTTGCAATATTTTCTATCACTTTGAACACTTTTCGATTTCCCCCATTGCACCTTCCCTTGCAATTGCAGGATCTGATACACTTGCCTTAACATCTCTTACCTCCTCATTGTCCGAGGCCCCAAACACACCTTCCTTGTGAAGCAACATTTCACTTGTCATGTTTCAATCCAGTTTCCTGTGATTGCTGTTCAGAATGCAGTCTGTTTTACACTGGGAAAACCAAACGGAGACTGCTTTGAGGAAAGCTGTCTCACCATCTGTTGGAATAATCCTAACCATCACATTGCTACCCACTTTAAGAACCTAACTTGGTTAGATGTGAACATTTCAGCCCTGGGCTTCTGCAATGTTTCAATGAAGCACAACCAAAGGTCGAGTAGCACCTCATTTTATATTTTCGTAGTGTATAGCCTATGGGAGTTTATATTCAATTCCATAACTTCACAGCTAGACCTCAGCATGCCCCTATTCCATTTTCTTTACATTCTCCCTTTTGGCCTCCCTATTACCTTTCCTGGGTCTTGTTTATCTTGGTGCAATAGAGAGAACCCATTTCCCCCATGCACCCCTTAATTTTCACCAAATTTATACCTGTTTTTCTTTCACCACAGCTTAATGGCCATTCTTCTGTGGCATTGTGCCTCCACATCCTCTATTTCCAATTACCCCCCTCCACTTCTGTAAAGTTCTGAAAAATCTCATTTTACGGTCCATTTTTACTTCTGAAAAATGGTCCCGCTGGACTCGAAAAGTCCTCTTTGTTTGACATTCGCCACAGATGCTGCCGTACCTTCTGATTTTCTCCAGAAATTTATGATTTTGAATAAGTGCAAAAGAGGTGTGTTCAACCATGAAGCACCGTACACTGGGGAATGAATGATCATATAAGATGTGCAAACTCATTTGCTCTAAAACTACATAAGGCTGGAATCACCGACACGACACGGTTCTTAATCATAGTCGGGCAGAGAAACAGAGGGAAACACATCATTTCAAACTGCGAAGATAACAAAATTCGAATGGAAGATTTCAAGTGAATATGTTCCATATTTTTGCGGAACATGACACCATGGACAGACCCTCAGAGGAATTAGAATATTGAAATGGATGTGTTACCATATCAGACATCAGATTGGGTAAACGGGTACAGGGGTGATAGTTATAGGGGTCTCAGTGTGTCTTCGGGGACAGACAGCAGACTTGCACTGCAGATATTGCAGCACAAACTGGTATTCATGTGGTGCTGTGCACCACAGATGAACAAAAGCAGAATTGTAATCAAACACAATCTGCAACTTTTTTGTGGGAATAATCCCTCAGTCTACCATTACATCAAACCAATCTATGTTTCAGGGAGAGTGTGGGCAAACATGCCAGGGTCAGGAGCAAGTTTACCTAAACTTGATGACAAACCACGAAATCTGTCACACTTAACTGCTTACATTCCAAACTGCAGAAATAATGTCTGAGAGAGAGGTCGAAATGATTAAAAAAAAGATAGAATTTTGCATTACTGCCACAACCAGTCAGAACAGGATTTGAACTCTGAAACATCTGACGAGTCAAATGGCGGGATAAATATTATTTTTAATCAAACAATTACTCTTGGTATTAGGATAGATCTCATTCATTGTCCAGTGGACAGTTAAGAGTCAACCACATTGCTGTGGGTCTGGAGTTACATGTGGGCCAGAGCAGGTATGGATGGAAGTTTCATTCCCTAAAAGACATTAATGAACCTGATGAGTTTTTCTAACAATCGACAATGGATTCATGAGCATTATTAGACTCTTAATTCCAAACATTTAATGCATTTAAATTCCCCCATCTGGTGTGACAGGATTCGAAGTCATGTCATCAGAACATTACCAGGATTGCGAGACTAACACCACTAAACCATTAGTTTGGCATTCCCCTGGAGATTGGAGCAGCCCTGTATATCGCTATAAAAGACAAGGATGCAGTGTCTGCAGCATTCTCTGCCAGAAGTGTTACGTGATGACAGAAACAGAATTGCAGATTCCCGTCTTCAATCAATTCGATTGCTGCACATCAAGAAACAGCGAATCACAGTAGATACGACAAAGGCAATGGGCCCTGACACCATTCCTGCAATAGACCTGAATAATTCTGCTGGACCATAAGCCATGTCCATGGGGAAGCTATTTAATTCCAGATCCAACTTTGGAATCTCGATGGCAATTTGGAAAATATCTTAAAAATGATCAGTCCCTTAAGAGGAGAACAATTACAATCTGACTAATTGCCACTCCCTCACTTTCATCACGATAGTTAAACTATTGGGTTTCTTCCTCACAGAGCTTTTAAGCACCAAAGAAATAACGTGCTCAGTGTGGTTAACGATAGGCACTGTCATGGGAATGTCACTGATTTTCTAATCCAGACCAGACTAATGCTGTGGCAGGTGGTGGATGTTAAATCAAAGAAATATCAAAATTTCAATTCTGATGCCAGCAATATTGACATTGACGCCAATGTCGATGGCAAACATCAATTTCATTCCTCACTGTACTTTCAGGAATGAAATCTCCCCTGCTTTCCTGGGTCTGACCTGAAAACGACTCCAGACACACAGAAGTGTGATAAAATCTTCGATGGTCTGTGAAACGGCCAAGTAAGGTATTCAACTGCATCAACCTGTCCCGATATCTTAAAGGATAAGCGCTGACAGAACACCCAACACCAGACTTGGCATTGGAAAAGGCAACGAGAAACACAGTCCTGGGCCTACTTCTTAATATCGGAAAGCTTCTGACAACATTTACAGCGTTTTCCCACAGACTGCACAGAAACCCCCGGAAAGGTGGAGGTCATTCAATGCATTGATCCTGCCCCATTCCAATTCATGACCAATCATTGTCCTATTTTTTTTAACCCAAACTCTGTGTACTGTAATCTTTTAAAGTGATAAATTACCGGAAAGATACAAAGTCGGAACTGCAGTAACCCCTTTGGTCCATCAATTATACTTCCCCTTCAATATAATGAGGATTGATCATCTATCTCAACACCATACTCCGAGTGCAACCTCATGCATTTCGTGTCTAGTAATCCGAATTTATATTTAATGCCTTGGCTTCCACAGCCTTATGTGAGAGATAATTTCCGAGCTTCACCAGTCTCTGCGTGCTGACATTTAGTCTCATCTCAACGCAGCGTGGACTGCTGTAAATAATATGGTAGCACCTTCGTTTATACTTCCCACCCAGGAGATTTTATATACTTCATTCTGATCTACACTCATGTTCTTGAACCCGGAGGGAATAATGGCCTAGTCGACCCAAATTCTGCTCCCACTACAGCCTGTCATCCCAGAGATCAGTCTGGTCATTCTTCGCTGGACTCCCTCAATGTCAAGATTGTACTTTATTTGAGTGCAAAACTGCACACAAGACTGGTCTCACTAAGTCCTGTACAGCTGCAGAAAGACACCCTTGCTCATCCAATCAAATCCACTTGAAGTGTAGATCAACACATCAATTGTCGTCCTAACGGCTTTGTGCTCCTGCAGTATTGCTTTCAGTGGTCGGATGCATTGAAATCAAGATCCCCTTCAATGTTCCAGCTACCCATTTGATAGATCTATGCACACTGGTCAGTGTGCCAGTGTCATTCCCAATATTAACTTCTGGCTTCAAAACTGCCATGCATGAGCTTCGGAGTTCGCTGAAGAATTCAACCAACGTATGCACATAAGAATTTCATAATTCAGTATCTTTCATTAATCTCTTTTGAAATGTTAACCATCCATTTTGTTTCCCACCAAAGTACTCAATGGCACGTCCATCCATATTGCTCTCCCTCTCCGTCGTATTTGCCTATTCAGTTTACTTGTTTCAATCACATTGGAACTTCTTTAAATGTTCCTCACCGCCTCACAATTTCACTTTTATGGCATCAGCGGATTTGGAAAGATTGCATTTAATACACTCGAACAAAAGTGCGATCTGCTCTCTGAGCATCTGGGGCCCAAATATCAATTTCTAGATTATCCCGCCAGTCCCTGCTTTCCACTCCAAGTTCTGTATGTTATCTGAAGCAGGTGTAATTTGGATATTTTAGGAGTGGTGCAGCCAGTCACACACTTCATTTTTAACACAACAGTATTTCTTTGTAAGATTACCAAATGAAACACAAACAAAAGAGGATAGAATTTTGAATAACTTTGCCTATCTGAAAACTGAACCCATTATCGCAAGTTAATGAAGTTGTTTAAAGTATTTGCAACAATCCCAATAAACACCCATGGCAAAAAAAAAGGAAACAGAAAAATCAAATAACAGGTTTTTGCAGGAGAGATGTCGGAGATTGGGATGATCAGTGCGGTACTGCTTCTTTGGGTTCAGCAGCTTCACAACTGGCTCCTTACTTTCAGTTGTGCCAGCCTGATAAACGCCAAACCAAATAAACTAAAGCAGAGGAGCAGGTGGAGACCATCTGACCCTTCCAGCCTGCTCCGCCACTCAAAAGGACCACATAATTTTTTTCATGAATTCCCATCCACTTACCTGCGCTCTTACCCTATCCCTTTATTACTTTACTGTTCAAAAATATCTTTCTTTGCTTTGAAAAGATTTACTGAACTAGCGTCAACTACTTCACTGAGCAAAGAATTCCATCGATTTACAAACTATTGGCTGAAGAAGTTCGTTCTCAATTCAATCCTAAATCTTCTCTCTCATCTTGTGGCTATGCTCTTTTGTCTTAGCTTCACTTGCCATTTGAACCATCCTCTCTACTTCCATCTTGTGCCTTCCCGTCATAATTTTATGTTTCTTCAAATCCCCTCTCGATGTTCTAAATTCCAATGAATATATTTCCAGACTACTCAGTATCTCTTCATACATCAACCACTCAACTCCAGAATCAAACAAATGAATGACTTCTGCATTCCCTGCAGTATCAGTATATCATTTCTCAAGTAAGAAGAACAAACCTGCACACTGTACTCCAAGTGTGGCCTTACCAGCAGCCGATTCAGCTGCAACAGCACCTTCTTGCTTTTAATATCAATCCTTTTAACATGATGGACAGAATTTGTTTGCTTCCGAAGTACCTGTTGCATCTGCAGACCAACCTTCTGTGGTTCATGCACAAGGATACCCAGGTCCCTCTCCATAGCAGCATTCTGCAATATGTTATCATTCAAGTAACAGTCATTTTTACGGTTACTCTTATGAGAATGAATGATTTCACATTTATTGCCACTGTATTCCATCTGCCAGACGTTTGCCCGCTCGCTTTGAGGATCTATATTACTCTGCAAAGTTTCACATTCCTCTGTACACTTTGCTCTGGCACTCATCTTCGTGTGAACTGCAAATTTTGACACATTACACGTGGTCCCCAACTCCTCATCATCTTTATAAAATGTGAATAATTGCAGTTCCAACCCCGATTCCTGAGGCACTCTACGAGTCAGTGATTGCCAGCCAGAATAGCACTCATTTAACCCCAACGCTCTACTTCCTGTTACTCATCTAATCGTCTGTCCATCTGATACTTTACCCCGAACTTCATGCATTCTTATCCTATACAGCGACAACTTGTGCAGCACTTTGTCAAATGTGATTTGGAAATCTCGGTTGACCGCTATCTTTTCTGGTAATGCCTTCATAGTTTTCCAGAATAATTGTTCTGCCTGTCGTGCCTTTCATTAAATCTGCTGTGTCTGCGCAAAGGGCAATTTCAATCGAGCTGCCTTGCATTTATTCCTTGGTAATAATATCAATCATCTTCCCTACATCGGAGATTATACTAATTGGTGTACAATTCCTGATCTTTCCTCCACCTCCCATTTTGAATCGTGATGTCACATTCACTGTTTTGCAATCTGCTGGAACTTCCCTAGAGTGCAGCTAATTTTGGGAAATTAGCACAAGAACACTTGCTATTTCCCCCTCTATTTCTTTTCGTGTTTTGTGATGCATTCCATCAGGTCAGGAGACATGCCTATCCTTATTTCCATTCGGATGCCCAACACAGCATTTCCGTCATAATGATTGTTTCCAGGTCCTCACCTACCTTCATCTCTTCATCAATTACTGACATGTTATTGCTCACACACTTTGGAGACCGTCACAAAATACCTGTTCAATGCT
Organism: Chiloscyllium punctatum; assembly: GCF_047496795.1. Taxonomy (NCBI): domain Eukaryota; kingdom Metazoa; phylum Chordata; class Chondrichthyes; order Orectolobiformes; family Hemiscylliidae; genus Chiloscyllium; species Chiloscyllium punctatum. The sequence continues at coordinate 41,893,465 of NC_092773.1, forward strand.
TCTGCGGTTTAATCACATCCCATTACTAAATGACCCTTCTCATCCTCGAGAGGACGACAGTTCACTTTAGCCACTCTAAATCGTTTTATATATTTACAGAAACTTCTGCTGTCTGTTTTTATATTCTGTGCTTATTCTCATGTTCCATCTTAACTTTCTTTATAGTACTTTTTGTGGCTTTCTATTGACGTTTAAAATGTTCCCAATCTTCCATTTTCTTACACACTTTCGTCACTTTGTATGCCTTCTCTTTCAATACGATAGACTCCTTAATATCCTTAGACACGCGTGGCAGAGTACCCCTTTTCTCACAATCCTTCCTTTTCACGGAATATATTTTTGCTTTGGAATTTGAAAAAAATTGTTTTGTAATTCCTTCACTGCTCGTCAACTCTCTCACCATAAAGTATTTGCACCCAGTCTACTTTAGCCTAAGTCCTCCTTCTCTCTCTATTGCAGTGTTACTTGTTTAAGCACATGACCATGGAACTGGATTATATTTTCATAGTCTTTATCTCTATTCCAAAATCAACCAGACTGTGATCACTCCTTCCAAGAGGATCTATAACTATGAAGTCATTAATTATTCCTTTCTCATTACACAGGGCCACATCGAGGACAGCTAGCGTCTCCTTGTACAAATTTTATTTTGTCATTCAAAACATTCCCTCATAGTCAAACCCAGATTGTTCGGAAACGCTGCTTTTACGACATCTCTGCTAAAAGAAAAACGCCAAGGACAGCATATCCTTGTTAAAGGAGCAGCATTGTCACAACACTCGACTTGGGACATCATCCAAAATGTTTGTGAAACTCGAAATTTACAACATCCATTGCTTCGCCCATAATTTATTCACTAGTCTGTTCGTCAAATATGATTCGCCTTTAATAATTGGACATTACCTTCGCCTATATTCATTACGTTTTAATTAATTTAAGTTTGAAAGTTCCCTGGTAATGCATCCTTTAGAATAGACTCTTGTATTGTTATGACTGCTTCTTTGGTGCTCAGCAAACTTCAATTTCCTGCTGTCTCCCTGCCTCCTTTGAAAATATTATCGTTATATTTGCTTCTCTCAAATCTGCAACTTGGGTTCCAGAAAACATCACTTACTGTCTTAATCTGTTAAATAGTTAACTTTCCACAATCATACTGTCAGAGACGCATGGAATCTGTACCGTCAGAAATACAACACCGTCGACATTAGTCCCACGTTCCGACGCAAGACCCGTTGTCGAGACTGTTATGATACTCTAGGTGCAAGCCCAATTACTTTTTTTTTACAATTTTTTGTGGCAACTGCACAGTCATGAAGTGCATTCCAAATCCACAACATCATCTGGGTGAAAACAATCCTCGAACCCTGTCTGAACCTTGAATTCTTCAATTTAAAAGTGCATTCCATAGTTCTTGATCCATTGAATAAAAGGATTAGCTGCTTCTATGCATCCTGTCCATTCTCCTCAGAACCTTATCCCTCCGAATCCCACCACCTTGAACCTTCTTTACTCGAAAGCAAATGACCCAAGCTTATCCAGCCTCTCTTCATAGCTAATATGCTCCATCGCTGGGAACGCCCGTTTGAATCTCCTCTGCACCCCATCCAGTGCCATCACATTGTTCCAGTAATGTGGCTCGCAGAACTGTACACATTATTCCACATTGCCAGAAACTTTTTTTCCATATAGCTCTTACAATCTGCATCTTGATGAGTAAACGCTATATTTACTACTCCCAGTGACTTCTTAATAACCGATCACCCTATCCAGTCACATTCACATTTGTGGAGAATCACCCTCTGAGCCTCCTAGTATGCTGCCAATCTCCTGTCTTGTTCCTTCTTCCAAATTACATGACCTCATATTTTTCAGGGTTAGATTCCACCTGCCACTGATCTGCCCATCTGAGCATTCTCTCGATATCTTCCTGTAACATAAAACCCTCCCCCTCAGTGCCGACCACCCAGGCAATCTTTGTGTTAAGTATAAACTTACTTATCACACTGACCACACTCCCGACTCCACATTCACGCCAACGTCATTTATTAATACCACAAATAACAAGGGGCACAACAGTGATCTCTGTAACAGTAGTGTACGATGGTTTCCAGTCGTATAAAGAGTATTCTGCAGTCAGCTATGTAATTTAGTTCCCCCTAAACTTTTCTAATACTCACTGGTCTCTATTTTCCTGGTTCATCTCGAACAGCCTTCCCATCAAGGGTGTTCTCCAGTCTACTGGCACCACCTCTGTGAAAGGATTCTAATAAAATATTTGCATCAGCGCCGTTCCTCCCTTGTCTCCAACAGCAGCTTGCGATACAACTCACCATGACATAGGGACTTTTCCAATGTTATACCAGCTAAAACCATCAATTCCTATTCGCATCTTATAACAATCTGTAAAAGAGCTTCCCAGCCCATCTACTCGAATTCCATACCTGAATCCCCAATGCAATCATTAGCTCCATTGCTGCTTCTTCCGAAATTTCGGTAAGAAGGACATCTGGTCCGTCAGACTTCAACATCCGCAATCCAGCCGTGTGTCTAAATACTACTTCGTTCCTAAAATGATTGATTTTAGTCTTAGTTAATAAGGGACCATCGTCACTTGGTCTTTCTGGGAGATTTTCTGGATCTTCCTCCATGCAGACAAACGCAATATAACTGTTTAGTTTCCCTGTCAGTTTTTTGTTCTCTACAATAAATTATCCTGTCCAAGTATTCACTGTTCTACATTTGTTTTCATTTTCCTTTTAAATATCAACAGAAGCTTTTTAAGAATATTTGCAAGGAACAAAAATCAAACAAAGAAAATCACATCACAGGAACAGGACCTTCGGGCATCCAAGTCTGCACCGATGTAGATCCTCTATCTAAACCAGTCGCCGATTTTCCAAGGACCTCTTCGCCGTGCTTCCCTGTCCATTTATGTGAGGAATAAGAGAATGGTCAAAGAACGAGTTGGGCCGATCATGGACAGCATAGGGAATTTGTGTGTGGATCTGAGGAGATTGTGGAAGCCCTAAATGAGTTTTTTGCTTCTGTCTTTACGAAGGAAACGAACTTTGTAGTGAATCAAACCTTTGAAGAGCAGGTGTGCATGCTGAAATGTATAGAGATAGAGGAAGCTGATGTGCTGAAAATTTTGTCAAACATTATGATTGACAAGTCGCCAGGCCCGGACCGGATTTGTCCTCGGCTGCTTTGGGAAATGAGAAATGTAATTGCTTCGACACTTGAGAAGATCTTTTCATCCTCGCTCTGCACTGGAGTCGTACTTGAGGACTGGAGAGAGGCAAATGTAATTCCTCTCTTCAAGAAAGGAAATAGGGAAATCCCCGGCAATTACAGACCAGTAAGTCTCAAGTCTGTCATCTGCAAGGTGTTCGAAGCGATTCTGAGGGATACGATTTATGACCATCTGGAAGAGCATGGCTTGATTAAATGCAATCAACACGGCTTTGTGAGGGGCAGGACATGCCTCACAAACCTTATCGAGATCTTTGAGGATGTGACTAGAAAGGTTGATGAGGGTCGACCTGTGGATGTGGTGTATATGGATTTCAGCAAGGCATTTGATAAGGTTCCCCATGGTAGGCTCATTCACGAGGTCAGGAGGAATGGGATTAAGGGGAACCTAGCTGTCTGGATACAGAACTGGCTGGCCAACAGAAGACAGCGAGTGGAAGTAGAAGGAAAATATTCTGCCTGGAAGTCTGTGGTGAGTGGTGTTCCACAGGGCTCTGTCGTTGAGCCTCTATTGTTTGTAATGTTTATAAATGACTTGTTGAGGTGATTGAAGGATGGGTCAGCAAGTTTGCAGATGACACAAAGGTTGTAGGTTCTCGTTGACAGTACAGAGGGCTGTAGTAGGCTGCAGCAGGACATTGACAGGATGCAGAAATGGGCTGAGAGGTGGCAGATGGAGTTCAACCTGGATAATTTCGAGGTGATACATTTTGGAAGGTTGAATTTTAAAGCTGAGTACAGGATTAAGGATGGGATTCTTGGCAGTGTGGAGAAACAGAGGGATCTTGGGGTGCAGGTACATAGATCCCTTAAAATGGCCACCCAAGTGGAAAGGGTTTTTAAGAAATCAGATGGTGCTTTGGCTTTCATTAACAAGGTTATTGAGTTTATGAGTCGTGAGATCTTGTTGCAGCTCTATAAAAAAAATAGGTTAGGCCGCACTTGGAATACTGCATCCAGTTCTGGTCGCCCTATAATAAGAAAGATGTGGATTCTTTGGAGAGGGTTCAGAGGAGGTTTACCAAGATGCTGCCTGGACTGGAGGGACTGTCTTTGAGGAGAGGTTGACTGAGCTCGGACTTTTTTCATTGGAGAAAAGGAGGAGAAGAGGAGACCTAATTGAGGTATACAGGATTTGAGGCATAGATAGAGTCGATAGCCAGAGACTATTTCCCAGGGCAGAAATGACTAACACGAAGGGTCATAGGTTTAAGCTGGTTGGAGGAAAGTATAGAGGGGATGTCAGAGGCGTGTTCTTTACACAGAGAGTTGTGAGAGCATGGAATACGTTGCCAGTAGCAGTTGTGGACGCAGGGTCATTGGGGACATTTAAGACACTCCTGGAATTGCTTCTGGTCACAGAAATTTAAGGGTTCATACATGAGGATCAGTGGTCGGCACAACAGCGTGGGCTGTACTGTTCTATGTTCTATGTTCTATTTTTGCATTTGTCTAGATGCGTATTAAATGATGTTATCGTGTCCACCTCTACCACTTCCTATGGCAATATATTCCTGGTACCGATCACCTCCTGCATGAAGAACTTTCTGAGCATATCTTCCAAAATTTATCACCTCTCACCTTGAACTCGTGACTCTTAGTAACTGGGCCCCCACTGAGGGAAATAAAGCATTTTGCCATCCATCGTGTTTGCACCCCACATGATTTTGTAGACATCAATCAAGTCCCCTGTCAACCTCCGTCTTTTTCATGAAAATAATCCTATTCTACTCAACGTCTCGTCATAAGGAGCGTCCCAGTCCCAGGCAACACCTTGTGAACATCCTCTGCACCCTCTCCAAAGCATCCACGTCCTTTTGTTAATGAGACGATCAGAACTGTACACAGTATTCCAAATGTGGTCGATGCAAAGTCTTGCACCAATATGACAAACCCTGCCAACACTTGTACTCAATAGATTCCAACAGATTCCCTTCTGTGAATGACAATTCATCACAGTAGTTCTCCACTTTCTCTTTTCTTCCTTTCTTAAATCGTTGGAATGCAAGAAGAAAAGTATACCGCATGCTTTCTTCATCACTTTATTGAACAGCGTTGCCACTTTCAGTGCACAATGGACCTCCCAGATCTCGCTGTACATCGATTTGCCCAGGTATTTTCCATTTCTAATATAGTTCGCTCTTGAATTGGATTTTCCAAATTGCACCACCTCACATTTGCCCGGATTGAATTCTGCCTGCCATTTCTCTACCCAACTGTCCAATACATGTTTTATTTCCAGCATGTCCTGACTGTCTCCATCACTATCTGCTACTCCAACAATCTTACTGTCATCGACAAACTTGCTCATCAGACTACCTTGACCCGCCTTCATATCATTTATGTACATCACTAACAACAGGGTCCCCAGCACGGATCCCTGGGGAACACCACTGGTCACAGTTTTCCATTTTGAGAAACTCCCTTCCACCAAAAATCTCTGACTGCTGCTACCCAGCCAGATCACTATCAACCTACTTAGTACATCCTGCAACCCATGCGACTTTAACTTCTCCATTATTCTACCTTAACAGACGCCTTAATAAAGTCAATGTATATGACATCGACCACCTTTTCCTCTCATTCTTTTTATCTCTTTCTGCTAGAATTCTACTAAGTTTGCTATGACGTGACATTCCCTGCACATAAACAGGTACGTCCTTATGTAGAGTCTGTCTGTGTCTTATCCTGGAGTCAGACTCTTTATTTTCAAAGTAGGATATTATGAAATGCCACATTGACTGCCTGTCTATAGAAATGTATATCTTTGAAAAAATGGAATGTATGCACAAAATTGCAAATGCAAATTCAACAAGTAGATTAGTACGTGTGTGAGTGTGTCTGTGTGTGCGTACGTGGATGTGTGTGTTTGCGTGTGTTTGTGTGTGTGTGAGAGAGAGAGAGGTTAGTAGATAGTGTGGATTGGGGAGACAATGAGAGACAGCATGTGCGTATGTATGTTACAGCGAGTTCGGGGATCATCTGTGTGTGCATGTTTGTGTGCTTGTGTGTGTGTGAGGGTGAGAGTGAGTGCGTGTGCGTGTCCAGGTGAAGACCCAGACTGACATGGCAGATCTCTTACCCCCCCCCCCCCCACCCCACACACACTCACTCCGTGTTTTCAGAATTTCCCATCTTTGTATCATCTGTTCGATTCACTGTTCATTTTGCTGACGAAGATGCTGTAACCACAGTCCCGTGCTGCGTCCTTAGTTGAGTCATTAAATCCTCTGGTTTCCCTCAATGTCTGAGGCAAATCAGAGCACAACCTGCAGCAAAGCAAATCCAGCACCTCCACTAAATTTTCAATAACAGGTGTCAGTCAGCAGCCCCTCAGCTACAATTCAGGTGCCTGGTCATTTACAATAGGACTCGAGAGGCTTCCTCTTGTCACTGGCCGCAGGATCAGCTGAGAAGGGCAAACACAGGCATTCAATGATAGGCAAAGACCAAGCTTCAAAGACGTGTCTCAAAGCTGCTGAGCCTCCCTATCCAATATGGAGCACCACATGGTACACACTAGGAAGTGAACAACAGCCCGACACAAACAATTTCATTGTTTTTGAGCTTGATAATGCCAGCACTCAATTCACGAGGGAGCCAGAAACCAAAGCCAGTGAAAGATACAAAGGGGTAGAAGGATTTAAATGAAAGACAGAAGGAGACAATGAAGATAAACATACCACATGTTGTTGAAATATGGAGAAACAGGCAAGAGGGTGTGTCTAAATGGAGGAGTAGGACTTTCAATAGTCCAATCACACGAATGACAATGTTGAATAAAGGCAATGCCAGATCAGCTGAAATAACTTGTTACTTAAAATTCTGAACCTGCTTCACAGAACCAGCTCATACAGTATAAACTGGGACAGGCCGACAGCTCAACATGGAGAGCTGTGCAGACTCTGCCAGCGTATTGCTCATTAAGCTGGTCTATGTGCCCAGCATTGGGCGTATTCCCAGCATTTACCAGTGTATTGCTGCGCCGCTTGCACAGGGTAACTGACAAGCACAGGAAGATTTGCAGCCCAAACAGCGAATGACATTAAAAGGGTCTCCCACAGGTTTGTGTCTCGGCTTCGCCATGCATCAGCACGAGGCTAGGGGTTTTAAGTGTACATGTGTGTGCGTGTGTCCAGAACAGTGATAGATGTGAAAATCATGGTCTGAGAGAGAACGTGCATGGAGGAAATCAGTTAAAAGATTAATAACTGTTGGAGTCCGATTAATAGTCAGAGAGAGAAAGGCGGACTAAACATGGATATGTGTCAGGAGGTACTTAAGAATATATAAGTAAACCCAATAACAATATAGATCAGCGCACACAGGAGTAACGGATGAATGGGGATTTTGTTGTGAGTTCAGATACGAGCTGTGGGGTATCGATTCAGATTTGTTTCTGAAGAGTTGAAGCTGGGATCTCAGTGGCGAATTATTGCCATCATAAAAACATCATTTTATAGATCAAGAATCAAATAGCAGATGGGATTTGACAGTGAAGTACCGTCAGGAGAAGTCAGATATTAACCACGCGTGAGATTGAGTCGGAGGAACGAAATAACGTTTGCAACCAGAAGAGATGACAGTAGTCTCCATGCTCCCAATATTTAGCTAGCATGGGCAGTGAAGCACTGAATTGCGGCTTACAGCTGAATCTGAGTAGGTCAATATAGAGAGCCATAAGAAACACTGCCAGAAGCAAGCGGGGAGAGAGTGAAATATCTATTTCACGAATGCAGTTAGTAATGGCTTGGAAAGTGAAAATCTGGATTCAGAGTCTTAGCAGGATAAAAAAAACCCGTGGCAAGGAAATCACAATCAATTAAAAGAACAGTGTTCTAGTGAAAAATGATTTGTAGAGTTAATGATTGAACAGCAAAACTTACCAGGGACACCGACGAAAGCCAGGATTGGATAATAAAAATATTGAATAATGTAAAGTGCATACAGGGTCCGCCATGATAATGGCAGTCGTTCATAATATGCAGAAAAAAACCAAACATCCCAAGAGAAACTCCTGATCATTCTTACAATACTTTCTTCGACCTTGCTCAAATCCTGAACCAATGCTCGAATATTCCAATCATTTGTACTCAGGTTTGGATCTCCCCTCCCCCTCTCTCTGGAGCTGATGGTACCTGTAAATGCCGTCGGTGATGCTCCCGCACATACACATTGCGATAACACCTTGACAGAGCCCATTTATCCTTAAACGATGAAAACCATCCACTGGGATAAATATAATCCATGGAGACTGAGATTAATCACAGTCACCAAACAAACAGATTCAGTTAACACCTTCTTGACATCACTTTTAAAATCATAACAAAAGGAAACATTTACTCGATCTCGACGGATTTTATGGCGTTTGCTGAGGAACGTACCATAAATTATCAAACATTTTACTCTACCTTTCTTGTATGCGAGAGTATTGCCAGACTGCTTCAAGGTTATAGATGTTCCAACCCGTTTATAAAAGATGACAAGTATAAAATAACAGATCAGCTGCATAAAACATCTGGTGTTGAAATTTCTGGAGAACATAAGCCAGGGTTACAATATGTATTGCCCATTGACATTGTGCAGTGCTGCTCCTGGTTTTAAGTGCTCCGTTATCAAATCCTTCCAGAAAAATCAGACATTATTCAGAGCACTGACACTGGTGCTCAGGAACAGCAGGAATTAATTCTGTCCCCATGTGCCTGGTTCAAGTTACTGGAGGAGGCCATTCAGCCTCTCAGGCCAGTCATATGGGAAAAGGAGGAAACCATTCAGCCTCTCGAGTCTGCTACAGTTGGACAGTAGGACGTCATTCTAACTCTTGAGTCTGCTACAAAGGGACAGGAAGAGGCCATTCAACCTGGTGGGAATGAGTCAGGGAGATAGGAGGGGGTCATGCATCCACTGGAGCCTGATACAGAGGCACAGTAGACCACTCAACCTCTCGCGACTGGTACAAAGGGACAGGCGGAGTTCACTAAACATTGCAAGTCAGTTAGTCCATAAATATTAGCTTTAACATAGTTAAGGAAATTAACAGACCTGATGTCAACATCACATAGAACATTATAACGCAGTACAGGCCCTTCCGCCCTCGATGTTGATACGACCTGTCATACCAAATCATTCCAAACTGAAGCCCATCTAACCTCTACTATTCCACGTACGTCCATATGCTTGATCAATGACGACTTAAATGTACATAAATTTGGCGAAACTACTACCGTTGCAGGCAACGGATTCCATACCCTTACTCCTCTCTGACATCTGTCCTATTTCTATCACCCCTCAATTTAAAGCTATGCCCCCTCGTGCATGCCATCACCATACTTGGAAAAATGCTCTCCCTGTCCACCCAATCTAATACTCTGATTATCTGATGTGTCTCTATTAAGTCACCTCTCAACCTTTTTCTCTCCAACGACAACAGCCTCAAGTCCCTCAGACTTTCCTCGTAAGACCTTCCCTCCATACTGGGCAATATTCTTGTAAATCTCTTCTGCACCCTTTCCAAATCTTCCACATCCTTTTCATAATGCGGTGACCGGAAATGTACACAACACAAATTCCCAGCTCGGCCAACAGAACCACAACGATGAGCACCCGAGCTACAAATCTTCTCACAAACTTTGAATGTCTCTGCTCATCTACACGACCAAGAATCTTACCATTATCCCATACTTTGCATTCTGGTTACTCCGATCAACGTGAATCAGCTCAAACTTGTCTGCATTAAACTCCATTTACAACCTCTCAGCTGAGCTCTGCATCTTATCTATGTTTCTCTGTAACCTACAACATCCTTCGTCACTATCCACAACTCCACCGACCTTAGTGTCCTCCGCAAATTTACTAATCCACACTTCTAGGCCCTATTTATTAAAATGATGAACAGCAGCGGACCCAACACCGACCCTTGCAGTACAACACGAGTAACAGGACTCCAGGATGAACATTTCCCATCAACCACCACCCTCTGTCTTCTTTCAGCAAGCTAATTACTGATCAAAACTGCTATATCTCCCACAATCCCATTCCTCCGCATTTCGTACAATAGCTTACTGTTGGGAACTTTACCGAACGCCTACTGAAATCCATATACAGCGCATCAAACGGTTTAGTCTCATTTACCTGTTTGGTCACCTTCTTAAAGAACTCAATACGGTTTGTGAGGCACGACCTACCCTTCACAAATCCGTGCTGACTATCTCTAATCAAATTATTCTTTTCCAGATAATTATAAACCCTATCTCTGCGAACCTTTCCAACACTAGACCAACAATTGAAGTAAGGCTTACTGGTCTATAATTACCAGGGTTGACTCTACTCCCCTTCTTGAACAGCGGAGTCACATTTGCTATCCTCCAGTCTTCTGGCACTATTCCTGTAGACAATGACGACTGAAAAGATCTAAGCCAAAGGATCAGGAATCTCCTCCCTGGCTTCCCAGAGGATCCTAGGATAAATCCCATCCAGCACAGGGTACTTATCTATTCTAACACTCTGCAGGATTTCTAATAACCCTTCCTTATGAACCTCAATCCTACCTCGTCTGGCAGCTTGGAGTAAGGTCAATTTTGAAAGTGTCAGGCAAGCCCATTGAAAGGCTGATTTAGAGACTTTATTCACACTTAAAGGGATGGTTCGAAAATGGAAGGCATTGAAAAATTAGATTAAGCATTTCCATAGGCAAGGTGTTCCTATCAGTGCGATGTAAAAGGCTGGCAAGTTCAGGGTTGGCTGAATGGTCAGTGATATTGATACTCTCTTCAAGGAAAGGAAAGAAGTATATGTCAGGTAAACAGAGCTGGGACCGAGTGAATCCCCAGAGGAGAATAAGGCCATTACGTGGAAAGTCAAAAGAGATTTCGGGGCAGAACCTTTCGGTTATGAGATGGCTTTGGAATTAGGATTAACAAGGTATTGAAGAATTTCGACCAATACGTAACAATATTAACTAGGGAGTGAATAGGTTCCATTAAGGATCAGAATGACTGTCCATGTGTGTAACCACAGAAGATGAGTGAGATACTAAACGCGTATTCCCCCTCAATTTTTACTGTGTAGTAGACGACAAGAGTGAGAGAACTTGGAGAAATATTTTGTGACATCTTGAAAAGTGGCTGTCTTGCAAGAAGCACATCTTTAAAGCACATAAAGATGAACAAAACACTCGGATCTGATCGGTTGACTCCCAGAACTTCGTGGAAAGCTTGGCAATTGATCTCTACGTCTTTTGCTGATATATGTGTCTCGTCGATTGCCAGAGGTATGGTGCCAAAAGACTGGATGGATGCTGTCATAGTCTAGATTAGAGTGGTGCTGATGAAGGTCTTTTGCCCGAAACGTCGATTTTCCTGCTCCTCGGATGCTGCCTGATCTGCTGTACTTTTCTAGCACCCCTCTAATCTCGACTCTGATCTCCAACATCTGCAGTCCTCACTGTCGCCTGGCTGCTAGCATAGTGCCACTATTACAGAAAGTAATAATAAACATGGAATTATAGACTGGTGAGCCTGAAATCCATGATGACAAAATTGTAGGAGGGGACTATGAGGGAAAGGCTATATATGTATCTGGGAGAGTCAGCAATGAAGAGGGTTTGTCCGTGCGATATCCCGTTTCACTGACTTGTTGAATTTTTTTTGAAGAAGTGTTTAAGGTGATTTTTGAACGCAGGGCAGTCGATATTGTCTTCATGGATATCAGTACGACATCGACATTGTTCTGTATGATAGACTGGTGAGCAAGTTTAGACTACTTGAAATCCAGGATGAGCTAGCTATTTAGATACAAAATTTCATGAAGGTTGGAGACAGCACGTGCAGGTGTGTTCATTGAAATTGGAGGCCTGTGTCCAATGGCGTGCCACAAGGATCAATAGTTGATACTATGCCATTTATTAATCGACTGGGACTGTTTTTAAGTGTTGAGTCTCTGGGGTGACCTCTTAGAAATTTACGCCATCATAAGCGGCATAGATAAGGAAAGTTGTCAACATCTTTTTTCCCAGTATGGGGAGGTCAAAAATTAGGCGACAAAGGTTTGAGGAAAGGGGAAAGATTTAAAAGTGGGAAATGAGGCGCAACTTTTTTACACATAGAGTGAGCAACCATAAGAGGTTGTGGAAGCAGGTAAAATTACACAATTTAAAAGGCATTTCGATGTGTACATGCATAGAAAGCTTTCAGACATATATGGGCAAAGTGCTGACAAACGGGACGAGATTAAGTTCTGATATCTAGTCGGCATTGACAACCTGGACCGAAGAGATTTCGTTTTCGGTGCTGTACATCTCTGAGACACTGTTCTCATCTGAGTGTGTAACAAATGACAGGAAGAGATCATTCAGGTTCAGAAATCTGTCAGTCAGCTTGCTTGCTGAATTACTGAGAGTAAAATACAAAAGTATAACATTTAGATTTTGAGGATTTGTTACAGATGCAGGTGAAAGGTTTTAAGTCAACAGAAACTGCGATGAATGTGAAGAGGCCAATTAGTTCATGAATTCCACTCGGAAGGAGCAGCAGGATAACACAAAACTGATGGAACCCGTTACTCAGGAGAAGCAGGAGAACGAACAGCCATTGCAGCATTTTACTCACGAACAGGAGGAGGACATCTATTTTCACATACCTGGGGCAGAGGAACAGGAGGCAGTCATTCATCTGCCCAAGACTAGGAGACAGGAACAGGAGGCAGTCATTTAACGGATTGTGATTGGGACAATGGAACAGAAGGGCGTCATTCAACTTCTCGACACAGGGACAAAGGACAGCAGACAATCATTCAACTGCTCGGGAATAATACAAATAAATAAGAGGCATCATTCAACTGCTCGACACTGGGACACAGAGGCAGTAGGCTGTCTTTCCTCTAGTAGAGACTGGTACACAGAGACAGGAGGCAATCCCTCAACTGGTCGAGACTGGTACACAGGAACACAAAGCAATCATTCAGCTGCACCAGACTAGGTGACAGGGACAGGAGGCAGTCATGGAAATGTTTGAGTGTGGGGGACCCAGAAATCTCAAAGTCAATGAGGCCCCAGGACTCCGATACACAGGAAGGGAAATCCAGGTAGTAGTTTCATGATTAATGCTCGGCCCTAAAGGAGTGTAGTGGAGCAGACATACCTTGCATATCAGGTGCATGGTTCTCTGAAAGTGGAGTCGCAGATACACAAGGCTGTGAATAAGGCTTTTGGCACACTGGCTATCATCAGGACATTGAGTATAGAAGTTGGGACGTTGTTTTGCAGATGCACAGGACGTTGGTAAGGCCTCAGTTGGTCAGGAGAATCTTCGACTTATTGAGCTGAATTTAATAATAATTTATCTCAGTGATATTTTCACTGCGTTTGACAGAGGAATTGTCTGCATCAAGCTGAGCTAGTTTCCTGGTGCTACCATATTGAACTCACCTCATTAACTGCCTACCCCACCCCCTGGTTTTCCTCAATTCAATGCCAGCTGCATCTCCACCCATTATACTGGAGGTACTCACCATTACCCAGATGGCCTTGTCTTTCTGTGATTCCAGGCTCAGGTATCATCTTTAAAAGACCAATGAGCACACGGTTGAGATTTCTCAGTTCAGAGCTGCCCTGCATAGTTTACCCCGAGAATGTTAGATAAGGGGCAATTGCACCACTGTTTGTCGACAGGAGTGTGGAGGGCCTGTTGATGGGCTAGTTTAGAGGGGACAATGCGCTTACTGCGGCGGAGTGGGGGTAAGCTACCAGACTTATCAGACCCATGGTCTGAGCTCACAGTGCAGCTCAGTGCAGTATCTGTGGTCTGAATATATGTCCAGCAATCCACGACAAGAATCAATAAACTTCCCCACTCTGTCAGGATCAATGCCACTATATTCGCTCTGCCCTCTCAAACTCACACCATGTCTGTTATCGCGCTTAACCCTGAACAAGACTCATACTCACTGTTGCAGGCAGAACCACTTTCACTGCTGCAGGCAGAATGAACCCTCTCTCTGTCTTGCTTTTGTGATAGCCCCCAAAACTGTTAGAGAATGTTGTGAAGAGTGCCCGATGAGGGAATGCCCCAAATAATGTTCCAATTAATTCCCAGCTTCAGGAAAATGCCCCAGTGCCCCAGTGTGGAAACAAGAGGGAGGAGTAGATTTGTATGTTTTTAAAATCACTTGCAATTCAAATCCATCGTGAGTCCATATAGACATTCAGTTGTGGTTTAGCATTTAATTTGATCATGCCTGATCTGTATGTTTTCTCAGCTCCATGTTACGGGAACTTTCATTAGTTCAACCCCCTGTGTTCCTCTCACTGACCAGACGGCAGTCAGGCACATTTACCCAGGTTTTCATCGAGGATGTGTTCGGGAGGCATTTCCCAAGAGGACTGACTCGCCAATATATTCGATCAGGTTTATCCTATCATGAAATAATAAGCATGCGTTACACAGACCAATCAAAAATCTAAATGTATTTTATGGTTAGTAATCGTCTCCCACTCAGTTGGCTTGACGGCTGGTTTGTGATGTAGAGACAGGTCAAATTCACAGATTGAATTCCCCACACTGACTGAGGTTACCATTAAGAAGCCGCTTTCTCAACCTCATCCGTCCCCGAAATGTTCTGATCCTTAATGTAAACGACATTTTTTGGTCTCTCTAATGAGAGTCCTTTGGGATTCTCTAACAATGTTGACATTTTAATTCTTAAAATGATTTTTTTCTTGAGAAAGAGATTTATTAATGTTATACTAAACCAATAACAACACAACTCAAAAACTGTACAATTAAACAGCTTTACCCCAATGGTCATGTACATACAAAACAGCAAGGTAAATACAGCCATCGGATGGAAGAAAAACAAAAATAAATGAAAGTGATAAATAAATAATGGAGTTCAGTGTAACGACATGACAGGTCTCGTTCTTCGAGGGCTTTACATAATGTACATTCATACGTTCGTAATTCTTCCTATCGGTGTTTTAGATTCATTAGAAAAGACCGTCATGGCCAGACAAAAGCACTTATTAGAGTGGAAGATAATCCTGTATCTACTTGTGAGAAAGTCCAAAGTGATATGCTCCATGAACAGCTTACGCCAACTTTACAGATCAGAGGCGTTTTCAGACACATGACACAACAAAGTATTGTTTCTACCACAGAAAGTACTGATGCTATCTTTTATTTTTCCCATGCATATCTGCAGAAGGTACCCTGGACAGGCACTGGAAAAGACTTACCGGGTCCTTCTCCAATTCGGTCCCCAAGACCCTCTCTTATCACACCGAAAACAGCCCTCCAATGTATACAAAGCCTGTGGCAAGGCCACAGGCAATTAATAAGAGTATCCGTAGTCATTCTGTATTGAGGATATGTTGACGATAACCCCACTTTGAAGTGTGAGAGCCACTCTTGTCTAGATAGACTCGATGAAGCAGCTTTATCTGTATGACATGAGTCCTACTACAAATTAAAACCTTTTTTGTATTTTTACAAATATCCTTCCAGGTCTCCCCAGAGATCTGAACACCAACTCTCTTTCTTTGACATCACAAAGCCACACAGGCTCGTCTGACAGTCCACTCTCCAACTACTGATACAGTGGACTGACTGAGAGTGGGATCTAAGCATTAAGCATCCTCTTCTCTGTAAAGGATCTGTCAGGATCCAATAATGGTGTTGTTGTTTTTTGAAGAAAAAGAGCAAAAATAGAGGGGTCTCCACTATGTAGTCCATACTTGCCAGTTATTGGATAAAAGGACATCATTGTGTCACCCACAAATACTGCACGGTAGATCAAAGGTTACGACTGCTGATTCACAGCACGAAGAACTCGAGTTTGATTCTTCCCTTGGGGGACTGTCCATGTAGAGTTTGCAAGTTTTTGCAGTGTCTGTGTGGGTTTGATCCAGTTTACTCCCACAGTCCAAAGATGTGCATGTTAGATGAATTGGCCATGCTAAATTGATCGTAGTGTTCAGGGATGTGTAGGATAGGAGCATTAGTCATGGTAAATAGAGGATGGTACTGGATTCGGTCTGAGTGGGATACTCTTTCGTGTGTGTGTGGACTTGTTGAGCCCATTGCCTGTATCCACACTGTAGGATGTTTTCTGATTCTAAATCTGCCAAGCAAGATGCATGTTCGCTGCCCAGATTTTAAATCCAGAATCCATTATTACTGGTTAACAACCCAGTATACCAAGTAAAGGGGGAAGAAATGTGGTTTTGGCTGTGTTGTCCTAGAGATGACGCATTGCCCTCCATGCTGTAACAGTATTGATAATTATTGTGTTATGACAATACTCCTTAAGTTTCATGGGTTTTTTTCTAAGAACAGCAGACTCATAATGGAGCACTTTACCTGAGATGCTTTAATATCTAACCATATTGACGCCGAATCCAGGACCAGTTACTAACATAGGATAAAAGAGGGTTTAATTGTTTAATACGCGGGGGAGCCTCATCACCCAGTCTGTGGGACAGTTGAATATTTGTTATCTCGATAAGGTATCAATTACAACGCCAAATTAAAGAGCTAAACCAGACATTGAGTTTCCTAAATATTTGTCTGGGAAACATCAAAGGAAACATTCGCACTGGGGAGAACAAATGAGGAAGGACAATCATTTTAACTAGATCTATCCGACCTCACAAGATATTAGAAGTGCCTCCCGTCTTCGAAGGTCTTGTTTCAATTTTGACAAAAAATGGACATCCTTCACGTAAAGTGAATGATCAAAGAGCAATGAATATACCTAAATAGAGGACCTCATAATCCCATCCTACCTTAGAAACGAAATCGGGATTCACCCACGTCATCGGGTATTTCCCAAAGACCTCCAGTTGACATGGCCATCGAATTTGTAAAATTAATCTTATAGCTGGAAAAGGCGCCAAACCAATTGATGCATTGCATCAGGTGAGGTACGAATACTGGGGGATTTGATAAAAATATACGAGCATCATCTGCATGCAATGTAATCTTATTTGACTTTTATCCCATGTCTAGGGCAGATATGTTGGGGTCCCGACGGGTGTCCTCATCCAATGGCTCTATCAACATTGTAAATAACATTGACGAAAGGATACAAAATTATAGATTGTTTATAGAAAATTATTGGATCGCTTACCTTTGGTGAGAACAGCGAGCAGAAGATCGTGAGAAAGGACCCTCACCCACGTGATAAAAGCTTCACCTCGACCAATCTGTTGGAATGCAGAGAAAACATACCACCACGGAACACAACCAAATACCTTCTCTGCATAGAAAAACACCACTTATCGTTGTTGACACGCTTGAATCATATTGCGTAATCTCGTAATAATGTTGGAAGATCTGCAGTCCATTGTAAATCCCGTTTGGTCGGCCTCCACCAGTGACACTATCACCAATGTGAACAACAATGGTAAATGGGGACAACTTTGTCGACTGCCTCTCGAAATATGAAGATTACCGGATCGCACATCAATTGTGAGAACCGCTTCCAGAAGCTCGCTATAAAGCACCCTCACCCACTTGATAAAACTTCACCTGGACCAAACAGTTTTAATGTATAAATGACACGTGACCACTCAACCCAATTAAATGCCTTCTCTGCATCTAAACAGACCTTTCAGCACTTTACAGATTGATGTTGACACGCTTGAATCACACTGAGTAATCTCCTAACATTGTTGGAAGAATAGCCATTTGTAGAGTCAGTCTGGTACTCTTTGAAAATGGAAGGCAGCACAGTTTCCCAGGGTCCCAGATAGGATTTTAAAATTGCCAGTTAATCGTGACATGGGCCTATAAAACTCACAGTCCTCTATGGGTTTCCCTTTCTTCAGAAAAAGAGATCGATTTTACTCTTTTAAGGACGACGATAGGCAGAAGGACTGTTTGCGTGATTGAACATGGCCCTGACAACATTCATTGGGAAGGTGGTCAGGATTGGGCGTCTTTCCACTCTGATGTTGCTTCACAGCGTTCTGCGCCTCCAGCACTGGCAATGATGCATTAATGCAGACACTTCTTCAGAGTTTACTCATGGAAGATCCAAAATCTTGAAAAAATACTCCATCTTAATTAATCTATTTTCACAAAGTTGAGTCTGTTATCTTTCGGAATTAACTGACCGAATTTCTCCATTAATCTTTTTGGAATCGCAGGTAAGGGTCCCCGTACCTTTCTAATTGTGGTGATGACTTGGGAGGCGCTCCTTTTCCTGGCAAGATACGTTACTTACTTGCCCGGCTTATTACAATACTCAAACAACCTTTGTTTTACAAATGCAAATTACTTCTTGGCTCTCAGAGTGAGCACGGAATTCAATGTCGACCGAAGTATTGCGATCCACTGTCGCTCAGCCACCGAGGGTTGATCGAAGTATGCTCTCTCTCCAGTACTCAACCGTGTCTCGAGCAAGTACTGCTGCTCCCCATTCTGCAGCTTCCAAAGAAATAACTCGTTCCTTGTCAGAAACCTGAGCTGTTTCCCATGGAGTGGATGGATTACTGGCTGAATCTGAATTAATGCCTCAGGAAGCTCTGGAATCGTTATAGAAACAGACAGTGAACCTACAACCCTTCAGTATAAAGGGATCAGTTTGCCAGTGTCTCTGCAGCGTTATATTGTCCAAACTCTTAGCCAATAAGTATACCATTGCATGGTTAGAAATGGCAATATTCCCAATTGCACAGGACACCACCGAATCTGAGATTGCTGCAGGGTCTGAGGAAGTGATCAAAACTTCATTTGGCATTTCTGTAGGTTAGAGAAGAAAGTAAAATCTCTACCTGGGGGCTGGAGATTCCTCCAAATATTTGCCTGCCCCAGTTCTGCACACAAATCTACGAATTCATTCGTTTGCAAAGAGGGTATTGGGAAACTTTCGGCCTCTGTCCATTAATGTACATTAATGTGCAGCGATACAAGATTACTTAACTTGAAAATGCATCTTCCAGGAATTTAAGGGGGTGTGCCGCAGCAAATAAACACTCGAAAAACCTTATTATTTCCTATATATCAAGACTTTGAGGATTATGAACTTTCTCTGAGTGTCTTGTATTATCGAACGATTTAAATGGAAGATTCGTCCTTTGAAGTATGGTTTATCCGCTACTCCTGATATTGAGAGCAGATAAATAGACTCTATGAAAATCAGCCTGCTGTAAATTAAAACGTTCTGGTAATCAAGGTGCGTTTCCCGCAATATAGCAATACCAACCCTCACCTTTTTAAGAGCACAGATTAACCTTTTTCTCTTGACTGGAGAATGGATTCCCTTAATTTTCCAGGTACACCATTTCAGTACATCATTAGGGAGAACACACTGTAACAATATTTGAAATCCAGAGAGGAAGAACTACAACAACAAATCGCCGATCATCAACGAAAAATAAATATACAGCCTAAAAACTACACAGACTAAAACTACTACAATTAACATGCTCTCAAAACCTTCTTAAACTACTTACATACAAAACCACACACAAAATAAAAAATAGCGCACTGGGGGCATTCACATACCGCAAAACTTTCTCTTCTGCATGGTACCAATGTGGTATCCAGGGCAATTAATCACAAAAAAAGATTAAGGCAGACCATGGGGGCATTTAGTCATCACAGCCACTTTGAAAACTACCACCATCTTGCGCCACACCCAGAGGAAGTTAAAAATGAACACGCTCCCCATTCCCGACTATAATATAACACTAGCTAATAACAGGATAATCCAGCAAACATTCTGTCAGAATGCAAAACATGATTATCTGTATTTTTAAATCATCCAACACTCTGTAAAGTGTCCACAAAGGTTTTGCTTTCACTTGAGAGTCAAGTAAGTTCGAGGATCTATTGGAAGTTATATAGAGCACCGCTCGGTACCTGAAGGAATACTGAATCCCGAGTTCCCTTAGTTCTCTTGATAACATCGATAAGCTTCCTTTTTGAATCACCGCCACAGAAAATTCCTGAAAGAACATAATCCTGAAGCTCTCCTGAAGTCAACCCGTCTGAAACTTCCACTGGGTTTTAAAAGCTTCCGTATCTCTTTGTTTGTTTCCATAACTATGTAATCACACAAGAGCAAGACGAAGGCGCTGATCTGAGCTTGCCTGCGCGCCGAAGCACGATTAGCTGTCTCAATCTTCATCCGATCCGATTCAGCATCGAATTGAAAGAATCGTGGCAGCCAGTTCTCAAACAAAAACTCACTGGCTGATGGCCTTCCATCCAGTCTCGCAGACCGATTATGAGAATTGTTTTTTCATGCTGCATCTGTTGCCAAAATCAAGTTATTTAGTTAAGTAACGGGCCTGTTTTTCAACGGTTTTAGATCCGCTCCTCAGAGGAATCGACCTCAGTCTCTGCACTACAATTCTTCGTTTGCCTTTGTCCGTTCTGTTTCCAAGGCTTTCAGTTCGCTGCACATGTTCTTGGAACATGTCTGAGAACTGGGTCGAGCCTACTGCTGAACATTTCTTCATTTATGGCTTCAATCATTTCACGCAACTTCATGAAGTCCACAATCTCGGCCGGTAACGATCGATCCATCGAATAAGCAGAGGCGATTGGCACTGCAGCTGCAGGTACATCTGATGCTTCTGACGGGTGCCCCGGGCGTTGGGATTTCCTTCATCTTTTGTCGTGTTTTGTCATTTCCACTGAACAAGGTTAAATCGGTAGGTGGAGTGGGTCAGCGCACGTCTTAGCCTGTGCTTTGATTCTTGCTACCTGGGATCACAACCCCACACCCAAAAAATAATTTTATATTACTTCTTCGTTTTGCTCTATATTCCTGGATGATGTGGAGCCGTGTCATTTGGTACCAATGTCAACATATTCTCCAACACTGCACATTTTTGTCCACTCCCCGATAATTCTTGACTTCTCTTCGATGAAAGAATCTTGCCTGAAAAATATTCAATACCTCTACCTCCAAGACTCTGTGGGGAAGACTGTTCTAAAAACTCAAAACACTCTGAGAAAACGAAAGTTAACTTAAGCTTCGGTGTGTGAAGTTATTATTTGTTGTGTGTCCTTACCTGAGAAAGTATATAGTCACATTGAAAGCAGTTCAGAGATATTTCACTTCACGTATTCCTGCGAAGAATACATTATATTGTGGAGGCTTGAAAAGGTTACTCTTGTATTGAGAGGTAATCTTATTCATACAAACAAGACCTTGAGCAGAGGGGATCAGGTATTTACCCACTGGGTGTTCGTATAGTCAAAATGTATTGTAATTCTAAAGGAACCTCTGCAGTGTGGAAACAGTTCAGTCCTCCCCACTGAGCCCACAGGGACCCATCGAACAGCATCTCACCCAGAGCTGCTCCTCTACCCTATCCTTGGAAGCCGACGTTTTCCATGAGCAACCCACCTAACATACACATCCCTGTGAAATATAGGCAATTTATCGTGGCCAATTCTCTCTCATCTACACGTGTTTGGACTGCGGAAAGAAACTGAACAATTTGAACGAAAAACCCACAGACACGGTTAGATTGTGCAAACTTCACATAGCGGCTCGCCCGATGTTGGAAATGAACCAAACTCCTTGGTGGTGTGAGGCAGCAATGCTGACCACAGATCCACAATGCTCCTCCGTTAGTTTCTAACATTTGTTTGTGGTTGACTATAAAAACCTGCCTGATTGTTCCTTTCACTGAACCTGACCCAGTCTGAGTCCTTTTTCATTGGCCATGTCATCAAACTGGTTACATTTAAAATCTGTTGTGATCAGTGGAGGAGTGGAATGTGAAAATGAAACAGTGGCACTCTCAGTTAGAACAGAGAAGAAATTCACAAATTGGGAATTCAGTCAGTTGGTAATTCGCGTTCCTAGAAATTTGTGTTGGTTGGAAATTTAAATTCTATCGAAGCTGAGTTCATTTGTTTTTTGATAGACAGGTGATTGAGGGACAATGATGTATTGACAGAATAGTGCATCGGGGAGCACAAGTTTACTGGTAGAGTCTTGTGTAACGATTGAATTTGGTGCCTATCAATCGCATGTTCTGTTGTTCCAATTAACCCTAAAACCTGCTACACAGGATCTCGGTCGATAAAACGTAACTGATTAGGTATTGTTTTGAAAATGTGCTGAGAAAATCCAGGCTGAGTCAGGAAGTGATTCCCCACCACCCGCAAAACCTCTTCTGGCCCACCCTCTCTCTAAACTCTGCTGCAGATTTGGGCCATGCTGCACAACTAAATTCGCTGTGAATACAAACCCCATGCCCCACTAACCGTGAACTCAACCAAACCCTCTGCTGTCGTGGACGTTTTCCTACAGGAAAATAACCAGTTACTTTCGAACAACAGAAGATAGGAACGTGATAAATAGGAACTGGAGAAGGTTATTCTGTCCCTCAACATTTGCTCTGTAATTTAATGAGAACATGGCTGATTGGTTCCATGTCTCATTTCCACTTCCTTGCCCAATCGTCATATCCCTCCACAAATCTCAGTGTTAGGGAATTCTATGCATTCACCACCATCTGAGAGAAGACATTCTTTTCCATTTCTGTTCGAAGTCAATGTCCTTACACTGTATCTATGTCCCTGAGTTCGAGGCTCCGCCCAGGAGTGGATACACATTCTCAACCTATACTTTATACAGCCCCCACTATATCTTGTATTTTGAGAAGTATCGTCACTCATTCATCTAAACACAACGAATGTACGCCTCACCACTTTAGAGTTTCGCGATAACTCAATGCTTTCATTCCAGACTAATGAAAAAAAAATTGGTACTTTCTGCATCAGCATGTTATGTTGCATTCACAGAAAAACGCCAATCCCTTTGTACTGCACATTTTCTGAAAGCTCTCTCCTTTAAATAACAGCTTGCCTTTTTGTTTTCAGTGTCATCCACAAACTTGTACATATATTAAACTCAGTTCCCTCCTTCAGGCTATCAGTATAGATTGCAAATAGCTGATGCCATCGGACTGATATTTGTAGTCATCCAGGAGATGCGTTTTAAAATAAAGACACATCAACCCCGACTCTCCACTTTCTATGTGTCAAGCAATCGTCATCCCATGCAAATATATTATCCGTCAATCTTTTGTCTTGAATGAGACACTGTATTTTTTGATGCCTTATGGGAAATCTCTGGAAAGCCTCCGGTCTGCCAGTTCCACTTCAACAAATGCGCTTGGTACATACTCACAGTATACCAAAAACAACTATGCATGATTTTACAGGGCAAAGCATAACTTCTTTTTCACAAAACAATGCTGATTCTACATGCATGTTTTCGAAATACACTGCCATTCTTTCCATGATAAAAGATACTAGCAAATCCCCAGCAATAATGCTTAGGTTAAGTGGTTCCTGTTTCATGTCTCGTTTCTTTCTTGAAAACAGGGACCACATTGGAGCTTTGCCATTTTCGCTGAAACACACCTGCAATCCATAGACTTACCGAATATTTCACACAGTTCCACCAGTCACTCGCTGACCACGTCTTTTAAAAGCAACTATGAACGGCTGATGGCCTGTCTACCATGATCGGTTTGTTAAACAAAAATTGTTCCTTTTGTTCAAGACAGTTCAAGAACTTGCCTCCAATTATCATTTTGTTTATATCATTGAAATATTTACGGTTCCTTCCCCTGTGAGGAAAGATGTAAAGTTCTGGCATAAATTACCTGTCTGTTCCCTGCAGCCAGTTACCGAGTCACACCCTCCAAATGTTCAATGTACTTTGCTGACGATTTTTTTCATATGTCCAGAAGGCTCGTGTTGCTTGTGCTAATATTTCTTATCAATTTACTTGCATAATACATTCTTCCTTTTTGCTTCACTTATCGATTCATAGTCACCTAGCGCAGAAACAGAACTTTGATCCAACTTGTCAATGCTGACCATGGTTTTCAAACTAAATTAAACCCGTTTGCTTTCACTTGGCCCATATGCGTCTAAATGATCCCATTGATGTGTTTGTCCACATACCTTTTAAATGTGATATTTATACTTGCATCTACCACTCTTCCTCTGTCCACTCATTCCATAAACACAGCACCCTCTGCATGAAAATTTTACCCCTTTGTTTATTTTGTATCATTCACCTCACAAGTTAATCATATGCACTCTATGTATGAAACCCCGACCTGTGAAAAACACCTTGACTGTTCACCCTATCCATATCTTTCATGATTTTATAAAATTCTGAAATGTCATCCCCAACCACATATACTTCATCTGATAATAACTTCAAGAGCAAGCATTTTAAAAACTGCAAATTATAAAGAGTATTTAAAATGACTGGTAAGCAACGCTCAGTCGAGAACTTCATACTGTTCTTTGTTTGTTTTTCTCCATATTTCAATACTAAGGCAGCATGAAACTCTTACTCGTGCCAATATGAAGTCAAGCACCTGAATTCCTTGTTCTAAAGGAGGTAAAGATCTCTTCAGTGAAAAAGCGTCGCTGCCAGATCTATATGAGAAAGGGAATTCTTCTCCCACATAGTCAACCTGCAGTTGCCTTTAGCAGAGTAAGACGAAGTCTGAGCATACTTTTATTTTTGAAAATTGCACGAAAGTTTAAATTCTGTACCAAAAGGGAAATTTGTATACAGTCAGGATCCTGGCAAGTGGTAAGTTTTCCAGAATGAGATGTGAGTGAAAGGCTGCCTAACAACATGAATGGAGAAGCTGACGCACACTGAGACCAACGAAAAAATTGCAGCACAGAACGCAGATTGATGCAGGAGAATGGAAGGTAGACTTGACTAGTCAGCGAAAGGTTGAAGTGGGTAGCGATCATCATGCGAGAGATAATGCTGGGCAATTTGAGAAGGAGAATCGTGAATCAGAGGTAATGACATTAGCACTGAGAAAAAGGTAACTACAACGACATGAGTGAGATCCAGCAAGTGCCAAGTGGAAGTGGAGACGAGCAGGGAAGATGGTGGAGCAGCAATCGCAGGAGTTTCTGGGGTTAATTCAAGAAGTACAGTCGACATTTTGCCTATCACTTGTTTCCTGCACTGAATTAAGCATCCTTAATCTGGCCCTGTACTAATGTTCGCCAACCTGTGATTTAACACGCTCCTTGGCATCTTTCTCAACCTTTGGGCGGTCCAAGTTATTATAGAGTCCTTCTGTTTGAACAGAAACAAGCTTTGCTGAGCGTTATGTGATATCTTTTGAATGCCTGCTCATGTATAACCACTGATATTCCTCGCTGTCTACTTCCCCATCCAACATCAGTCCAGATGTCAAACAGAAGTCGTCAATATTGATGTCTTGTTCATTTCCATCATTCAGGGGGAAAGCCTACAAATAGCTGAACACATGATCAGCTGAGAGTGAATCCCATCTCCAATTTCCCCATCTCTGTCGTTTTTTCTGAGGTGATACCATATTCCAGTGAGCAGCCTTTGACATGATTTCATTTTCTTTCAAAGTAGAAATCCCCATAATATTAGTAGATTGACCCTCCAGTTGTGACTGTCCCATCTATTCGATTTTCCTTAGACGCCTTTCTTTCCTTCCCAGAACAATGACAGAGATCCCCATAACCTAACTTCTCACTGCAGTAGAATCCACATTCACAGAATCATCTTGATCCATGTCCACCACCTGCTGCAAGTCATCATAGACTATTACAGTGCAGTTCAGACATTCAGCTCTCGATGTTGCACCGAACTATGAAACAAATCTAAAGGCCACCTAAACTGCACTATTCCATTTTCATACACTTGCCGACGCAATGACAATTCAAATGCCATTTGAGTTAACCAGGCTACTACTTTTGAAGGCTGTTTGTTCCATGCCACTACTACTCGCTGAGTAAAGAAACTACTTCTGGCAGCTGTTCTATACCATCACCAAGGATAAAGTGAGGACTGCTGATGCTGGAGATCAGAGCTGAAAATGTGGTGCTGGAAAAGCGCAGCAGTTCAGGAAACATCGAAGAAACAGGAGACTCGACGTTTCAGGCATAAGCCCCTCTTCAGGAATGAGGAAAATTTTTCCAAGCAGGCTAAGATAAAAGATAGGGAGGAGGGACTTGGCGGAGGGGCGTTAGAAATGCGATAGGTTGAAGGAGGTTCAGGTGAGGGTGTTAAGGTGAGGGAGATAGGCTGGAGTGGGGGTGAGGGCGGAGAGGTCAGGAAGAAGATTGCAGGTTAGGAAAGTGGTGCTGAGTTCCAATCCTCCCAATTCCTCCAAACGAAAGGAGTAACGATAGGGACCCGCATGGGCCCCAGCTATGCCTGCCTCTTCGTTGGATATGTGGAAAATTCCATCTACTGCAGCTACACTGGCACCACCCCCCACCTTTTCCTCCGCTACATCGATGACTGTATCGGCGCTGCCTCGTGCTCCCACGAGGAGTTTGAACAGTTCAACCACTTTTCCATCACCTTCCACCTCGTCCTCAAATTTACCTGGACCTTCTCAGACTCCTCCCTCCCCTTCCGAGACCTCTCCATTTCTATCTCAGGCGTCCGAATCAACACGGTCATTTACTATAATCCGACCCACTCCCATAGCTATCTAGATTACCTCTCCTCCCACCCTGCCTGCTGTAAAAACGCCATTCCATATTCCCAAATCCTTCGTCTCCGCCGAATCTGCTCCCAGGAGAACCAGTTCCAAAACCGAACAACCCAGATGGGCTCCTTCTTCGAAGACCGCAATTTCCCCCCCAGATGTGGTCGACGATGCTCTCCACCGCATCGCCTCCACTTCCCGCTCCTCAGCCTTGAGCCCCGCCACTCCAATCGCCACAAGGACAGAACGCAACTGGTCCTCACCTACCACTCCACCAAACTCCATATACACCGTATCATTCGTCGACTTTTCCGCCACCTCAAAACGGACTCCACCACCAAGGATATATTATCCTCCCCTCCCCTATCAGCGGTCCGAAAAGACAACTCCCTCCGTGACTCTCTCATCAGGTCCACACCCCCCACTAACCCAACCTCCAATCCCAGCACCTTCCCCTGCAACCGCAAGAAATGCAAACTTTCGCCCACACCTCCCTCCTTGCTTACCTCCAAAGCCGCAAGGGATCCTTCCATATCCGCCCAAAATTCACCTGCATATCCACAAACATCATTTACTGCATCCGCTGCACCCGATGTGGCCTCCTCTTTATTGGGGAGACAGACCGCCTTCTTGCGAAAGTTTCAGAGAACACCTCTGGGACACCCAGACCAACCAACCTAACCACCCAGTGGCTCAACACTTCAACTCCCCCTCCCACTCCACCAAGGACATTCAGGTACTTGAATTTCTGCATCGCCGGACCATAGCAACACGACGGCTGGAGGCAGAGCGCCTCATCTTCTTCCTAGGAGACCTCCAACCACAAGGGATGAACTCAGATTTCTCCAGCTTCCTCATTTCCCTCCCCCCACCTTGTCTCCGTCACAATCCTTGAGCTAAGCACCACCTTTATAACCTGCAATCGTCTTCCTGTCCTCTCTGCGCCCAACCCCTCTCCGGCCTATCAACCTTACCTTATCACCCTCACCTTAACCTCCTTCCACCTATCACTTTTCCAATGCTGCTCCCCCAAGTCCCTCCTATCTACCTTTTATCTTAGGCTGCTTGGCACACTTTTCTCATTGCTGAAGAAGGGCTCATGCCCGAAACGTCGATTCTCCTGCTCCTTGGATGCTGCCTGTCCTGCTGCGTTTTTCCAGCAACACATTTTCAGCTCTCCCATGATCTGCCAATATCAAGATCTGTCTTTCCTGATGAAGGGCATTTGCCCAATACTTTGATTTTCCTGTTAATCGGATGCTGCCTGACCGGCCGTGCTTTTTCAGTTACATTCTAATCTTGACTCTGACCTCCAGCATCTGCAGTACTCACTTTCACCGTAAAGCTATGTCCCCGTCATGCTAGCCATCACCATCCGAGGAAAAGTGCTCTCACTGGCGACGCTATCTAAACCTCTACTCATCTGATATGTCTCAATGAAGTCGCTTCTCAACCTTCTTCTCTCTAACGAAAATAACCTCAAGTTCCGTACCCTTTCCTCATAAGTCTTTCCCTCCCTACAAGGCAACGTTCTATCAAATCTCGTCTGAACCTTTGCCAATGCTTCCATTTCCTTCTTATTGTGCATGAGATTGAGGGTGCTTTGGCAGTTTGGATCAGATATTGTCGAGCTGATCGAAGACATTACAGGTTAGCCTCCAATATCCTTCGGCACTATCCACAACTCTATCGCCTTTA